>NC_059373.1:43739116-44102846 GCF_019703515.2 Myxocyprinus asiaticus
AAAAAAAAAAAAAAAATGCTTGCATTTATTACGTTTTTAAGACAATTTCCCCCAAAATGTTATCATATTTATAATTTGAAAGATATGATTTATGCTTTATGTAACCCCATTTAAGTGCTTTACAGATATAAATTAATTAATACATCATATTAACCTCAGCCGTCCTGCCATTTACACATGTGTTTTTATGTGAAGAGTTCTGTGAAGCAAATTATGTGTTTTCGGTCACCCGTTTAGTCATGCTGTCAACTTTTGGGCCGTGTGTAGTGTCTTCACAAGCAGGGTCAAATATTTAGTAACTGAGTTAAAGATTTGATTATTGGCTGAATATAATAAAACATATGAATTCCTGAGAGAAGAGACGTTGCTAATAAATCTGTTGTGGTGTGTAATATAGAGTAGGTGGATATCAGGCCTAATCTATGGATTAAGAGTGTGGATATAAACATAAAATTAGACAACCCAAACAAGACCAAAACTGACTGATACTGACAGAAATTAAATACATGTAGGCTACAGAAATGAGAAATGTAACAGGTGTGTTATGAGGATGACTGTTGAACAGCTCTGAAAATAACAATAGCCATAGTGATCTTGCTTCTTTTCATATCAAACACCATTATCATGTCAAATTAATGATTACATTTTGAAGCATTACTTAATTCAGTGTATTCTTACATTTTGGATACTGAGCAGCTCATGATTTCCAGCACGTGCTTCATCACCCTTCTGGCTCTGCCCCTGCCACTGTGAGAGCTTTGAAGGGCCAAAATGTGGGACTCAAAACCAAGGGTCATTCGGAACTCACTTTTTAAATCAATTGTATTGGATATTCTGACTGAAGAGATCTTACAGCATGACTATCATAATTGTTCTCCCTTCAAACTGCCCTTTGGAAAGTGATTTATCCCATTTTGAATGCTATTTGTTTTGACTCAGTGAATCCAGATGTAACAGTTTTACAAGAATAATAACTTTTGCCTCAGTTTTAATAAGCTGTATCAAGATGTTCAATATCTGCTCCCAATCTAACCGCCTCTATGAATTGTTCACACAGCCATCAAAACAGTCTGAATTGGTTTGCGATACAATCTGAATCACTCAGACTACTCACCCATGCATTGAATCTCACTCATCAACACTTTAGTGGAATACAGAGAACGAAAAGAATGCATGCTTGCTTGCTGTGGATATTTATCTACAATCAATAGAAACAAAACCTGCAAATGTATGCTATTTTATATTGCCAGTGATGAAGAAGGTCTTTCTTCAGTTGAACACATCCCACCTGAACAAAACAATAGAAATTCTAATGGTTCCCACTACAAATACCATTACGAGTGTAGTGTGATGTGGGCCATATTCCATTAGGATTTAGCCAAGGTACCACTGTGTTACCATCTGAAAACTTCAGATATCAGAGTATTATTGTCCAGGTGTGCTCACATACAAGGAATTTGAGCTGGTAACAGAAGTGTCCACTACTTAGAGAAATACTTCCAGTACATACAGAAATACAACAGAAAGACACAGATTTACAGGATCAGTAGTAAATGTACTTAGGAGTTGTTATATACAGAAATATGCAAAGAGGTATGAGTTGTACAAGTAGTATGAATATGAAAAATAGAAAAATAAAACAAAAATAGTGAATTTGCATGTTGACCACATTTTTTTAGGAAAAATATTAATTTTAGTGTCGCACATGCTTTCAGTACTGTGCCATATTGCATATTTGTATTGCAATATTCTATACTATATATCATGTGAATAAGTATTTTAGATGAAGTATGCTCCCTGCATCTTGTTGTTTTTTTGTTTTGTTCTTTTTTTTTCTCTCCTCATTAAAGGTGCTTTAAGTGATTTTTTCATGGAGAAGTATGCAAAACATGTTCCTACACCCTTAAAGATATTAATGAATTAAGTGTCTTGAGAGATCTCACCGGTCTCTGTGACAGCTGTTGACTTTTTTACAGCTGAAGCTCTGACGCTTTTGACCTGTCAATCATTTTGCTCGTTCTCATAGTGCTGTATTTGAAGAGGATCATTAAAGCTATGATTCATAATGTTTGTTAGTTGAGGGCGCTATTGTGCCACTGTTGAATTTGACAGCCACAGGAACAAACAATGTTGCTCTTTTGCTCGGTTTTGGTCTCAACATTACACTGCGTGCCCAATTATTAGGCAAATTGTATTCCTCAGGCTTAATTTTTTTGTTGAACAAATCTCAATCTCACTCTCAGACTGCTCTCAGTCAATCCAAAATATTACTGAACCTCAAACCTGAATGTTTAACAAAGAAAAAGTGAGTTTTGTCTTTCTCGGGGGAGAAAGTGTGCACAAATATTAGGCAACTAAATTACAAAAAGAATTTCTCCCAACTCAGTTGTTTATTCTCAATTTTTAGAGTAAGTGCAACAAATAAGTAACACAAAATGACAATTAAATACAATTTTTGGCCTTTCAAAAATATTCAGTGACCAATATAGCCACCCTTCTTTTCAATAACTGCCATGATCCTTCCATCCATGGAGTCTGTCAGTTCCCTGTCTGTCACTCACTCAACGTTGTGTCGATGTAGTGACATGAGGAGTTCGATCTTGAGAGCCTCAATCACCTTTGCTTAAAATAGAAAAGGCCAAGGAGAATTGGCGAGTGGAATTTGCATGCCATTCTTCGCCCCGGACATATGGGTATAAAAGGAGATGGCGTGCACCACTCATTCAGATTTGTTTCTTCAGAGCCGAATGCATGTATTGTGTTCATCCCATCACCTATGCTTACGATGCCGGATTTACAGCGCATATCAGCGGTCACCCTCGCACGGTCGAGTGTTGTGCTTCCAGTGGGCGCTTTGGCAGCTGAGTATACAGGTGCTAAAAGAGTATATTCTAAAAGAGTACACTATATTGCCAAAAGTATTCACTCATCTGCCTTTAGACGCATATGAACTTAAGTGACATCCCATTCTTAATCCATAGGGTTTAATATGACGTCGGCCCACCCTTTGCAGCTATAACAGCTTCAACTCTTCTGGGAAGGCTTTCCACAAGGTTTAGGAGTGTGTTTATGGGAATTTTTGACCATTCTTCCAGAAGCGCATTTGTGAGGTCAGACACTGATGTTGGATGAGAAGGCCTGGCTCGCAGTCTTCGCTCTAATTCATCCCAAAGGTGCTCTATCGGGTTGAGGTCAGGACTCTGTGCAGGCCAGTCAAGTTCTTCCACACCAAACTCGCTCATCCATGTCTTTATGGACCTTGCGTTGTGCACTGGTGCGCAGTCATGTTGGAACAGGAAGGGGCCATCCCCAAACTGTTCCCACAAAGTTGGGAGCATGGAATTGTCCAAAATCTCTTGGTATGCTGAAGCATTCAGAATTCCTTTCACTGGAACTAAGGGGCCAAGCCCAGCTCCTGAAAAACAACCCCACACCATAATCCCCCCTCCACCAAACTTCACAGTTGGCACAATGCGGTCAGACAAGTACCGTTCTCCTGGCAACCGCCAAACCCAGACTCGTCCATCAGATTGCCAGATGGAGAAGCGTGATTCGTCACTCCAGAGAACGCGTCTCCACTGCTCTAGAGTCCAGTAGTGGCGTGCTTTACACCACTGCATCCGACGCTTTGCATTGCACTTGGTGATGTATGGCTTGGATGCAGCTGCTCGGCCATGGAAACCCATTCCATGAAGCTCTCTACGCACTGTTCTTGAGCTAATCTGAAGGCTACATGAACTTTGGAGGTCTGTAGCGATTGACTCTGCAGAAAGTTGGCGACCTCTGCGCACTATGCGCCTCAGCATCCGCTGACCCTGCTCTGTCATTTTACGTGGCCTACCACTTCGTGGCTGAGTTGCTGTCATTCCCAATCACTTCCACTTTGTTATAATACCACTGACAGTTGACTGTGGAATATTTAGTAGTGAGGAAATTTCATGACTGGACTTGTTGCACAGGTGGCATCCTATCACAGTACCACGCTGGAATTCACTGAGCTGCTGAGAGTGGCCCATTCTTTCACAAATGTAGAAGCAGTCTGCATGCCTAGGTGCTTCATTTTATACACCTGTGGCCATGGAAGTGATTGGAACACCTGAATTCAATTATTTGGATGGGTGAGTGAATACTTTTGGCAATATAGTGTATATTTTCCACTAAAAGTGCTCACACAAACGATTGGCGTCTTTTTAAAGACAGCCTTTCGCCTTTGTGCTACTGGATGTGGCTGTTATCTCTCCCCTCCGGATAACCACGAAATCTGTCTCGAGTGCTTGGGGCGCCAGCACGCCAAGGCAGCTTTCGTGGAGGGGTTATGTTCTCATTGCAAGAACATGCCCATGAGAACGTTGCGGTCGCGGCTCACTTCCTTCTTCATGAAGCAAGGAGCCACCGCGGCTGCTTCCCAACCCGCTCTGTCCTGGGCTGAAACTCAGGCGGCCGGGTCGGAGAGTGCCGCGGGTGATCTGGATGTGGACATGGGAGTGTTTCCGCTGGCTCAGCCCCCGCGGACCTCCCATCCCCCAGCACGCTCATTCTACCCGGAAGAGGTGTCAAGCGATGCAGGCGGTCCGCCTCAGGGCGGATTTAATGTCTCGTTCACGGCTCGTGACAAGGATGAGTTATCGTCGCAGCAACGGAGTGTGGTCTTCTGCTGTCGGAAGTGAACGAATCTTCTGAGCTCCTGCCCACGGGCGGTAGAGCTCAGGATGAGGTGAATGCTGAGACGGCAGCCGTGCTTGCCCTGGCGGTTGCGAAAATCGGTCTAAAGTAGAACCCTCCACCTTGCCCTGAGCGTTCAGGCTGGGTGATTGGTTTCTGGGATCAGAGCGTGACTCACGGCCATGGCCCGCCCCGGTGCCTTTCTTCCCGGAAGTGCACAAGGAGCTAACGAAGTCATGGAAGGCACCTTTTTCTGCCCGTACACACTTCGCGGGCTCGTCCATCCTAACTACCCTCAACAGCGGTGCGGCTAAGGGAATACGTCGAGCTTCCCCAGGTAGAGTGCGCCGTAGCGGTGCATTTATGCCCGCAGGGTGCAGCCACCTGGAGGGACCGACCAAGGCTCCCTTCCAAGGCCTGTAAGTTCTCTTCCTTGTTGGTGATGAAGGCTTATGAGGCTGCGGGTCAGGCTGCCTCTGCCCTACATGCCATGGCCATCCTGCAGGTCCACCAGGCCAAGGCATTGAAAGATTTGCATGAGGGTAGAACCGATCCAGCGCTTATGCAGGAACTGCGTACTGTGACCGACCTCACCCTATGGGCGACGAAGGTCACGGCGTGCACCCTGGGCCGAATGATGTCCACTCTGGTGGTCCAAGAGCGGCACCTGTGGCTCGACCTTGCGGAGGTTGAATCCTTCTAGACAGTGTCTGATTCCATCTTGGGATCTCTCTGTGGTCCTACCTGCCCTACAGAGACCCTTTGAGCCCCTGGAGCAGGCTGAGTTCAGCACTTTGTCACTAAAGCCGGCCCTGCTGGTGACGCTCACTTCCATCAAGATTGTGGGGGACTAACAGGCGCTCTCTGTCACCAGAGAATGCCTGGAGTCTGGGCCATCATACCCTTATGTGATCTTGAGACCCCGGCTCGGTTACGTGCCCAAAGTTCCCACCACTCCCTTTCCGGACCAGGTGGTGAACCTGCAAGTGCTCCCTTCAGAGGAGGAAGACCCGGCCTTGTCGTTATGTCCAGTTTGCGCCCTGCGCATCTATCTGGAACGCGCGCAGAGCTTCTGATGCTCGGAGCAGCTCTTTGTCTGCTTTGAAGGGCAGTCTCCAAACGGAAGATGGCCCATTGGATTGTGGATGCCATTTCCTTGGCTTACCAGTCACAAGAACTGCTGTGCCCCTTGGGAGTCCGGGCGCACTCCACTAGAGGTGTTGCGTCCTCCTGGGCACTGGCAAGGGGGGCCTCTCTAGCAGACATATGCAGTGCTGCGGGTTAAATGCTACACCCAATACCTTTGCAAGGTTTTACAACCTACGCATAGAACCGGTTTCGTCACGAGTGTTACAGCAGGTAGGCCGGGCAGCCGGTTGGGTGTACCGCTTGCATTTACGCCTTTCCCCTTTTTTCAAGGTGATAATGTGTGTTATTTTGTCCACAACAGTTCCCCGTAACTGGTGAACCCTGGACGCCTATTTAAAACTTAAGCACTGTTCAGTGACAAACTCGGCAGTGGAGTGATACCACCAGGCCCAGTACTCGTGGTATACCCCTTTTCAGGTGAGCCCATGTACTCGGGGCTCAGTGCTCTATATGTGGTGATTTCCCTCTTGGTAATCCCATGTGACTCTTTTCCACTGTTCGGTTTCCCCTCATCAGAGCTTCGCTCTGCTTCGGCCACTGTTGCTGTGTACCCTCTCCATAGATAGGGTCCTCCCAGTGGTATCATTCCATATGTGAACTTGCCCATTGGTAAGTCCATGTGAGGTATTCTCCACATGTTAACTTCCCTCTGGTAGGATGTGGTCTCCATAGTGCCCTCCCTCCTGGAGAGGGAAGAGCACTTCCCAGCATTATTCCAGAAGGTGCTAGGTATGAAATTGGTTAACAGCAAATATCAGGAAAGGCCACCGCCTGTAGCCTCCTTGGGTAAGTGCATCCTCCCCCATTAACGGGACTAGGGAGATGCCTTACCTAACTCACTGGAAGGTCACGACGTGGTCGATCGCTCGCTGCGAGGCACACAGTAGCTTGCCCGTGTCCACTTTTCTGTACCTCATGACACGGTTCAGTGCCTGTGGCGTTTCTTATAGGGAATCCATTGTGTCACTACATTGACACAACATCGAGTGAGTGACAGACAGGGAATGTCTAGGTTACTAGTGTAACCTCTGTTCCCTGATGGAGGGAACGAGACATTGTGTCCTTGGCCGGGACTCTCTATCCGCTCCACAGCATAAATTTGAATGAGTGGTGCATGCCATCTCCTTTTATACCCATATGTCCGGGGCAGAGAGTGGCATGCAAATTCCACTCGCCAATTCTCATTGGCCTTTTCTATTTTAAGCAAAGGTGATTGGGGCTCTCAAGAACAAACCCCTAGTATCACTACATTGACACAACATCTCATTCCCTCCATCAGGACACAGAGGTTACACTAGTAACCTACACATTTCTTGATCTGTTCATGATCAACTTTTGCTGAAGCAGCAACCACAGCCTCCCAAATGCTGTTCAAAGAGGTGTATTGTCTTCCCTCACTGTAAATCTCACATTTGAGAAGAGCCCACAAGTCCTCAGTTGGATTTAAGTCAGGTGAGGAAGGGGGCCAGTCATAATTTGGGCATCTTTGAGGCCCTTGCTGGCTAGCCAAGCAGTGGAGTACTTGGATGCATGTGATGGAGCATTGTCCTGCATAAAGATCATGGCCTTCTTGAATGCTGAGGACTTTTTCTTGTACCACTGCTTGAAGAAAGTACTTTCCAGAAACTGGCAGTAGGTTTGAGAGTTGAGTTCAGTCCATCTTCAACTCGAAAAGGTCAAACTACCTCATCCTTAATGATAGCAGCCCATACCAGTACCCCTCCTCCACCTTGCTGGCACCTGACTCGAAGTGGTGCCCTGTGTCCATTAGTGATCCAGCCACGGGCCCATCCATCTGGTCCATTAAGAGTCACTCTCATTTCATCTGTCCATAAAACCTTTGAAAAATCTTCATGTATTTCTTTGCCCAATCTTGATGCTTCAACTTGTGAATATATTCAGTGGTGGTCGTGTTTCAGCCTTCTTGACCATGGCCATGTCTCTGAGCACTTGGCACCTTGTACTTCTGGACACTCCAGGTAGGTTGCAGTTCTGGAATATTGTAGCATTGGAGGATAATGGGTTCCTGGTAGCTTCACCTTTAATTCATCTCAAGTCTTTTGCAGTTAATTTGTGCCTTTTCTTCTCCATGCATTTTTTGCGCCCCAGTTGACTATTCGCAACAAAACGTTTTATTGTCCGGTGGTCACGCCTCAATAGTTTAGCTATTTCAAGAGTGTTGCATCCGTCTGAAAGGTATTTTACAATATTTGACTTTTCAGTGTCAGTTAAATCTCTTTTTTGGCCCATTTTACCTGAGGTAATGAAGCTGCCTAATAATTATGCATACCTTGATATAAGGTGTTAGTCACTTTTGCCACACCCTCCCTCATTACACAAATACATACCACCATAAAATGATTGAATCCAATAAGCATTCAAGTTTATATGGTTTGGAGTTGGAAAATGTGCATGGAAATAATGACAAGATCAGAATACTCACTTGCCTAATAATTGGGCACGCAGTGTATATTTGGAGGGCGGAGTTTTGGAATGAGGGGCCGTGGCTAATTCAACGGCTCAGTCAAGTGAAAGCTTCAGAATGCTAAAATCTCTTACAGCACCTTTAACACACACATCATATCAAATTACAGCTGCTAATTTTTAATATTTTATATTAATAAAAAAAAATTAAGAAGCTTAAATGGAGCAAGCTACCTTTTGCCTAGCATTTTGTGTGGCAAGTTACTTTCTTGGAATTGTAGCTTTCAGCTTAGTTTAGCAAATTTTTCTGTTGAATAAGTGGTATCTTAGCAAGCTACAGTACGTTTTTCAGTAACTTGTGAAACACTGTTTGCATCACACCACACCAATCTATGAGTGATCATGAAGAAAATATAAAGGGATTGTTCAATTCCAAACCATTACACAAGACAAATATTTGAATAATGTGTAATTGTGACTTCATAGAATTTCAAACAGTCATGAGAATCTCATAATGTAACTGTGTAATTAATCATTTTGATCTTAGTCATTCATACTGTGAATTCATACATTATGTGGTGAATGTGCTGATTAGTTCATAATCTCAGTATCTTCTGTAGTATTTCCAAAACTATACATTTAATCTCTGAAGCAAACAGTATTAAAACAACAATAAAATGGATATCAGTAAGCAAAATATATTCACACCAGTTATGGTTGGATTCACGCCTGCCAGACTCATTATACCTTCAGGCAGCTTCTGACACTAAAATGATTGGATGTAACTCGAACATTCCACATTATAAATTTTGAGTAATTTGCGCATAAAATGGACCTTCCCGAAAACTTTCCGCTGGATTCACAAACGCTTCATACTCACCAGATTTGTGAGTAAAACGTGTATATGTCAGTGAATTCCAAATATTTGTAAACAGGGGGCGTGTGCATGTTTATTCACAATTATCGTAATCTATGGCCATAAAAATGCCATATAAGGAAAGCTTCAGAACAGGTGCAAGGCCACATAAGGGCCAGAGTTATTATGGTGAACTGAAATGGGTTGCTTCTTACCGAGTCACTCATTTTCTCTGCACTGCGCAGCTCTCTACAGTCATGCCTGTAAACAACTCCACTTACTGCGCTTAGCACCAAGATAATGTATCAACGCTCACTTAATTTATTATTATTATTATTTTACGTGGGAGTATAGTAGGTGTTTCTGTAAATGACATGGCAGGGGATGAAATTAGCAGGTCATTTTGCTCATCATCTACCCGCAACTGTGTGGCAGGCGACCTTTAAGACTTCTTGGAGTGACATATGACAAGAAACGCCATTAGACACAAATACGCACGTTTGAAGAAGCACACTTGATCATATTTTGGAAAACAGACGAAAGAGAAGCCGTCGATGCGCATCTTTGATTCGCTGTGTGTTTAAAGGTTTATTGCTCGCGGAACATGCATATGACGAATTCTCACTGTTTCTTCCCTGTTTGTAATCTGGGAACAATTTGCAGGAATAGTGTCATCTAAGAGAACGCTGAATATGATCTCAGACCATCTCAGGATGCAAGGACAATGGGAAGACAGGTGAATTGTAATATGTGTCATAATTCAGTAGCTACAACCTCAGAAATGGTTCATGAACAAGAAGTTTCTCTTCTGTGCTTATCTACTCTTTAGCCTCCATTTGAATGTAACATTCCACAACTCTATTGGACAGCTGTTAAATAGAACATCTCATTCACTCACATTTTTCACCAGACCTCTTTTGATTAGACTACTAATCAAAAGAAATATTTTGCGACATGGCAGCAGCTCCATGAAGCCCAGAACGTTAGCCAAAGGAGAGCTGTCAGATTTTAAAGATTCGATCTTTGGGGAAATAGCCAACGCTGGGTTTCCCGATAACGTTGCACCTTAAGCCTTTACGATCATCTTAACTGATGTTGTTCGTTATTTTACGATGGAGTAACGCCTGTTTCCCAAACCAACATGTAGATTGCTCATTATAAAGTAGAACTTAAGTGCTTCGTTACGGGAGCTGTCTGGTCCAAAGGTGCTGATCACTTTGGCAAATATGTCCAGGTGTTTGTCTTCTCAAAATGAAAATAATGTGGAAATACTAACAACCATGGAAGTTCTTTGTAACCTTGTCGAGGCGCACAAATGTATTAACTATTACAGAATTCAATTCAATAAATAATTATGGCTTTGGTAAGACAAGGTTTCAGATGTTTGCTCAGCTTATAGAGATTAATAAAAGTGACGCAAGGAGTGAATGTAACGTGAATGGACCTGATGAGCATCACATCATAATAAGGTGTTGTTTCTTTGGCTGGAAACTGAACAGATGCACAAAGAACAGGATTAAAATTATGGATATCAGTATTGAACTACTCATAGACCTTTCTAAACAAAATGAGGGAAATCTCTCATTGCACACTCACTCTAACCTCCTTTGATAAACGTTTTTTATTTATTTATTTAGGCCTGTTTATTTAAGTTTTAAACTGCAGGGTTACTTTACTCACATATGTCTAAAGAAATCTGTTTAATAAGATAGCCGAGAGAGTGGTTGTGGTGAGTGAGTGCTCCCTGGAAAATATTTTAATTAATTGTATCTTATTTTTTGGGGGTTAATATAGACATGTATTTTGTTTTGTCATGTATGAAAGTGTATTGTATGCTCTCTTCTCAAGCTACCATGTTTTATGTGTAGTAATGTTTGATTTAATGTTCATCCTCATTATACAATATACGTGAGCATAATTATTTGGACTGACCACCACTTTTTCAATGTGTTTTAGCAGG
Organism: Myxocyprinus asiaticus; assembly: GCF_019703515.2. Lineage (NCBI taxonomy): Eukaryota > Metazoa > Chordata > Actinopteri > Cypriniformes > Catostomidae > Myxocyprinus > Myxocyprinus asiaticus. The sequence continues at coordinate 43,750,168 of NC_059373.1, forward strand.
TACAGACTATATTTATTTTAAATAATATGTGTAATTATTGTATACATGTCCTATATTTTTCATACATAAAGATTAAGATTTGCACCAGCCGAGAGAGTGGTTGTGGTGGAACATGCGTGAGCATGATTACTGGGACTGATCACTACTTTTCAATGTGTTTAAGCAGAATAAAATCCACCAAAGGTGTGAGATGGTGTCAATTGAGTGCTTTATTCAACACAACGCAGAGACATCCCCATTACAATTGCATCAATATGACCTATTAAGGTACATTTCTGATAATAAACATAATAATTGTTTAAAAAAATAATTATTGTTATTGTACGTGCAACTCTAAGTATTAGGTAAATGAGCTAATATTGACTCATAAAAGCTGAGGAACGGGGCACACCTTATTATATTCACAATGAAATTAGGCACAGAATAGAGGTCCACCCTGTTTCACCAAGGTCCACTCATTTGGAGATTTCTGGCCTCGCCCCTGCTTCAGACTCACTAGTAAATGAGAATAGGAAGCTTTTAACATCTATACAAACAATTATAATAAATGTTAATTTTTTATTTTATTTTTTTAAATCGAATGCATTCACATAATAAAATACTGATTTATCAAACACTCGCATGTTCATTCTAAAAAGAAAGTGAGGAACTTACAGTCATTGCATACTTTTGCTGTCATCAGAGGTTGTTTTGTCAATTAAACAGTCCAAGAGGTCAGTAAAAATGGTTTTAAACAAAGCTTTAGTGTAAAAAAAAAAAATTCAGTTCACGCCGGCAGGAGAATATCCACCACCATTAATCTTCTCTGGTCCAGTTGAGTATATGATGAAATTAGTCTCAAAATGATAACAAATGTGTGCATACATATCCGTCAATTTGATAAATGTTGCAAATGTATCTTACAATCCACAGACTAATGCCATTCAACTTGTGTCTGTTAAATTCTAAATTAAATGAATGTGCTGGGATGTGTACAAATAGATACATATTTTTGAACATAAATGTTCCCTTTTGTATAAATGTGTAACAATTTGTGTATACAACCAATGGAAGATTTTCCAAATCAAAAACAAAATGACCATGTGAAGTATTGAATGTGCATTTGTGGATCAAGTGACATGCATGCATTCATTGATGTCTACAGTATTTGGGTTGATTTTGTTTGATTCATTTGAATTTTGAACTGTTTTTACCATGGCTGACTCACACACAAAGAACTACCAATGAATAAGTCCTAAATTTATTCATAAATGTGTGCATATCTGTGACGAGGAGGAGGGCGTGACCGGGCCGTAACGATGGACGCCCGGCGTTGAATCAGCCCAATCAGCTGGGAGAGGGTTAAAGAGGAGCCGGGGATGCCAGTTCGAGAGAGAGACACATGTAGCAGTGTTCGTGTGTGTGCACTTTTGTGTTATGCTGGAAAGCAGTTTTATGTTGTGTTTTGTTTAATTAAAAGTATTTTGGTTGTATAACCCGGTTCCTGGTTCCTCCTCTCCCGATGAACAAGAGGCGTCTGCCACAATATCTACCTATCAATTTGAAAAAACATCACAGATTATTATTTCAACCCTCAAACAAATGCATTTCAACTTGTATATCTGAAATTTTTCATTAAATAAATGTGTTGGAATTTGTACAAATAGAGATATATTTGTGAATGCAAGTGTTCCCTTTTGTACAAATACATCACAATTTGTGTGTGCAACCAAAGGGAGATGTTCCAAATCAAACACAAATTGTTCTTGTGAAGCACTGAATGTGCATTTGTGGATCAAGAGACGCGTGCATTATTTGACATCTGTTTGTGTCGATTCCATTTGATTCATTAGAATTTTGAGACTTCCTTTCCACTGGTTTTGCCTTGCACGATCCACACACAAATATCTAAGGATCCACACGCAACTTTGTGTGAGCAAAGCAGCTACCACTAGATGCCAGTCTCATTTTACAGAAATACCATCTGGTGGGGCGTGGTTTATTCACAAGTTCAATGAGCAAGAGCTCCACACTTCAAGCAAACAGAAGCTGATATCAGCAGAAAGGATCAAAGCTTTGTCTCAATTTCTCTCATATGCTGTATTACCAAGGATAATGTCATATTTTAAAAGGCAAAAAAAGCCAATTTTATAGTGCAAGTCCTGGTGACAGTGCAATTGTGTTACATGTCAGTAGCTTTCTAGTTAATAGGATTCCAACACTTGACTGACTGTGTCATTGTTTCTGGCACCAGTCAGAGTTAATGTCTGCTGTTTTAATCTTAACAAAGTTTATAGACTGATAGCGGGTTGTGCCAGATACTGGGTTGCGCCAAAAAGGATTCTGACAATTCTGTTGCACCAAACTTTAAACCTTGTTTAAAAATAATCAGGGTTATTTTTGCGAGGATGATGGCTCATCTTGTTAGCAGTGCGATTAAGCTCTTCCACATGGTTTACATTTGGAGACATGGGACAAACAGATCTCTCGAAGAGGAGCATTAATTCTGCATTTAACGAGAGCGCTTACAAGAGACAGGTGTTCGTTATTGCTTCCCTCCTCTCTCATATTCGCTTCAGCTGGCAGCCAGTCGCTCTTTATTTCTGACCACAACAGTAGCACTGATGCGAGGGGAGGCGGTCTATACGAGACCCATGTGGTCCTTTTTTCTTAAATTATGCTGCCTTATTTAGAGTTTGTGACATTGTACAGTACATGCTGCTGAGGCATTTTCTTTGATCGGCCCTGTGTACTAATGATCTATAGATTATAGATACAGAGATACAGACAGTCTAATCTCTGATTTATTAAACTATATTTAAAATTGAGTGGTGCAACACAACTCAAATTAAAAACAATTTGGATCAACAAACCCTGGATTAGCTCTAAATTCTGCTTAATTTAATCCTAATTGGTGCAACCCACCCAAGGGTGTACACTACAGTCTTCAAAGACAAAGGACAACTGGCTCTAATAAGGACAGAAAGAGATGTGAAAGGCCCAGATGTACAACTAAACAAGAGGATAAGTACATCAGAGCCTCAAGATTGAGAAATAGACGCCTCACATGTCCTCAGCTGACAGCTTCATTGAATTTTACCCACTAACACCAGTTTCATGTACAACAGTAAAGAGAAGACTCAGGGGTGCAGGCCTTATGGGAAGAATTGCAAAGAAAAAGACTGTTTTTCTTTTTTTTTTTAAACAGGAAAACAAAAAGAAAAGGTTAGAGTGGACAAAGAAACACAGACATTGGACAACAGATAATTGGAAAAGAGTGTTATGGATCTTAACCCCATTGAGCTTTTGTGGGATCAGCTAGACTGTAAGGTCTGTCCAACCAGTCATGTTAGAGAGCATTAATTTCTTCGAGAAAAATCAATCACTTCTGCTGGAAAAATGATAAACAGAGTTATAATATAATATAAATATAAAATTATATTTTTTTTATATTATATTTTATAATATAAAATTAATTCAAGCAATAAAGAAACATTTCTAAATAAGTAGGCCTATACAGAATGGTTTAAAAAGTAAACAAAGCTTCTTTTTTTTAGTTTTTAATTTTTACCTTTTTTTCATTACTTAATTTCACTTCTATCAAAATGTACTCATGGCAGTTTACCTAATACAACACGTTCAAATGTCTTACACATGATTTACACATGGTCTGGAGCAGGTGTAAATTTTTGTTGGTACCAACTAATGTTTTATATCCGAGATTCCCTTTCAGAGAACTGGAGCTGTGTATGATCACTATGGGACACCGTCCAAGTGTCACGCAATCTGAAGCCCTTATACAATCACGCCAATTTACTGGCTGATGGCACTTATGAGGCACCCCCTAGGGAGCTACGTCACAGGCTCCATAAATGCGTTTGCATTCGTGCCATCGAGAAAGATTTTCTGTTCTTCAGTGCATGAATTGACGTAGAAGCGAGGATTATTTTTCTCCCTTTTGAGTGGCAAACACAGCGTTTGAGTTGACACAGCGTAAATTTCAGAGCAATTTCAATGTGTGTTTTATTTTTTTCAAACATTACAAGGGACCAACGAGGACAACGGTGCTTCATCGAGGCTTGCATTTTCTCACCACGAGGCATTATCCCCACTTGTTCCTGTTCTACGGCCTCCAGATTTGGAGCTCTGTGTGTTGGAGCCGTTTGGGATTTCGGCTTTTGGTATTTGTGTCTGAGAAGAAAGGAATGCGAATGGACATGGGAATCCTTCTTGTGTTTGTCGCCCTCCCACTGAGCGAAAGCAAGTGAGCCATCACCATTAAAAATTGCTGTATGAGAGAATTCGTAATTGGAAGGTAAGGAAACCCTAGCTGGAAAATCTTCCTTCCTGTCTTTTTCTGTGTCATTCTGGGAGAATGCACATGAATAAGGCAATGGAGGAGTGGCCTCTGCCTCTCTCTTTCTCCTCTCCCCATTCGAAGATGAACTGCTAACGAGGGGGCAGGAATAAGAGAATATTCCCTAACTGAGTGATGACAAACCAACATGCGGAGTGCTTCACCGGTGCCATTATTCTTTCTGGATTCTATCAGGAGATGCAAGGTATTTTAAATCTTTTTTTCTTTTGCCCATTTCATGGATCACGTGGGCGTTCTGGTGAGAGAAGAAAAGTGCACTGCTATATCTGCTTGTTTTTTCAATGGCGGCATGGATGTCACTCTTTTCAGACAGCTGTTGGATCTACACACAATGGTTTTGCAGTCCAACCAAGCGCATTACATTAAGGAATGACTTTGAATTCACCATCTCCCCCACCCCCCCCCCCCCCCACAGCTCGCACTGGGGAATGAGTTGGTCAAGGCGATGCTTTTATTTGCGAGGGTGATAGACAATGGACTTTGTGCCTCCTTCTATGAATCAAGGTTAGCAAACTCCCCCCCCCCCCCCACATGTATCACGTGAAAAATTTTAAAATAAAAAATAAATTTTAATGTTGAGCATTCTCAACTACATTTTCTATCTGGTGTGCAAAACCAAGTACTACATGTAGTTCCCCCATTATATGCTGGGATCGGTTTAATGTCTAACCCATTTTTCAGTACACCAATTTAGCTCAGTTTCCCCAGTAATTTGCACTGGTGAACGAGCATTGAAAATTTTCAGCTTGAGTTTTGCCTCTGCCTACCAAGTGTCTCGGGGCACGCGTAATATAACTCAATGTGCAATAAAAATAGATCTACATATGAGCCTGATGGGCTTGCTGTGTAACGAAGGGTGAGCCCCCATTCAGTGAACGAAATTGGACCATATAAATGTATCCATTTCTCCCGTTTGCCCTTCGGTGAGTATTGAGATAAGTTTGCCTTTGTATACACCTCGAACACCCGACAACCAGAATATGGTTAATTTTTGCCCTGCAGCTTGCTCTGGGGAGCGAACATTAAAAAACTGCTTCTCTGGAGGTTATGTGATGCCATGCAAGGAGCGGATGTGTAAATGGCAAACTCTGCACACTTTGCTAGTTTTTAATAATTTTTATGTCATAAACTGGTGAGATTCGATACACCCTGCTACATATCTGTTCTTTGAAGTTAACATGGCAAAGAATTCAAAATCCTCAGGCTATGGAGATATTAAAAGACACTTACATGTTCAAGCTGGTGCCTCGGACGGGCCCGCAGACCAGGGAATGGGTTTGGACGGTGCGGCGGGAGAAATTCAATGCCAACTGGCGAGCATGTCTGTGATGCTGATGAAAGTTGTTGCTGACTTAGAGGATCTTGCTGTAATATGCTGATCGATTACTGAGTTGGAAACTAAATTCTCTAAGTTGGTTACAAGAATCTGGGACGTCGAGAGATGGATTGATTATCTGGAGTCATCGGAGAGGGAATTAGCTGCTAATTCGCTAGCGACCAAGATGGACTTGGAACGTGTTTGGGAAAAACTGGAGGATTTAGAGAATCGTAATTGGCGAAACAACGTCCGAACTGTTGGAATTCCTAAGCATGAAGAAAGCAGAGATATGGTGAAATTCCTAGACTAGCTCTTCCCGAGTCTGCTCGACATAACAGGCCATAAGCTGGAAATCGAGTAAGCTCACAGAGTCCCGACTCGCAGATTCGCTGAGGGAGACAGGCCCCGATCAATTCTGGCCAAATTCTGAGATCATCTGATAAAGATCCTGTGTTGCGTGAGGCGAGGAGCAAAGAAAAGCTTTCTTGAAAGAATCAAAGCATTTTCTTGTTCCCAGATTTTGCAAATTCAATGAGAGAAACATGACCAATTCAAGGAATGCAAGAAACTCTTACATCAACAGAAGATCGCTTTTGCTCTGATGTTTCCGGCCAAACTGAGAATAAATACTAAGGATGGCCACAAAATATTTACATGCCCACAGCAAGCATTGTCTTTCATAGAGACAGTGGGGTGAGTAAACCATTTGATGCTTCTCATGTGGCCCCCAAGTGAGCTTGACTCACTGTACATACACTTGACAGTCTGAGGAAGCTGGGCACCTTTTTTGTTTCTTTCTGTGTTTGTTCTGCCTAGCGGCTGGAGTTTGTTTTGTGTAGTAACACTCCTTTAAGAAACTTTTGCATCGATGAAGGGTTGCTTTACACTGAAGTTCCCGGCCAAATTGAGAATAGATACTAAGGATGGCTGCAAAATATTTACATGCCCACAACAAGCAATGTCTTTCATAAAATCAATGGACTGAGGAAGTCATGGTGTGTTTCTCACGTGCCTCCAAGTGGGCTTGTCTCGCTGAACATACACTTGACCATCCGAGGAGGCTGAGCGCCTTTTGTTTCTTTTTGTGCTGGTTCCGCCTAGCGGCTGGAGTTTGTTTTGTGGAATAACACTCCTTTGGGACAGTTGTGGATGAATCTACTTGTTCTTTGTGTTTATGCCTCCTATTGGATGGAGTTTGTTTCGTGGAGTATTTTTTGTAGGACATTGGAAAGATTAGGTCATCTGCTGCACTCATGAAACAGCCGGCTCACTGAACATTCGTTTGACTGTCTGAGGAAACTGATCGGCTTTATTTATTTATTTATTTTAATGTTTTTTTGTGCTGGTTCCGCTAGCGGCTGGAATTTGTTTTGTGGAGGAACACACCTTCTGACGGCAAAGTTGTCATGGGGACTCTCGTAGGCATACATGGACTTTTTGAGTTTAGAGGGATGGACGTCGGTTGGCACTGTCGTGCGAGGGATTAATATGCACGTTTTTCTTTTTTCTGTATTGTTTGGTTCTGGGGGAAGTTCGGGGTTTGACTGTGGCACTAATGTTGGTCTTTATAATTTTATTTTATACACACAATCTATTTTTTCTAATATGTCAAAATGTCAGATGTTAATAGGAGTGGATTGTCTCTCTCCACATGGAATGTGAATGGGTTGGGACACCCCATAAAAAGAAGGTTATTTCTTTTCTTAAACATAAGAAATATGATATAGTGTTTCTGGACATGTTTTATTTAGTGCTGGCGCAAGTAAGAGAAGGGAGTCATTGCACTGATAAGTAAACATCTACAATTCAAATGTCTCAAACAGATTAAAGACAAATTAAGAAGAGTCGTTATTGTTTTAGCAGAAATTCAGGTGCAAAGGTTGATTTTGGCTAATATTTATGCACCTGATGCTGATGATCAGGGCTATTTTATAGATCTTGAAGGGATGTTGCAAGCCGCTGGCACCCCTCATGATATAATATTGGGAGGAGACTTTAATCTTTTGATGGACTCAGTCCTTGATCATAGTGAAGCAAAAGTGTGCAAGCCCCCTAGAGCAACATTGACACTTCACAGGATGTGTAAAAATCTTGGTCTTACAGATATTTGGAGACTTTTGAACCCATCTGGTAGGGACTATACATTTTTTTTCATCAGTCCATAAGATTTATTCTAGAATAGATTTTTATTTATATCTAAGTCCCTCATTTTATCGGTTGTTGATTGCTCAGTTGGAAACATCTTAGTCTCAGATCATGCCCTGGTGAATTTAGAGGTGTTGCCAAATATGGAGAAAAATAAATCATATAGTTGGCGCTTTAATGTATACCTTTTGAAAAATCCTGATTTCCAACAAATGTTAAAGGCTGAAATCAGTGTTTATATGGAGACTAACTGGTCCTCAGTATCCTCTGTGGGCATGGCTTGGGAGGTACTTAAGGTGGTTCTTAGGGGTTTGGATCATACAGTATCCCTCATTCATCAAAAAATCTAAAGCACGAGAACTCGTGGAGTTGGAAGGGAATATTAAAAGTACCAAGATAGAACTGAAGCACCGAATGTCGTCTGATGGCCTCAGAAAATTGACCCGATTGAAATACAGATATAATACTATTTTGTCACGGAAGGTGGAGTTTTGGTTATTTAGGGCAAGAGAGTCATATTTTGAGTTGGGGTACAAAGCAGGGAAGCTTTTGACTAGATATGTATAGCAGAGAGAGTCTTTTTCTACCATTCCCTCAGTGAAATCTGCTGGTGGTGAAATTTTTTACCTCGGCCATTGATATTAATAATGCTTTTAAAGAATTCTATCTTGCTCTTTATAGTTCCACGTCTTCATCTACTGATGAAGATATTAGAAACTTTGTGGAACCATTAGATCTCCCTAAACTGATGACTGAGCAAACAAATTCTCTTGATTCTGAGATAACCTTGGAGGTAATTAAGGCCCTGCCTACAGGCAAGGCTTCGGGGCCAGATGGCTTTGCTGCTGAATTTTTTAGATCTTATGCTAAAGAATGGAAAGCTTCTGCCAACCATGACACAAGCACAGATCAGTCTGATTCTTAAAAAAAAGACAAAGATCCAAGTGAGTGTAAGAGTTCCCTGATCCAGCTAGACGTTAAAATTTTGTTTAAAATTTTGTCTAACCGATTAATTAAAGTTATGACACCTCTTATACATACAGATCAGGTGGCGTTCATTCGGGGCCGCAGCTCTTCTGATAACATTAGGCGTTTCATCAATGTCATGCGGTCAGTGGTGAATGATCAGACTCCGGATGCTGCCATCTCACTTGATGCTGAAAAGGCATTTAATATGGTAGAATGGGATTATCTTTTTAAGATTTTGGAAATATACAGGTTTGGGAATTCTTTTATTAGTTGGATTAAGTTACTTTATAGACACCCGGTAGCAGCGGTACAAACAAATGGATTCATTTCAGATTATTTTACTCTGGATAGGGGCACCCGGCAGTGTTGCCCTCTTTCCCCATTATTGTTCTGTCTTGCCCTGGAACCATTAGCAGCGGCGATAAGAAGAAAAGATGATTTCCCAGGGGTGGTGGCAGGAGGTGTGCTTTACGCAGATGATATTTTATTATTCATCTCCGACCCCACTAGATCTATGCCTTGCCTCCACAGAATTATTAATTCCTTTTCTAAATTCTCAGGATATAGAGTTAATTGGTCTAAATCCAAATCTTGGCTCTGACAGCGTACTCCCCATTAACGGCTTTCCAGCCGGGCGCCATCCAGTGGCCCAAACAAGGTATTAAGTATTTGGGAATTTTTTTCCCAGCAAATTTGTCTGATTTAGTTAGAGTTAATTTTGATCCCCTAAAAAAAAGGTTTTTGGCGATGTGGGCAGGTGGAATTCATTACATTTATCTATGATTGGGAAGGTTAATGTTATTAAAATGAATTGTATTCCAAAATTTAACTACCTGTTACAATCTCTCCTTGTAGATGTCCCCCTCTCTTATTTAAAGCAATTTGATAGCATTGCGAAGTCCTTCATTTGGAATGGTAAGCATCCAGATTACATTTCAATAAGTTACATAGGCCGATTGACAAAGGCGGGCTAGGCCTACCCAAGATTTTGTTTTATTATTATGCATTCAGTCTCAGACATTTGGCTCATTGGTCACTTCCACCTGAGAGAGCCGCTCCCTGGTTTGGTATTGAACAGGAAGTTCTTGCCCCTATTTTGACATTGCAAAGCCTCTCTATCAAACTATTCAGAAAAGTTAAGTTACACACCGTTATTTCACATTTGCACTCGGTTTGGACAAAAGTGTTCAGAGTGTTTAACTCTGACATTTATTAAAATGTTGCTTCAAACATATGGCAGAACCCAAAATTATGTATTAATAAGTCCCCTTTGTGCTGGTCAGAGTGGATTGTGAGGGAGGTTAAGAATGGGGTGTTGAGATCTTTTGAAAATTTGGTTCAACATTTTGGGATCCCCAGATCTCAGTTTAATAGGTATTTACAACTGCGCCATCTACTCTGTACTATTTTTGGGAGTAGCATACACACCCCTAAAGCGGCAGATACTCTGGGAGTGGTGATAACTGCTTTTGGAAAAGGTCATGAGGCATCAGTGTATTACTCCCTGCTAATTCAGAGTCTGGGGGAGGAACTTTAACTTCTATCAAGAGATTACGGGAGGGGTGGTTGTGGGGTTTAAATGTTGTTTGTGTATATATATATATATATATAATGTTTTTGCTTTTCTTTATTATTGTAAGATTTAATAAAAAATATTTTTTTAAAAACTGCTTCCCGAATTCAGCCTCTGTCTCCATGACCAAGGGTCTCAAGACATGCATAACAGAATTCAATGTTCATCAAACACAAGTGTACACAAAACACAGTGAATGTAAGCACCACAATTGTCCCCCCATAAAGAATGCTGGGGCCGTTGTGGCAAACCAGTTTTCTCAAATAAACATTCCCCCCAATGTTCACACACTCTTTCCTTTTCAAAATACCAGGGAAAGGTTTATTCTGTCAGTGTCCCTGATGTAAATGCATTTCAGGGCACTCATAGTTTATGCCTGAATACAATAAAGGCAGAAACATTATTAAATCCCATTCATCCAGCCAGTAGTGCGACATGTAACCAAAGCACAAAGGCCCCCATCCGCTGTGCCACTGGTTGTGGGGCAGTCGTCAAAAGTAAGCCAATTGCGCCATCTAGTGGCTACATGTCGCACTACAGGTGAGAGACATGCATTAATTCCTCTGTCTGCCCATCTACTGGCTTGGCAGCAGATGCAGGGCATTTCGAACTGGGTACTTTGAACGATAGAGCATTGTTATGTCATTTAATTCAGGTGGGCTCCACCAGTATTCAGTTGGGTTGTTCAGACTGACGTCTCTGTTCAGGAAGTCCTGTTTTGGATTTGGGAAATTCACTCTCTCTTAGAAAAAGTGGCATTAGAGGAGATTCCCCCTTCTCAGAGAGAATGCTGCTTTTACAGACATAATTTTTTGATCCCAAAAAAGATGGCGGCTTGTGTCCCATTCTGGATTTGAGACATTTTAATTTCACTCTAATGAAATGTCAATTCGTAATGCTGATGCAGAAACAAATAATGTCACAAGTACAGCCTGGGGTTTGGGTTGTGAAAATAGATTTGAGGGGTGGTTATTTCCATATTCAGATTGTGCAGAAACAAAACTTTTGGGGGCCTAGCGTACCAATTTTGCATCCTTCCGTTCAGACATGCACTGGCACCACGCATTTTCACAAAATGCATGGATGCAACCTTGAGGCTTCAAGGCATCCGCATTTTTATTTATCTCAACAATTGGTTGGTATTAGCTCACTCAGAGACTTTGGCTGCCCAACATCAAGATGTCGTTCTCAGCCATTTTAGCAATCTATGGCTGTGTGTAAACCTAGACAAGAGCATCCTGTTGCCAGGGCACTATGCCAGTGTGTAGAGATGTTCAGAGTGGGATGTGTTCTCCCTGCGAGAACATTTCACAGGCTTTTGGGGCTCATGATCATGGCATCCGCTGTCATTCCCCTGGGCATGTTTCATGTAAGACCTTTTCAGTGCTGCATGAACTCCACAAAAGGACTTCAACCACTGACGCATGCACTACCAAACTCTGCAGGCATGGAAACAAACCCGCCTTATAATTTCAGGCGTTCTGTTGGGACAGGTGTGTCGCCGCAAGGTGATAATGACAGATGCCTCCTCCACGGGTTGGGGCGCTGTACACAAATGTCAACCAGCCTTTGGAGTCTGGACGGGCCAGCGGCATTACTGGCACATAAACTGGCTGGAGATTCTCACAGTGCTGCTGGCGTTAAGGTTTTTCTTTCTGGAGATTAAGGACAGTTATGTCCTCATCCGGTTGGACAACAGGATGGTGGTGTCCTACATCAGTCACCAGGGAGGGGTGCGTTCTCATGCCATGCTTAGGCTGGCACATTGTATTCTTCTGTGGGTACGGGACAATGCACTATATCTATGAGTCGTAAATGTTCTGGGCAGGTTGAACTTGGGGGCAGATCTCCTGTCCAGACAGTGTCTGACGCCCGGAGAATGGACATTTCTTCCTCAGATTATTGAACAAATCTGGAGGAGGTTTGGCAGAGTGAAAGTGGACCTTGAACATGCGCTTATCAATGGAGTCTCTGTCGGTAGACATTCTCTTGTCTCTCGCTTTATGCATGGGGTACGCAGGCTTAGAACTTTTCCTTCCATCTGCATTCCTTTATAGGATTTATCTGTCATTTTAGAGGCGCTCTCAGGTGGTCTGTTCGAGCCCTTGACAACAGTTACTGATACATTTTTTTTACTCACAAGATGGCACTGCTAGTGGCATTGGCATCATTTAAGAGAGTCAGTGATTTGCATGCCCTGTCAGTGAATCCTTTTTGTATGGATTTTGCACCAGGGTATTCAAAAGTTGTGTTAAGACCTCATTTGGGCTATTTGCCCAAAGTTATTTCTACGTCATTTCGCTTGCATACCATTCATTTTCAAGCTTTTTCTCTACTCCCATTTGAGTCGGGGGGAGCATGAAAGGTTACATATGCATTGACCAGTTCAGGCGCTACAAGTTTATGTTGACTGCACTAGCCAATGGCGTAAATCAGAATAGATGTTTCGATGTCCAAGCAAAGACTGTCTCATTGGCTTATTGATGTTATTTTGAGTGCTTATGAAGCACGTGATTTATCTTCACCTTCAGGCATTCAAGCCCATTCTATGAGGAGCATGGCATCCTCATAGGCTTTGGCTAGAAGTGCGTCCTTGGAGGACATTTGTATGGTGGCAGGATGGTCCTCTCCGCATACATTTGTTAGATTTTATAATCTGGATGAGGGATTGACTCCTGCTTTCCAGGTTCTCTCTGTTGGAACAGAAGTAAATTCATAATTGCTTTTTATTCAGATGCTTTAGCTCGCCTGTGTGCTGCTATATGCTTGCCACATTGGTGACTGCTATATGCTAGCCACACGGGCTTAGACATTTGGCAGCTACTGTTCACATGGCGTGAATGTATTCATTCTGATAGTGATCATACGCAGCTCGAGTTCTCTGAAAGGGAACGTCTCAGTTACGTACATAACCTTGGATCCCTGAGGGGAACAAGATGCTGCATAGCTGGCCATACTCTCTAGCAGCGGTATAGGCTTGTGCCTTTTGCAGAAAATCTGACTCGATGGTGTGAAAGTGAGCACCTTTATGAAGCCCGTGACATAGCTCCCCAGGGGGCATCTCTTAAGCGGCATCAGCCAATAAATTGGTGTGGTTGTATAAGGGCTTCAGACCATGTGACACTCGGACGGTGTCCCATAGCGATCATATGCAGCGTCTCGTTCCCCTCACATCTTATTTATCTATCAATCCCAGACAACTGACATGACCCCATGCAGTATCAATGAGGAAGGATAACCTCAAACAAAATACCACAGAGCTTTAGCTGTGATGTTCTATTCCATTGTTTGTGTGTGTATATAAAATGTGTAGAAAAAACAGTTTAATGAAATTGTTTCAACCTAAACAGAACAAACGTTTCATTTTGTTTGACCTGATGAAGACCCATTCAGAGTCGGAACGTTGTCATTTAACTGAAAAGATTTTTCTCCCTTTTTTCTATGGATATTAATTGTAGATGTACACATGGTTTTATTAGATGTGTGTAAACTATACTTAAGTGTATTTTTTAAATAAAATTGTACCCAAATTTTGTTGTATTTCATAGTAACGTCCTGGTTAGGACCAGGACTTTCCCTATCTGTCACTCACTCCACGTTGTGTCGATGTAGTGACACTAGGGGTCCCTATACAAAACGCCACAACTAGCTGAACTGTGCTTCAAGGACTCTTATTTTGAAGTTTTGCCCCGGACTTCATTTCCCATAGTGCACTGGCCTCATCACTTCCATCTGTTTCTTGTTATCCTCACCTGTATTCCATTCACTCATTAGTTCCTTTTGTATAAATATCCTCTAGTTTTGCCCACTCCTTTGTCAGTCCTTGAAGTGTTACATTGTGAAGTGTTACTTTGTGCTAAGTTGATGTTTAGATTTATAGTTTGTTCCACTCCAGCGTTTGTTCAGCTCCTACGATTATAATTAAAGGATTTAAAGATTCCACTCCTGCATCTCCTCTCTTCCTCTTCCACTCCTAGACATCCAACGTTACACATAATTTTTTTTACTCACTTTTACGCCATTCCAAACATCTTGTTCTGCTTTTAGCGGTGACACTGATCAACACAATCATACTTCGTCCAGTAATCATTAGATGATTAGAATCATCAGAATCAAATGTGAAAATTGATTATACGTTAAACATTTTAAGTGAATTGCATGTGTTAACACGTTCATTTCAACATCTTTAATTTTAAGCCTTTTCTGAGCAAATACAGAAAAATAAAATTTATTTCATATTTACCGAGGGCCAAACAAATATCAAGATATAATTTTTTTGCTGTATTGCCCAGCCCTGCTCACCATACTGTATCTTATTATGGATGCAGTTATTGTTGTGTTGGCATTGACTATGATTGTAGATACTCCTAAATTACTCCAAGAGTTTATTTAATTTCAATATTTAATCATGCATCTGTTGTTACTATAACACCATCACCAATATGAAAAGTGAAGTTGGTTCTGAGAAAAGCTCTAATATCTTTTGTTTGCAGATGATTTTTGCTTGGATATTTAGTTATCTGATGCAATGACAAACAATGAGTGTGACTAAGTGTCCAAATACATTTTGGGGCCATTGTATATACAGTATTTACACAGGAATCCCCCTAAAACCATACTCACAGTATAGTATAGTAAAGAAAAGTAAAGTATAGGCATTGACTTCTCAAATGTCAAAACTGTTTAAATGATCTATGAAACCCCTGCTATTACTGACAGCACAGACAGTCCAGAAATACCCCACACGGAGCATATTTCCCATTGTATCACTGCCAATAAACACCATTGTTTTACAATACATAGAGATATCGGAAAGCTTAATGTTTTGATGAAACATAAGCCTCAGCAAATGTTGTGTGTTTGTTTGGTGTAACTCTTAGTTTCCCCTGAAACTCAAACATCATGTTCACACAGACACACACACCTCTGCACCTTTTTCTATTTTGAGACAGAGAGATTGGTGAAATTAAGTTGTCCTGCCCACAGTCAAGTGACTCAGGACTTTTTCTCTGCCTCTTTTGTCTTGTATTTAAAAGCCAAGGAGATTTCATCCCAATACATTCAGAGAGGCGTGGGCAGCTAAAGTACAGGTTTTTCATATACACTGATATTGTCTTTGATTTTTTTTCAGTGGATATTGTTCCAAAACCGACGCGCACACACACACAGCCTCAAGGTCATGTGAAATGCCTCAGAAAGCCTATGCTCCTGTTTTTTC
Organism: Myxocyprinus asiaticus; assembly: GCF_019703515.2. Classification (NCBI taxonomy): domain Eukaryota; kingdom Metazoa; phylum Chordata; class Actinopteri; order Cypriniformes; family Catostomidae; genus Myxocyprinus; species Myxocyprinus asiaticus. The sequence continues at coordinate 43,765,748 of NC_059373.1, forward strand.
ATATTTTCCTGAGCAAAAGTTTTTCCATTGACACTTTGAATGCAAGTCAAGTGTTCTCTCTCCCTCTGTCTGTCTGTGTGTTTCATCTGTGTATCAGATATCCAGTGCACAGAATGTGGTGTTGTGTTAAACGGTGTGCAGTAGGACAATAGTTGTTGAATTGTTACACAGTGCTGATATTTTTGTGTCAAACAAAGAGTTCATTTAATGTTGGGTAAGAATGTCCTCTGTGTTTCCTGTAACTCCTACATTTCAAAACCTTTCCATTTACACACACACACACACACACACACACACACACACACTAACTGACACCAAACTTGAAATGTGAGGTGTCGTTTGGTAAGCCGTCCCCAGATGTGAGCTAAATCTGACAATACACTTTTCTTATCTGTAAAGATAAACAAGAATGGTAACACTTCACATTAGGTGCTGCAAACCTAGTTTCTCCAAGAAGGATAAATGTTAACTGAACTTTTCTTTATAGAAAGTGAAAAATCTGTGGTTACAGTGAGGCACTTCCAGTGAATGTGGCCAATTTTGGTAGGGTTTAAAGGCAAAAATGTGAAGCGTATAATTTTATAAAAACACTTACATTAAATCTTCTGTTAAAACTTGTGTACTGTTTGTACGACGAGACAGGAGAGGAATGAGGATCTAAATGCAGCCTTTTTAATAAAATAAAGGTAAACCAGGTAACTCAGAACATAATGAAACAAAACACAGGGAACAAAAGCACAGCATAATACAGATGAAGACTGACAAAGAAACCAGGGGAAAACAAGGGAACGAGGAACACCTGGGGAAACAATCAAGGGAAAACCAATCATGAAAAGAAACTACAAAGGACTACAAAACTAACAGGAAACAGGAACAGGGAACTAAACCAGAATTTCAACATAAGTCAATACAAAAAACAGAGAATATGTGACAGAGCCCCCCTTTTAAGGAGTGGATTCCAGACGCTCCAAAAAACAAAACAAAAATAAATTGTCAATGGGGTGTGGGGGAAAACAGGTAGTTCAAGGGGGCACAAGGGGCAAAGGGAGCAGAGGAAGGCAAAGTAATGGAGGCTTGAAACCAAGGCAGAGCTGAAAGGATGGAGAGCCAGGGACCATGTAGACCAGAGCAGATCAGGCGGGTGGCCAGGAGAACAGGGAGACCAGGAGGACAGCCAGGAGACCAGGGAGACCAGAGCAGATCAGGCGGACGGCCAGGAGACCAGAGCAGATCAGGCGGATGGCCAGGAGACCAAGGAGATGACCTCAAGGTGGAATAGTCTCAGGGGGAGCGGGCGGAGCCGCTGGGGAAATAGTCTCTGGGGGCAGAGCTGCTGGGAAAATCATCTCTGTGAGTATACTCAGTGAGTATTTAAATGTTAAAAAATTGTCCACATTCACTTCCATTGTAAGTGCCTCACTGTTACCCAGAATTTTGTTTTTTTAAAAGAATAAAATGCAGCGCATTAAGGTAAACGTATTTGGTGTGCGGTCCAGAGGGGCTGAGTGCAGGACTGGGCTTGAACTCCGAGATTCCCCCGGACAATTGGACTAAATCAAGAAATAGAAAGATAATTGAAATAATTGGTATAGGCATTATGCAATATATATGTGGAGATGGGGAGGTGGAGGGATGCCAGAAGAATCGTCGTCGGAGTGAGGGAAGCAGAAGCTTATACAGTATATCCTTGAAATATTATTGGCAGGCCTAGATGAACATACTCCTCACAAATTAACATTTGGAAAAGTTTCATTTATGACTCAATAAACCACGAGCCCAAGCGGTAAGGTTTTTTCCACATTTAATGGAGGAAGAACAAAAACAATGTGCACCGGAAAGGGACTTAACAGACTCGGTGCCATCTATACCAGAACCAAAACATAAACAATTCATACTGGTGCTATCCTATCCTATCCTATTATCCTTTTAACAATATTAACCGGTAAGAGCTTGTAAGGGGGTTCAGCGGAAAGGAGCAGGCGAGAACCGGTTTGACGACTTAATAATTTAATGAATAAAGTTAAACAAAAACACATACAGCACAGCTGCTTGTAATTCTCTCTCTCTCGAACTGTCGTCCCCGGCCGCCTTTATCCCTCGCGCACCCCATCAGGCTGATCGGGGAACGGGCGTGCGTCATTCCAGCCTGGCCCCGCCCTCCTCGGCTCTACAGAGCTGTAATAATTTTGTTTGCTAAACTGTGCTGGGAGGGCAGTATGTTGAAAGATTTTAAATCGTTGGCCTTTGGGGACATTAAAAAGCACTTACGTTCTCACATGTCGGACACCTCGTAGGATCAAGATGGCAGAGGTCCAATTGATGGTGATATCAGCGAGCTTCATGACATAGGTTGGGATATCTCGAAAAATTATGCAGCATTGACGAAAATCTCGACCAACATGGAGGGCCTCGCAGATATAGGTCGAGCGAACACATCTAAGGTGGTGAATCTTTCCACCCTGATCACAAGAATGGACGATGTTGAAAAATGGGTGGAGTTTCTGGAGTCAGACGGAAGAGAGCTACGGGCTAACCCACCTGCTACCAAGGCTGATGTGGAACGCAGGTGGGAAAAACTAGGAGATATGGAAAATTGGAGCAGGCGTAATAATGTTCATATCATTGGAATTCCCTAGGGACAGGAAGGTCAGGATATGGTGAAGTTTTTCATGGGCTTATTCCGAATTTGATCAACACAGCAGGCCGCCAGCTTGAGCGTGTGCACAGAGCTCTCGGTCAGCTTCCCGGGGCGGGTGACAGACTCTGATCGATCCATAAAGGCAAGTTATGCTGGGAGGACCACAACATCATGGTTTTTCGGGACTTTGCTAAATCTACTCAAGCGAAGCGGGACAGATTCAAATTGTGTAAAAAAAATTGCTGCACCAACAGAATGTAAGCTTCACACTGCTTTATCCAGCTAAGCTGATAATTGACGGCAAAGATGGGCGCAAGACTTTTACATGCCCATGACAAGCTATGGCCTTTATTAAATCAATGGAGTGAGTGGGTCACTTTCCCTGCACTCGATCAACAATACAGACTACACATCGTGCATTTTTCTGATGCAGCCTGAGAGGGTTTGTTATTCTGTTTGCTGCCCACTGACTCTTGCTCTACTCCTTTTTCTTCTCCCTTTATTTACTTATTGTTGAGTTAATTTGTTCATTTTGTGGGTTCGATGTGATTATTTACTGGGAATATTTTATGGCATAAATGTATGTGCAATTTAATGGTACGGTTTACATTAAAAAAACAAAACAGGGGGGGGAAAATCACCAGACTTGAGCAATCTGGTAACAGTTGTAATGTGGAAAGTCTCGTGAGAATGCATTGACCATCGGATTTCTGAGTTATGGATGCTAGTTGGGACTGTTGTGCGCATGATTGAAGTGCTTTTTGTGTTCTGTGGGTTGTTCAGGATTTGATGGTTGCATCAATGTTGGAAAGTGGTCTATATAATTTTGCCTTGGGTACACAATTTTTTTTTACATGTCAATATAAAACGTGGAATTTTAATGGGCTGGGGCACCCAATAAAAAGGAAGGTTGTATCTTTCTTTAAGCATAACAAATATTATATAGTGTTCCTTCAAGGAATGCACCTTTCTTCACAGGAAGCTGAAAAACTTGGTAAGGCATTGGGTGGGTATGCGTGTTGCAGTGCTGGTTTAAGTAAGAGCAGGGGAGTCATCATCACATTGATAAGTAAGCATTTACAATTTAAATGTCTCAAACAGATCAAAGATAATTTAGGAAGAGTCATTATTGTTGTGGCTGAAAAACAGGGGCAACATCTTATTTTGGCTAATATTTATGCACCCAACGCTGATGATCAGAACTTTTTTATAGATCTTGAGGTAAAGTTACAAGCAGCTGGGATCCTTCATGATATGGTTTTGGGTGGAGACTTCAATCTGTTAATGGATCTGATCCTAGATCATTGTGATGCAGAAGTGTGTAGACCCTTTAGAGCAATGTTGGCACTTCAGAGGATGTGTAAAAATCTTGGTCTTACAGACATTTGAAGACTTCTGAATCCATCTTGGAGGGACTACACCTTTTTTCATCAGTTCATAAGATTTAATCTAGAATAGATTTTTATATATATATATATATATATATATATATATATATATATATATATATATATATATATATATATATATAAAACTCAGCAAAAAAGAAATGTCCCTTTTTCATGACACTGTATTTTAAAGATAATTTTGTAAAAATCTAAATAACTTTACAGATCTTTATTGTTTAGGGTTTAAACAATGTTTTCCATGCCTGTTCAATGAACCATAAACAAATACGTAAACTTGAAATACCTCTCATCCAATCAGATTCGAGGACCGGAACTAACTGTTGTATAATGGTCATCAATGAACTCCTTTATAAACCCTTAACAAAGGGAACATTAATGTAAAGTGTTACCAAATTATAAATAAATAAATTAAACCTTGTTTTAAATAAAAATACTATTTTATAAAATAAATATTACAGTTTTCTTAGGAATAGGGTTTTGGTTAGTCTGAAGTCATTTAAATTAGCTTTATTTAGCTTAAGAATATATATTTGTATGTATTTTACAATTAGCTTATAGTAAAAATAGTAGAAGTCCTTATTAGGTAAACGTGTGTGTATGTGTGTGTGTGTGTGTGTGTGTGTGTGTGTGTGTGTGTGTGTGTGTGTGTTTGCTGATTTACACTATGCGCTGTGAGTCATGTTGATTTAAATATTCAAAAGATGCTTGCAAATGCACACTTTAGCACACACTTTTCGGGAGGTTTAAGTTACAGCAGCGTCTAGAGCTCACTACATCACACTCTACACTCTATTGAGCATGTTGGCTTGACAAAGCACACTGTTATTGTGCAAACTTATATTAGTGATTTTATCTGTCTCTGCCTGTCTGTCTATCCTCAGCACAGCTTTAGACTATAGTAGAGAACTGAAGTATTTTTGAAATATGTTTAAACTATTCAAACTTTCAGACAAAGCTATGTCAACATCAAAGATTGTTTTGACTAACTTTCCTCTTCTAGATGAATTTTTTATCATTTTGTCAGCAGAGCAAACTCGTATGATTGCCAAAACTACATGCATGTATGTGTCTGAACATGCCTGCAGCTCGAGGTCACAAACAGCTTTCTGTTCAGACATGTCTCCATATATAAATATATAAGTTACATAAGTAACTCATTGCAGATCCACCTAGTGCATATTTGGACACATTTCCCACAGTAACATTCTCTCACACAGCAGGATGTGCTTCACTATGTGTGTATTTACAGTATACGGTGTCTTTTTCTTAAGAACACCATTCAAGTAAGAGTTTGATAGATGAAGTTAATGTTTACAAAGAAAAGCACTGTGATGGCGCTTTCAGTGGGTGCTTTGCTCAGATTGAGCTGAAAATGCCCCAGAAGTGCTATTTGTGGGGTTTAAAGACCCTGATTCCTAAAGATAATTGGAGATTTGGTCTTCTTCAGGATTAATGAATCAGGACAAATTCATGATTTGACATAAATCTTGATATTTACAAATCACCATCATTGTTATCATGTCAGCTCCAAGACTCACTTAACCTGCAGCTGTTGTTAGTAGATTTGAACTTTTCACAAAGGAATACCATAAACTCAGATCACAAATGGTTCTTTTTCATTTCCAAGTACAATCGCTATGACAGACTGATTCAAAAACCTATCGATCCAGCAGAGGAATGATGTCACTCAACTCGGTTTTGTATAAAGAAAGAATTTAAATTTTAATTGGAAGAAAATTATCAACAGTATAAAGAACAGAAGTAATAATTCAATAAATGTATGCATAGGTAAAATAGTTGAATATACTGTATTTTAATAACACAATACTAAGACTGAAGTATAACAGTTGTTGAAAATCTTCATACAAGAAACAAAGAAAGATAGTTAGCTGAGAGAGATCTAAGGCCTCAAAGAGTCAGGTGATGCAGAGAGCAGAGGGAAGTCAGTCTAAATCTGCTCCAACAATGCACATATACACCAATCAGCCACAACATTAAAACCCTGCATAATATTGTGTAGGTCCTCCTCGTGCTGCCAAAACAGCACCAACCTGCATCGAAGAATAGCATTCTGAGATCATATTCTTCTCACCACAATTGTACAGAGCGTTTATCTGTGTTACCATAGACTTTGCCAGTTTGAACCAGTCTGGCCATTCTCTGTTGACCTCTGTCATCAACAAGGTGTTTCTGTCCACAGAACTGCCACTCACAGGATGTTTTTTGTTTTTGGCACCATTCTGAGTAAATTCTAGAGACTGTTGTGTGTGAAAATCACATCAGATCAGCAGTTACAGAAATACTCAAACCAGCCCATCTGGCACCAACAATTATGCCATGGTCCAAATCACTGAGATCAAATTGTTTCCCCATTCTGATGGTTGATGTGAACATTAACTGAAGCTCCTGACCTGTATCTGCATGATTTTATGCACGGTACTGCTGCCACACAATTAGCTAGTTAGATAATCGCATGGATTATTGTTTGTCCCCAATCATGAATAATTTTATACATTAATAAAGAGACATGAAAGGGAAACTAACATGTCATACGGATAAATGGAATAGCATTTCTCTATACAGATCTACCAGGGTTTGAGTGATATACTGTATACTCCTTGGGTGGGGCCAGGAACTGCCAAGATACATACATAAACAGTAGGAACACTGAGTATATAGGCTTCTGAAGCAGACAAAAATATACAGTATATAAAAGGAAATGGAATAACATAAAACCTGAGTACAAAGAGTAGATGAATGAATGAGTATATTTTTGTATCAGCAATGAATATGTCTGAGGACTATACAGTATCTTGATTATTGAGTTATGGTTATAGTTATTAGTAAAAAGGAATACCAAACTTAATAAACCAGAGATTGATAAAGATATTAAAACAAATGAATGTATTAAAATAATAATAAAATAAATAACAACTTTTCCAACACATCATAGACAGAGGCCAAATATGATTAAACGATGATTCTATCACTATTTAAGATCTAATGGGATGAACTGGACCCCGTTTTGCAACCACCGTGTATGGACACCATGTATATATACAAACAATGTAATCAGTAAGACGCATGTCTAATGGGAGTTTTCATTTTGATAAGACACATTTCTTAGGCTTTAGAAGTGTGTTTAGCATGTGAGGATGTGTACTCATTAACCTGTTACATGTCTGACATAATCATACATGCTCATTAAAACAAGTTAAACTGGTTTTGATGATAGTTCAAAAGGAACATATAAATATTTCTTAACTATAAATCACAGATATGCTTTTATAATAACTTTTTTGAAAATACATAAACAGTATTACATTATATAAAGCTTAAAAGATTATTAAAGCAGCAGCACTTCTCATATCCACGACTGAAAGCTGCTGCTTGAAAGTACCCAGAAGCCTATTTGCCTATTTGAGTCACAGTCATTTAATCTGTACACAAACCCTGAATGTAAACTAACAGGTACTCAAGGCAATAAACTGATGCACATTTACATGTACATTTAGAACAGTTCCCATTTTAACATGGGAACTGTTGAAGATCTCTTCTCATTTGAATCTAATTCCACATTTAAATCCAACGGCAATTTTACTGTAACTTCCTGGAACCCAGCAAGTCATTTTCCCCTTTATATAGGACATCTGATTGAAACCTGACCTGATACATGACACATCTTACATCCTGGGCCTTTCAGATCTATCAATTGTTGTGGGTTTTGGCCAGCAAAACTTTCTCTCCTTGGTTGTTGAAAATGCTGCCATCAAAGATCCAAAACTTTTCAACATGATAACACAGGAAGTCAACTACTGACTACCGAATGTTCCAGTACCCTGAAATCGACCCCATTCTGCCAAGTTACTGACAACGGCATCTCCCATCAGACATTTTTTCCATCAGTGAAAGTATTAACCTTCTCCTGTGGCTGACATATAGTGTGTTGCATCAGCAGTGTGTGAGATCTGGGCTCTTGTCCTGCACTGACACCAGGAAGTAATCGTGTTTACATAAACAATGGTGAGCATGATTCAGAGGTTCAATTTTTCCTCAAAGATTACATTTTTACTACACTGACAGTTATGTTTAGGGTTGGGGTTTGGGTGTACAGTCAATAAAATATGCATTTCTATTCACTGTATTACATCATTTATGTAAGATCTGAGGAGCTCGGAAACAGAAGAGGAGTAAGATAAATTATATAGAGTCTACCCCAAAATTACTTAATGTCATAAATTAAAGACTCTGCCAAGATGGTGCTCTTAAAGTCTGAATTAACCTTGTGTAAGAATGCACATCTCTTTATTCTCAACCATCATCTGAACAAAGGAAACTAATTAGGATAGCACATAACCTTCCTTCAGACCCCTTCTTACTCATGTTATAAATCAGGAAATACCCACACACTTAATGGTCATCACATGACATGGCCATCTCAACCATCTGCAAGAGACTCTCCCAAAAAACCCTCATGAATGCAATGGAAAGCATAGAATCCTAGACTAAGGCTTCTTTGTTATTGGACCAGATTGCTACACTTAGAAAATTGACTAATAAGGGAGCACAAGACATTTTCTGTGGAAGCATGAAAAGAGGATACAGCAACACCTGCTGCTCTCTCCAACAACTTCTCATTCTCTCACACCCCTCGACACACCGGTAGGGGTGGGGGAACAGGTTTGCTCATTCATAACAACTGGACTTTTTCAACACACTCTTCACTATGTAACAATACTAGTTTTGAATTCCATGCTATTACTACAATGCAACCAAAAAAAATACATGTTGTTGTCATCTATCGCCCTCCAGGTCAGCTGACAAACTTTCTTGAGGAGTTGGATGTCCTGCTGTCCTCCTTGCTGGAGGATGGTAGGCCACTTGTGGTTCTTGGTGATTTCAACATACACCAAGACAAGCCCCAGGCCACTGAACTGAATACTCTCCTGGTCTCATTTGACTTGGAAAGACTACACACCACAGCAACTCACAGATCGGGTAACCGGCTGGACCACATTTTTACACGTAACTGTACCAGCTCAAATATTCTTGTTACTCCTTTACATGTCTCTGATCACTACTTTGTTCAATTCAACATGACCCTCCCATCTACATTAAAACATTCTCCACCTTTGGTTTCTTTCGCCGTAACCTCCGTTCTCTTTCACTCCACGCATTTCCACTGCTGCCTCTACCTCTCTTCCAACACTAAATGTATTTACCATGCTTGCCACAGACACACTAAGCTCTACTTTAACAACCTGTCTAGACAACATCTGTCCTATCTCCTCTAGGCCAGCACGTGCTACACCACCTGAAGTCCTTCGTGAACAACGGACTGACCTCAGGGCAGCTGAGAGGAGATGGCAGAAATCTAAAGATCCAGCAGATCTAGGTAAATATCAGTCTCTGCTTGCAACTTTTTCAGATAACGTTAAATCTGCAAAAACCTCCTATTACCAGAACAAGATCAACATCTCCACAGACACTCACAGCTTGTTTAGAACATTCAACACCCTTCTCTGCCCTCCACCACCTGACACATCACTGACAGCAGATGTCTTTGCCACATTTTTTACTAATGAGGTTACAACCATCAGCAATATATTCTCAGCACCACACCCTGTCAAACACCTGTCTCCTGTATGCAACTCTTCTGTCTCTATGTTCTCTCCTCTGACTGACACTGAGATCTCTAAACTCATCCTCTCCAACCACCCCACCACCTGTTCCCTTGACCCCATTCCTTCTCACCTTCTCCAGGCCATTTCTCCATCCATCCTACCTGCACTCATACACATAATTAACACATCTCTACTTACAGGCACTTTTCCCACTACATTTAAGCAGGCTCAAGTAACCCCACTGCTGAAGAAACCCGCACTTAATCCCACACAAATAGAACACTACAGACCAGTCTCTCTCATCCCATTCATGGCAAAAACACTTGAAAGGGCAGTTTTCAATCAAATCTCTGCCTATCTCTCACAGAACAAGCTGCTGGATGACAATCAGTCAGGCTTCAAAAGTGGACACTCCACCGAGACTGCCCTGCTGTCGGTCACTGAGTCGCTGAGATGGGCGAAAGCTGAATCCAGTTCATCCGTCCTGATTCTGCTGGACCTTTCTGCAGCCTTTGACACAGTCAACCATCAGATCTTACTCTCTACCCTCTCCTCGCTGGGCATCACAGGAACTGTGCTTGACTGGTTTAATTCCTATCTCTCAGTTAGGTCCTTCAAGGTAGCCTGGAGAAGTGAGGTATCCAAGCCACATCAGCTACTTACTGGGGTACCTCAGGGATCAGTGCTTGGGCCACTTCTCTTCTCTGTATACACAACATCACTGGGACCCATCATTCAGGCACATGGTTTCTCTTACCACTGCTACGCTGATGACACGCAAATCTACTTGTCTTTCCAGCCCAACGACACCACAGTGACTGCTCGAATTTCTGCCTGCCTGGCAGACATCTTGGCCTGGATGAAGGAGCACCACCTGCAACTCAACCCAGCCAAGACTGAACTCCTTGTCTTTCCAGCCAACCCTGCTGTTGAACAAAACATCACCATGCAGCTGGGTGCAACTGCAGTAACGCCTTCCAAATCAGTCAGTAATCTAGGGGTAACCATCGACAACAGACTAAATTTCACAGACCACATCTCAAAGGCCGCAAGATCATGTAGAGTTACACTCTACAATATCAGGAAGATAAGACCCTTCCTCTTTGAACATGCCACACAACTGCTTGTCCAGTCACTTGTCATAACTAGACTGGACTATTGTAATGCTCTCATTGCAGGCCTCCCTGCATGTGCAATTAGACCCCTGCAAATGATCCAGAATGCAGCAGCACGTCTGGTCTTTAATGAACCCAAGAGAGCACCACTCCTTGTCTCTCTCCACTGGCTGCCGGTTGATGCATGTATCAAATTCAAGGCTCTGATGCTGGCATACAGAACAGTCACTGGGTCTGCTCCAGCATACCTAAAATCATTTATGCAGAGCTACATGCCCACTAGAAGCCTGCGGTCGGCTAAGGAACGTCGCCTTGTTGTACCAACACAAAGAGGCACCAAAACACTTTCCCGGACTTTCAGCTTCATCATACTATGTTGGTGGAACAACCTTCCCAACTCCATCCGTGAAGCTGACTCACTCTCTGTCTTCAAAAAACAACTAAAAACATATCTTTTCCATAAGCACTTAACCAGTCATTAAAAAAAATAAAAAATTCCTGTTGCACTTTATTCTGTTTTGAATACTATTATGATGCTAGTGAAACTTTGTAATTCAGCACTTTTCATACCACTGTCTCCTTAAGATGATTCGCTTATGTTTTCCTCTTTTGTAAGTTTCTTTGGATAAAATCGTCTGCCAAATGAATAAATGTAAATGTAAATGTAAAATGTAAGCATTCTACACTGCACAACGTCTATTTTTGATAGTAAAACTTTATCTAACACAAATGATTGTAGCCTGATGTAACCTTTAAAATATGTGTAGTGACTTCACTTTTGTAGTATCACTTTTATAACTGAAAAATTGGTGATTATGAATTTTAATCTTGTATTATCCATGTTGAAATAGTTAGTTAACAATTTTTCAGAGCAAATGAATCGTGTCTGGTATGTGAAGGTTTGTTTTCCCATGAGGAGAGCAATGGGTGAATTAATTTTGTTCATTTGTTTTATTTAAGATATAAAAGTTCATGATTAAACATTGCTCTATTTTGAGCGGGAAACAGAAATCTTCACACACAAAGGGCTATACATTTATTGTCTTGAGGGGAGGACAGAAATGACCATGTGACCCAGCAAAAGACACTCAACTAGTCTATCTTAACTGTCTGTGGTTAATCATTGGAGTAGTGATATTCGCATTGGGATATGGGAGTGTAAATGCTTGATCATGCTAGAGATTTGCAGTAAATCTGTGTACCGTCAATGGATAGACCCTGCTGTGTAACCAGAAACTGACACGAAAATCCGCTCTGATCAATTTACGTTGTTGTTCAACAGCCGCAGTGAACCTGCCGCTTAAATATAGATTAGTCTCCCTCTGAATGAGTTGAAAGTATAAGCGCCAATCCGTAAAACAATTACATGAGTTGTCTGTAACTTGCATTGCTTAAGAATTGCTCTTTAAAAGAACTAGAGTGATAAATTTCATGCTGCAAACGGCTAAGTGTGCTATTTTATTTGTGCATTAAGATTCACCTTGAATGCATTGAAATTGCAAGCGCCATGTTGCATTACAATGCGCTGTATGCGACTATTATTATTCGTGCATTGAAACGTGCCGATGTTTCACAAGCTTGCTTAAAACTTTTTTGCATGTAACAAAATGTGTTGGAATGTGTTTGGCTGCTATGAAAACGCCTCTTCCGGGGCAACTCACCAGGCATGCACAACCTGCCAACACCATATTGTAAACATAGCACAGCATAGCTAAGCTAACTTGAATAAGTGGTCTTGCATTGAAAGCCTATACTAAACCATAGCATCAAAAGCTAGTGGTTAGCATCCTGTGGCCTGTTACAGTTAAATTCATCTTGCATTTGAACAAACATGTGATTTAACCCTTTAACTTCTCAAAATGTAAACACATTTTTTTGTCTCTCTCTCTCTCTCTCTTATGCATTTTATTACATTTTTCTCTTTCTCAATTACCTCATCTTACAAAATACTGTTTCTCAAGTACCAACTGAGTTAAATGTAAATTAAGTTGAATTGGCCCCACAGTATAAGATGCTATCCACTTCCCCATTGTGAAATTTTAAATTGACAGAATCCCTCCAATAAAGTTTTTCTGTTACGCAATCACGGTCAACAAGCACCAAGCCTCAAACAGAATCCCTGATATTGCCATTAAGCATAACAGTAGAACATTTATTGTTTTTTCATTTAGTCTTTTTTTAATTTTCCATTTCATTTTAAATTCTCTTTTCTCTCCTTACTGTTTACAGCCTAGAGACCAAGCCTGTTGAACCACAAATAATTCTGGTTAAAATATTTGTCATCAATAAGAATCATCTTGAAATGTTAAATCATTAACTAAATTTTGTGTGTTCTCCCTTGTCTACCCTCACGCTACTACTCTGATCAACACAATCCAAATTCCAGCATCCAAACGCAACCACATCCTGAAATACATCGCAGAGAGAAGCGCCAGGTAACCGTCACCGCCCCCCGAGCGTGCTTTTGAGACATTTGTGGTAAGCACTTCAACTGTACCGCATAAATCAGGTGTATGGTGTCAATCCTGCCAGATTTAAAAGAAATTTAATTACACTTCACTAGTTACCCACATTCATTGAAAACAACACTTAGATGTTACTACCCTTCTTTTCTGTCTCCACACACTGAAGCCAACACCTAGCTGTAACACTACACCTAAGCTCTTAACCCTGTGCAGATCTGTGTTAGCCCTCTCCCTAGTCTTCCACTACAGTGTGCCAACATGTCACTGAAGACTGACCCCACGGCCCACTGGAAAGGCTTGGAGGTGGGAATGAGTGGCATGCTGGAAAAAATTACCAGCTCACAACCTCCTTGCCAGATGAAACTGAGTGACAAGAATGCCACCCATCTGACACAGGAAGTAAACAACAGTCCACAAAGTCCCAAAAGGTGCTAACGCATGCCATGTGCCGCATCAACCAGCTAGAAGCTGAAGCTCAAAATCGACGCAAGGGGTCCGGACAATTGGAACAAGCATCAACGAGAGAAATCTAATGGATCCAGGTAGCCCTGACAGCTGCCAAGCACAGAGAGAAGCAGGTTAAAGCTGCCCAAAAGGACCTGGAAAAGAAATTAAAGCACACTGAAGCGCAACTGGAAAAAGCCAGGTTTGATTTGAAAGACATGAACTCTCGAAACAAGGCATTGGAAGGCCATCTGGAAATGTCCAGAACTGAAGTTAAAAAACCCTGGCCCAGCAACTTGACCTCACCAAAGATAAGCTTGACATGGTCAGAGATGAATGAAACACTCTTACGAGTTAAGGCAAGAGCTTAAAATGGACAGGCATCCCATAGCAGCACCCTTGTTCAACAAAGCAGCATCCTCCAACCAAAAGTTGCCATATGATGAAAGAAAAAAGGGCCCACAGCACAAAACCCCACTGGCCCTCTTCCAAGAACCACTTGCCAACAACAGTGAAAGGGCAAGCATCTCAACGAACCCTGAAGCAGCATCTGGATTTATTTTAAAGACCTCGACAAGCTGGCAAGTAACATTGACAAGTTCATGCCAAATCCTGCTTAGGATCACAATATCCATGCTTACCTACATGACAGGCTTCCACCTAAATATGAGGCCTCAGATGACTAACAGAGACACTTTCTACCTACTATGGACAACATCCAGTCTTGAGGTGCGAAGTTTTCTTGACAAGACAGACCACACAAAGTCTGACTACCAACTTCTAAGAGAGGCCCTGATTAAAGTATTTTCAGACCCAGAGTCTGAGCAAAAACTGTTTACCCGGAACACCAAACACGGTCAGAAAGAGACCATACAAGCCTACTACCATCAACTACAGCAAGCCTACTTCAAGTCCTGGAACGAACCTGAAATGGAAGAAGAAATCAACATTAAAGCCATCTTCCTCTGAAACCTACATCCCACGGTGAGCTATCATCTAGGTGTCACAGCCTGTCCTTGCACGATGACAGCTCAACAACTGCATGACTTAGCACATAAGGCTTATGTTGAATAAAGAATTGCCTCAAGAAAGGCCACCAAGGCATCGTCAGTCTCAAGCCTTACCTCTCAAAACCAAGGGCTCGCATTAGAAGATATGTGGCATCACAGCAAAGCCAGGTTCTTCAGCACAGAGTGGAGTAAACCCCATGGCGACCAAGAGTGTGACCCCCACATCAGTGCCAGACCCAGAGGTATGTTCAACCACTGAGGAAAACCGTGGAACAAACCACATCCCTCAAGCAATCCAAGAGAAAGGATGACATGGGAACTCAGATGGACGCTTAAAAGCAACCAATGATGAAAGCCATTTCCACACTGTGCAGACAGACACAGAACTAAGTCTTTACAAGAACAAGAGAAGCCACCTGCAGAAGACCCACCAGAACTGCTGAAGCTACTCACAGCATACTTCAAGCAGAATCCACCCAAGACAGACCATAAATACAATTCATACGTATCCTGTCTCGAACAATGACGGGAAAGCAGGTGCCAGGCACCGGCTTATGGACCGAAAACTCAGATATTAACCATTAGCCTTAACCTCAACCACATCCTAACTCACAACATGACAGAAACCCAGTCATACAGAAGCTCATGATGAATCATATACAGACATCAAGAACTGTGTGAAAGACTTCCATGAACTGTGGCTTCATCAGAACCCACAGTCACCTAGAGGATCCAGATTAGCCAAGACACAAAGTGCCAATCTTCAAATGGGTCCACTGAAACCAAGTTAACAGACAAGAGCTCTGAAAGCCCAGAAAAGGGTGGAGCTTGAAACAGTCTGACACAGATGTTGTAGATTAGAAATAAAGTATTGTTTGTATTCAAGGAGGATTTGACCTTAATAAATAATCTTGTCAATTTATTCTTAAGATCTGCACTCCATGCTCAAACAATATTTTAACATATTTCTGATATTATTTTCGATGGCCATGAGAATGGTATTACTCTAAAAAGTTAACAGATGCGTCATATCAACTTGTGACCGAGTTATCAGATGTACACCTTAATTCTTTCAATATTCCCCAAATGAATCATAATTCCCTTCTTGAGCTAAAATTCCTTGTGTATATATATATATATATATATATATATGTGTGTATATATATATACGAGGAATTTTAGCTCAATATATTGTGAGCAGATACAATGAGCCTGTTGTATTATATATTATATGGTGGAGATCTCTAATTTGATAGTTTGTCATTTATCCTTCATATAATGGTGGTTAAACGCGGCCAAGATTCCTAAAATAATTTACATACATTGGCGGCCAAAAGTTTGGAATAATGTACAGATTTATCTATTTTGGAAGAAAATTGGTACTATAATTCACCAAAGAGGCATTCAACTGATCACTAAGTATAGTCAGGACATTACTGATGTAAAAAACAGCACTGTCACGTTTTGAAAAAAAGTCTTTTTTGATCAAATCTAGACAGGCCCAATTTCCAGCAGCCATCACTCCAACACTTTAACCTTTTGTAATCATGCTTAATTGCTCATTTGGTACTAGAAAATCACATGCCATTATATCAAACACAGTTGAAAGCTATTTGGTTCGTTAAATGAAGCTTAACATTGTCTTTGTGTTTGTTTGTGAGTTGCCACAGTATGCAATAAACTGTCATGTCTTAAAATTAATATTAGGTCAAAAATGGCAACAAAAAAACGAAACAGTTTTCTCTAGAAACTCGTCAGTCAATCATTGTTTTGAGGAATGAAGGCTATACAATGCTTGAAATTGGCAAAAAAAAAATAAAAAAAATGAAGATTTCATACAAAGGTGTACACTACAGTCTTCAAAGACAAAAGACAACTGGATCTAACAAGGACCAAAAGAGATGTGGAAGGCCCAGATGTACAACTAAACAAGAGGATAAGTACATCAGAGTCTCCAGTTTGAGAAATAGACACCTCACATGTCAGCTTCACTGAATTCTACCTGCTCAACACTAGTTTCATGTACAACAGTAAAGAGAAGACTCAGGGGTACAGACACTTTTGAAACAGAAAAACAATAAGAAAAGGTTAGAGTGGGCAAAGAAACACAGACGTTGGACAACAGATAATTGGAAAAGAGTGTTATGGATCTTAACCCCATTGAGCTTTTGTGGGATCAGCTAGACTGTAAGGTGCATGAGAAGTGCCCGACAAGACAGCCAAATCTATGGCAAGTGCTACAGGAAGCATGGGGTGAAATGTCACCTGGAGTATCTGGACAAACTGACAGCTAGAATGCCAAGGATCTGCAAAACTAGGGCCTGGGTAGCTCAGCGAGTAAAGATGCTGACTACCACCCCTGGTACCATCCAGGACATGCTGAGTGACTCCAGCCAGGTCTCCAAAGCAACCGAATTGGCCTGGTTGCTAGAGAGGGTAGAGTCACATGGGGTAACCTCCTCTTGGTCGCTATGATGTGGTTCTCGCTCTCGGTGTAGTGTGTGGTGAGTTTTGCATGGACCCCACGGAGAATAGCGTGAAGCCTCCACACGCACTATGTCTCCACAGTAACGCGCTCAACAAGCCACGTGAGAAGATGGATTGACGGTCTCAGACGCGGAGGCAACTGAGGTTCGTTGAGGTGAGTCACTACGCCACCATGAGGACTTAGAGCGCATTGGGAATTGGGCATTCCAAATTGAAAAAAAAAAAAGAAATAACAAGGATCTGCAAAGCTGTCATTGCTGCACATGTAGGATTTTTGGATGAGAACTCTTTGAAGTAGTTTAAGAAGTTCTGACTTTTTTTTTTTTTTTTTTATTGTAATAGTAATTTTTCACGTTATTAAAGGAATAGTTCACCCAAAAATGAAAATTTGCTGATAATTTACTCACCCTCAGGCCATCCAAGATGTATCTGAGTTTCTTTCTTCATCAAAACAGAATTTAAGACTTTTAGGATTTCATTTCAGGCCTCCTCCTTTAAACAATGCAAATGAATGTACTCATTTTTTTGACAGTCCAAAATGCATATTTATGGTGCATCAAAATAATCTACACGACTCCAGTTGACAAATAAAGTTCTTCTGAACCCAAACGATTGATTATTTCTAGGAACAAAACAATACTTATATAATTTTTAACTACAAGTGTTAATTTCCGTACATCTCTGTGACACGCGCTAATGAGAGGGATGACGTAAGCTCGTTGGTAAGGTCACGTGTGGAGGTGGAGGCAGGAAGCGCGTCACTGTTTATAAGAGAAGGAGCACTGTACAAAAGTTTAATTGTCTTTGCTGTAGATTTGTATTTGTATAAGTGTATTGTTCAAAATGGTCGTTTGGTGTGTGTATCCTGGATGCTTCAACTTTCAGAAACCCCCCAAAAAATGCACAGCAGGAAAAAAATATTAACTTTTCATCGATTGGCTATACATGATCATGAGCGATTGAAGCTCTGGCTTATCGCGCTGAACCTGGATATCAGTACACCCCTACATTCTCTCAAATATTGTAGGGTGTGCAGTGAACATTTTACCCCTGAGGATTTCAGACCATTGAAAAAAACAAAGGGTCGATATATGAATTCATCAGCTGTGCCCATGTTGTTTTTCCAGTGAACTCAGTTCCCTATCTGTCACTCACTCGACGTTGGTGTTGATGTAGTGACACTAGGGGTCACTCTTGGGAGCCCGAGACACCTCTGGTCTTTGAGAAAAGGCCAATGAAAATTGGCGAGTGGTATTTGCATGCCACTCCCCCGAACATACGGGTATAAAAGGAGCTGGTATGCAACCACTCATTCAGATTTTCTCTTCGGAGCCGAACGGTCATGCTCGCTGAGCTGAATACTACTGTTCATTCACCTGCTGGATCTGACGGCGCATTTCAGCAGCTTCTCCCTCCTCTGCACTGGTGCACTGCAGAGAACGCCCCTGGGCGCTTCGGCAGAAAAACTAGAGAGTATATTTTCTGAAAGAGCATTTTTCCCCTCTAAAAGAGTATATATTTCTCTAAAAGAGCGCACACACGGGACATCTTTTTAAAGACGCGTCTTTTTAAAGATGCCTTTCCGATTGTGTGTTATTCCTGGTTGTGCTCGTTATCTCTCGCCTTCTAACGGTCACGATCACTGTCTTTCGTGTCTGGGCACTGCTCACGCGGAGACAGCATTCGTGGATGGTCACGTTCTCATTGCGAGAATATGTCCATGGCAACGTTGCGGTCGCGGCTCGCCTTTGTAAGAAAGCGAGCCACCCCAGAGGCTCCCGCCTCGGTCCTTTTACCCACGGGTTTGAGGACAGCGCGGCTAGCACTGGGGGCGATTTGTGGACCCCAATGGGACCGCCTCCGCCGGGTATCCCCCCGCGGACCTCCCATTCCCCAGCACGCTCGTCTGCCCCGATCGGGCTTCCGGGTGAGTCCGCCGGCTCGTCTCACGGCGAGTTCGACCTCTTATTCGGAGCCCGCGAAAGTGATGAGCTCTCGAGTGCAGCATCGGAGAGCGGGCTCGTCCAGTCGGAAGCCTCAGCTGGGCTCCTCCCTTCGGGGTCGATCGCCCAGTCACAGGCTGACGCGGAGATGACGACATGCTTTCCCAGATAGCCGTGAGCGTCGGTTAGAGTGGATTTCACTGCTCTTCCCTGAACCCTCGCGGCTCTGTGATTGGTTCCTGGGCTCGCGGTGCCGCTCAACGCCCCGCCCCGTTCCTTTCTTCCCGGAAGTACATGAAAAGCTGACAAGGTCGCGGGAGGCACCTTTTACTGCCCGGTCCCGATCTTTTCAGCTTCCCCGCTCTCACTACCCTCGATGGAGGGGCGGCCAAGGGTTATTCGGCAATCCCCCGGTGGATAAAGGCGCTCGCGGTGCACCTATGCCCGCAGAGCGCCGCCACCTGGCGTGGGTGCCCAAAGCCCCCGTCCAAGGCCTGTAAGTTTACGTCGTCTCTGATGGTCAAAGCCTACGGTGCTGCTGGACAAGCCGCCTCCGCCCTGCACGCCATGGCTCTCCTGCAAGTCCGCCAAGGCGCTAAAGGAACTGCACGAGGGTAGTTCCACCCCGGGATTGATGCAGGAACTGCACTCGGCGACCGAACTCACTCTCCGAGCGACGGAGGTCATGGCGCGGTCTCTCGGGCGGACGATGGCCACACTAGTGGTCCAGGAGCGCCACCTTTGGCTCAACCTGGTCGAGATGGGTGAGGCCGACAGGACACAATTCCTTGCTGCCCCCATTTCCCAGGCGGGCCTATTCGGTGATCGGGACATCTACTCATCGCCGAGGGCGTCCCCCTGCGGTGACTGCACCGGCTCCGCTGCAGCCCGCCCCTCCGGCCCGGCCCCGGCGTGTTGCCCACCGCAGGAAGCCGACGCCACCCGTCTCACAGCCGGCACCGAAGAACCCACGGAGGTCTTCGAAGCGCCCCTGAGACGGGCGACCCAGGGACAACGAAACCCGCTGCTCTGGAGCTGGTAAGCAGATCTTCATCTTTTTGTTACCTTTTGCATTTAATTGCACTGCATGCCCAAGTGGCTGCAGTACTCAAGAGCTCAGCAAGAGTGGTTTCCTTGTTCCCTGGGTCACATATCCAGTGTGTACGGCTGGCATCACGACCACCGTCCACCACTCCATTTGGCAGGTTGGCGCTCCAGCGGCGGTCTCCCGCCCTGAGCGCCCAGCTGTGGCACAAATCCGCCCCCTATGTGACAGTCTCCATGGGTCATGAGGACAGGCCTCTTCCTCCCCGTCCTAGGCTGTTCCGGGGGTGGTCACAAGGAGCCAGGTAAGTGCTTCGATGTCCTCGGACTCAGCACGGCCACGATGTGGTGTGGCACCTCGAGCTCTGCCCCGCTGCGAGGCCCCACCTGCTGGTACATCCGATGACATTGTCCCTTTGGTCCCCTTTGCGCGGAACTTGGACGCATGGCTTGCGCTTTCCAGTCCGTCACGAGGGCTGGTCCGGACCATCCGACTCGGCTGCGCGATTCACTTCGCCGGGCATCCGCCCAGGTTCAGCGGTGTCCACTTCACCTTGGTGAAAGTCGGAAACGCTGCTACCTTGCGCGGAGATCGCTACCCTCCTACGGAAGGACGCGATAGAACCTGTCCCTCCAGCCGAGATGAAGAAGGGGTTTTACAGCCCCTACTTCATTGTACCGAAAAGAGGTGGTGGGTTGCAGCCAATCTTGGACCTGAGAGTACTGAACCGGGCCTTACACAGACTCCCGTTCAAGATGCTGACGCAAAGACGCATTCTAGCGAGCGTCCGGCATCAAGATTGGTTCGCGGCGGTAGTCCCGAAGGATGCGTACTTTCACGTCTCGATCCTTCCACGACACAGACCCTTCCTGCGGTTCGCGTTCGAGGGTCAGGCGTATCGGTACAAAGTCCTCCCTTTCAGCCTGTCTCTGTCTCCTCGCGTCTTTACGAAGATCGCAGAGGCTGCCCTTGCCCCGTTAAAGGAGGTGGGCATTCGCGTTCTCAACTATCTCGATGACTGGCTAATCTTAGCTCACTCTCGAGACGTGTTATGCGCACACAGGGACCTGGTGCTCTCACACCTCAGCCGACTAGGGCTTCGGGTCAGCTGGGAAAAGAGCAAGCTCCTCCCGGTTCAGAGCATCTCTTTTCTTGGTTTGGAGTTGGACTCAGTCTCCTTGACGGCGCACCTTACGAACGAGCGCGCCCAGTCGGTGCTGGCCTGTTTGAGAAGGCGTTCAAACAGAAAACAGCAGTTCCACTGAAACTTTTTCAGAGGCTCCTGGGGCATATGGCATCCTCGGCGGTGGCCACCCCGCTGGCTCCAGACTCGAGTCCCGAGACGGGCATGGCGCCACGGGACACACCGCGTGGCCATTACGTCAGTCTGTCACCGTCTTTTCAGCCCTTGGACCGACCTCTCAGTTCTACGAGCAGGTGTTCCCCCAGAACTGGTCTCCAGGCACGTTGTGGTCACAACAGATGCCTCCAAAATGGGCTGGGGTGCTGTTGGCAACGGGCACGCAGCCGCCGGCCTCTAGACGGGTCCGCGGCTGCGTTGGCACATCAACTACCTCGAGTTACTGGCAATTCTGCTCGCCCTGCGGAGGTTCCAGCCGTTGATCCAGGGCAAGCACGTGCTAGTTTGGACAGACAGCACAGCAGCGGTAGCATATGTCAACCGCCAAGGCGGTCTGCGCTCCCGCTGTATGTCACAACTCGCCCGCCGTCTCCTCCAATGGAGTTAGCAGCACCAAGTCGCTGCAAGCCACTCACATCCCGGGCAACCTCAACACTTCGGCGGACACGCTGTAACAACAGGTTACCCTCAAGGGAGAGTGGAGACTCCACCTTCAGGTGGTCCAGCTGATTTGGAATCGATTCGGTCAGGCACAGGTGCACCTGTTCGCCTCCCAAGAATCCTCCCACTGCCCGCTCTGGTACGCCCTCACTGAGGCCTTCCTCGGCATAGACGCGCTGGCACACAGCTGGTCCCCTGGCATTCGCAAATATGCGTTTTCCCCCAGTGAGCCTGCTCGCACAGACCCTGTGCAAGGTCAGGGAGGACGAGGAGAAGGTCGTCCTGGTAAGCACCCTACTGGCCCGCCCAGACGTGGTGCTCGGACCTCACGCTCCTCGTGACAGCTCCCCCCGGGCAAATTTCCCTGAAGAAGGACCTTCTTTCTCAGGGAAGGGGCACCATCCGGCACCCGCGCCCAGACCTCTGGAGTACACCCCTACATTCTCTCAAATATTGTAGGGTGTGCAGTGAACATTTTATCCCTGAGGATTTCAGACCATTGAAAAAAACAAAGGGTCGATATTTGAATTCATCAGCTGTGCCCATGTTGTTTTTCCAGTGAACTCAGTTCCCTATCTGTCTGTCACCTGCGGTGGTAGACACGTTCACTCAGGCTAGGGCTCCCTCTACGAGGCACCTGTATGCCTTTAAGTGGCGTCTGTTCGCTAAGTGGTGTTCTTCCCATCAGGAAGACCCCCAGAGGTACGCAGTCAGATCAGTGCTTTCCTTCCTGCAAGAGAGGTTGGAAGGGAGGCTGTCCCCTTCCACCTTGAAGGTGTACGTTGCTGCCATAGCAGCACACCATGACGCAGTCGACGGTAAGTCCTTAGGGAAGCATGATCTGATCATCAGGTTCCTAAGAGACGCCAGGAGGCTGAATCCCTCCAGGCCGCGCCTTGTTCCCTCATCGGACCTCTGTAGTTTTTCAGGGTCTACAGAGAGCCCCCTTTGAGCTTTGCAGTCAGCCGGGCTTAAGGCACTCTCCTTGAAGACTGCCCTCCTGACTGCGCTCACTTCCATCAAGAGGGTAGGTGACCTGCAAGCGTTCTCTGTCAGCGAAACATGCCTGGAGTTCGGTCCGGGCTATTCTCACGTGATCCTGAGACCCCCGACCGGGCTATGTGCCCAAGGTTCCCACCACTCCTTTTAGGGACCAGGTGGTGAACCTGCAAGCGCTGCCCCAGGAGGAGGCAGACCCAGCCCTGTCATTGTTGTGTCCGGTGCACGCTTTACGCATCTATTTGGATTGCACGCAGAGCTTTAGAATCTCTGAGCAGCTCTTTGTCTGCTTTGGTGCACAGCAGAAAGGAAGCGCTGTCTCCAAGCAGAGGATCGCCCACTGGCTCATTGACGCCATAACTATGGCATGTCTCGCCCAAAACATGCCGCCCCCGGTAGGGCTACGAGCCCATTCTACCCGTGGGAACGAGACGTTGGTCCCTCCTGCCACAACGCTGAACTACCCGCTGAAATGGCCGGACCTTATATCGGCTCCTCAGCGTAAAACCTGAATGAGTGGTTGCATACCAGCTCCTTTTATACCTGTATGTTCGGGGGAGTGGCATGCAAATACCACTCGCCAATTTTCATTGACCTTTTATCAAAGACCAGAGGTGTCTCGGGCTCCCAAGAGTGACCCCTAGTGTCACTACATCGACACCAACGTCTCGTTCCCTCCATCAGGGAACGGAGGTTACACCAGTAACCATGACGGTATGTGTGAAAACTTTGTCATATAGCCTATATATTTCTATATAGTAGCTATAGTAACAAACAAAACATGATAATTACTCTACTGATAGGGTGCCATTGGGTCCTTCTGTCCTCGGACGGTGCTTCCAGTTTATTCGTGGCAAACTGAAAAACACCTCTAAAATGCTGGGGCTCAGTAATTGTGTTCTCACCGGCTGCCTCGCTAATTGTTTCCAACGGTGGGATTGCTATGGTCCAATCGTGGCAGCATAGGCTCTCTGCCTCTGTTGGCATTGGTTGGCATTTACTACATGTGCACCACCATGTCTCCATAGATCTCTGCCTCTCCGAGACTTGTGATTGCACCGCTGCTGCAGCCTCCTCCATCTCCCTCAGTTCCTCATCAGTGTATTCCGGCTCAAATAGGTAGGGTTGGGCGAAAAACTCCATCTCCTCTTCTCTTCTAAAATCAAAATCCTCTGACATCATGTTTGAAATTGTTTTGGACTGTTTTGGTTTGTGAACGGTGCTTGGTCTGTGGTCTGTGCAAGTTTTTCTTGTAAACAATGACGCGCTTCCTGCCTCCTCCTCCACGTGTGACCTTACCAATGAGCTTACGTCATCCCTCTCATGAGCGTGCGTCACAGAGATGTACGGAAGCGAACATTTGTAGTTGAAAAGTATATAAGTATTGCTTTGTTTCTAAAAATAATCAATCGTTTGCGTTCAGAAGAACTTTATTTGTCGACTGGAGTCATGTGGATTATTTTGATGCACCCTAAATATGCATTTTGGACCGTCAAAAAAACGAAAGTGTACGATTTCGCCATGTCATAAGAATTATTACAAATTGTCATGAGACTGTGTTGGAAATGCCCCGGCAACCACCCAGAACACTTCAGCATCATGTCGCTGAGTTTTGCACATTCTTCAGAAAATTTAAATATCTATAGAAGTCTATACTGTCTGCCTGACACACTACAGGAAAATGTTACCTCAGTCATCATAGTCCAAACCTTTGCGATCTTACAAACAGGATAGAGCATTGTGATTTAGGAGGGTCAAACACAATAGTCATCATTCTGTAGACCAGCTGCCTCAACACTGAAAGCTTTCCTTATGCAATTACTGATAGATGTCCTCTCTACTGATAGATGTTCAGTTTGTTTGACAATTAATGGATTGACTATATAATGTTACATAACTCATGGTGCTTCGAAAGAATAAACATCTCTGTTGAAGTATAAAATGAGTACACACACACACACAAAGAGAGATTTGACTGTGGCACAAGCACATGTAAAGAAGCATCTATTAAGGTGAGTCACGATGCCCAATGTATGGAAATGTTAAGGCTTTTGTGGTAGATGACTGATGATAGTGCTTGTGAAGGACATATTAACTATCAGGTTAGTACAGACTGTAAATCAGGAGTTTAAAATTGGGCCAAAACAAGCTGTGCTGTAATGACAAACAATCCAACAGCTATTTTAGTTTGCAGTCACTGGATTTCTCTGGGAGTTTTGAAGTACTGAGTGACATTGACTAGTGTGGTGCCCTTAAGTATATTTATTTTGAAGTATGAAGTATTTTGTTGTCTTGTGGAGATTAGACTACTAGAATAAAGTTTGGGGTACGCAGGAAAAGGCCATGTAAAATGACCAAGCACAGTTTGTTTTGTTGCAACACATGTTGTTTAGGGGTGGCTAAATCTGAAATCCATGATACAGCGCTAATAGATCAGCATGCAACTCATTCACATAATGGCTAATTGTTGTGCAGGCAACCCAAACAATATTTCAGGGATTCTGAAGCACTAATTGTAAAAATCTGTGATTCTCACAAACCTGTTAAGAAAATGTCCTGGTCATATTTAAACACAAATCAATAATAATAATAATAATAATAATAATAATAATAATAATAAAATTTTACCCTCTAATTCGTATTACAGTAACTCATCTGGACATTTTACTTTTAATATTCACATTGTTTCCAATTATGATTTTCATTACCATAACACAGTCATTTCTTACTGCATTCCAGTGAAAATGATTCTGTTGTACAATTATTATTTTTTTTTTATTAAACTTAAAATGTAAGAGTACAAAAAGGGTACAACTTAGACATAAAAATACTTAAGAATTCAAATAATGTAGGTCAAATTATAATTTTTTTATTCATGTTGCGGTAATAAGAATATTGAAATGACCATCTTTTTTGTGTTATGGTAATGAGAACTGGGTAATAAAAGGTGTGTAACTGTCATGAAAATAATGTCACAATGTAAAAAATTGTATTTTCTATATTCAAAATAAAATTTCAGATTTTTTATTTTATTTTGGCATAAAATAGGACCAGGACATTTTCTTGACGTATCATCTTGTGAATCACCCAAATGACCTTGTTTCACAGTGGACAGATAAAAACCTGCACACCTTAATCAAGGTGTTTTCAAAGGTACTATGATTTTGGATGCAGCAATGCACCCCAAAACATGCACACATTTTGCATACATTGAATAGTAACTCCCTGCACTGATAATTATGTAACACAACTAAAAATACACATGAAACTGTCTCTGAGTCACAAATAACATACTGTCCATCACAAAAACATGGACATCATAGAGCAAATATGATTTGACATCTATGTGAGAGCTCACTCAAAGATTTACAGATTTGCAGCATGTCCTTATTTTAGTTGCTGTGTCATTTTTTTTATGTTTTTAATTAAGTTGTGTTGAGTTATTTGGGCCATAATTGTGTGTTTCCTTGGAAATGCTCCCAGACACATGGCAGTAAAACACTGTGTACAGGTGCACACCAATCCAGGTGCACTAATGTGCCACCTAATTGTAATGAAAGTGTGAGTATATAGTATATTTCAATCTCACACCCCACACCTACTCTGACCTTCACTTCACACAAACACCAACACCTCCTGCAACCCCCCTTCTCCCCCCTCCTGCTACTCAACCAGCTCTTAAGATCTGTGAAGATAATGTGAGCCAGTCTTTCGAAAACAAGGGATAAGAAAAGTACAGGTCCCAGATGGCGTTTCACCTTCATGTCTTAGATCCTGTGCTAACCAGCTGGCCCCTATCTTCACACAGATCTTCAGTAGATCACTGGAGCAGTGTGAAGTTCCATGCTGCTTCAAACGTTCCACTATCATCCCCATCCCAAAGAAACCAAAAATCACAGGACTTAATATCTACAGACCTGTCGCCCTGATGTCTGTGGTCATGAAGTAATTTGAGAGACTGGTGTTGGCCTACCTGAAGGACATCACTGGACCCTTTCTAGATCCCCTTCAATTTGCTTATCGAGCAAACAGGTCTGTGGATGATCAGGGACATATGCAAGGATCCTTTTTGTGGACTTCAGTTCGGCTTTCAAGACCATCATTCCAGCTATTCTCCGGACTAAATTACACCAACCCTCTTTTCCCACGTCTATCTGTCAGTGGATTACCAGCTTTCTGACAGACAGGCAGCAGCTTGAGAGACAGGGGAAATTCACTTCCAGCACCTGCACAATCAGCACTGGTGCCCCCCAAGGATGTGTGCTCTCCCCACTACTCTTCTCCCTCTACACCAAGGACGGCATCGCCAAGGACCCCTCTGTCAAGCTCCTGATGTTTGCAGATGACACCACTGTCATCGGCCTCATCCAAGATGATGATGAGTCTGAATACAAAAGGGAGGTTTAATGGCTGGCTCACTGGTGCAGTCAAAACAAACTTGAGCTGAACATGCTCAAAATGCGTGACGACCTTCCTTACAACGCTGTACGGCAATGCTGGAGCAATAGCTGGAGCTGCGGCCTATGCTGGGATTGATGACACAGACAGTTTATCTGCTCTGACGGCTTCAAAATCATAAAAGTGACTGTCGTGGTCCTTCAGAACAGGGCTTTTAGTTAGCGCGTGTACTGGGCCGGCAGTGAGTGTCTCCGAAAACTCAACTGCCACAGGGTTCAGAGGAAGTCAACCAGGGAACATAGTTTGTGAACACTACTGGGAGTTAATGGCGCACGTCTTCATCTCACAGGAGGTGAAAGGCGCTATGTGCAAGTGATACACCCGGCCGGCTGTCCCGGGCTTATCCGCTTGTATTGTGTGCCACTACCTGGAACGAAACCGGTTCCACCCGGAGGTTGTAGAACCTTGAAAAGGTGTTGGGTGTTGCCCAGCCCGCTGCTCTGCAAATGTCTGTTAGAGAGGCACCCCTGGCCAGGGCCCAGGAGGCCGCTACACCCCTGGTAGAATGGGCTCATAGCCCTACCGGGGGCGGCACGTCCTGGGCATGATATGCCATAGCTATGGTGTCAATGAGCCAGTGGACGATCCTCTGCTTGGAGACAGTGCTTCCTTTCTGCTGTGCACCAAAGCAGACAAAAAGCTGCTCAGAGATCCTAAAGCTCTGCGTGCGATCCAAATAGATGCGTAAAGCACGCACCGGACACAGCAACGACAGGGCTGGGTCTGCCTCCTCCTGGGGCAGTGCTCGCAGATTCACCACCTGGTCCCTAAAAGGGGTCGTGGGAACCTTGGGCACATAGCCCAGTCGGGGTCTCAAGATCACGTGAGAGTTGCCCGGACCGAACTCCAGGCATTTTTCGCTGACGGAGAACGCTTGCAGGTCACCTACCCTCTTGATGGAGGTGAGCGCAGTCAGGAGCGCAGTCTTCAAGGAGAGTGCCTCAAGCTCAGCTGACTGCTATTCTCACGTGATCTTGAGACCCCGACCGGTTCCCACGACCCCTTTTAGGGACCAGGTGGTGAACCTGCGAGCGCTGCCCCAGGAGGAGGCAGACCCAGCTCTGTCGATGCTGTGTCCGGTGCATGCTTTACGCATCTATTTGGAATGCATGCAGAGCTTTAGGATCTCTGAGCAGCTCTTTGTCTGCTTTGGTGCACAGCGGAAAGGAAGCGCTGTCTCCAAGCAGAGGATCAACCACTGGCTCATTGACGCCATAGCTATGGCATATCACGCCCAGGATGTGCCGCCCCCGGTAGGGCTACGAGCCCATTCTACCAGAGGTGAAGCGGCCTCCTGGGCCCTGGCCAGGGGTGCCTCTCTAACAGGCAACACCCAACACCTTTGCGAGGTTCTACAACCTCCGGGTGGAACCGGTTTCATCCCGGGTAGTGGCATGCAATACAATCGGATAAGCCCGGGATAGCCGGCCATGTTTGTAGTAACTCCTCCCCCGTAGGGTTGGACCTACCATGAGACTTCTCCACATGACATACTTCCGACATAGTTCGGCAAGACCATGTGACGTATTTTCCACTTAAATATCCCCCCTCTCTCTGGGTGAGATGTGGTCCCTGCAGTGTTCTTCCCTTGGGATGGACACCCCCCAACTAGACCTGGTTGGATATTCCCCCTTTTTTTAGGGAGTGGAAAAAAAGAAGGGGAAAAGAGGCCACGACTGGCCTAGCCTGTCTTTATCTTTTGGGTAGTCATCTTGTCCCCAAAGGGCGATTCGACACTCATAACTATGTTGGGGAGGTTATGTGTCAGCCTGGTGCGCTGGCTACGAGGCACACAGTTGTCTGCCCATCACACACAGCCAGTTCACATAACACAGTTCAGCCAGTTGTGGTGTTTTGTATAGGGACACCTAGTGTCACTACATCGACACAACGTCAAGTTAGTGACAGATAGGGAAAGTCATGGTTACTTGCATAACCTCTGTGCCCTGATGGAGGGAACGAGACGTTGTGTCCCTCCTGCCACAACGCTGAACTACCCGCTGAAATGGCTGGACCTTGTCTCGGCTCCTCAGCATAAAACCTGAATGAGTGGTTGCACGCCAGCTCCTTTTATACCCGTATGTCCGGGGGAGTGGCATGCAAATACCACTCGCCAATTTTCATTGGCCTTTTATCAAAGACCAGAGGTGTCTCGGGCTCCCAAGAGTGACCCCTAGTGTCACTTCATCGACACAAAGTCTTGTTCCCAACAATATTTTCACAAGTGGATGTGTCGCTTGGAGACCGTCTTATATCACAGAGTTCTAGCACACATCCTTATCGATGCATAATAGAATGACTTACCAATTATGGTAAAGATGCCCTTGAAACACTTTTGTCTGCAGGGCTCTTTTACAAAGACACAGCTGGTCATATGGATGTGGCAGACCCCGCTGGGGGTAATCGCGGTCTGACAAAGAGAGTGGGCTTTACCAACGGCAGTAATGTGGTTGAGCTACTCGCACCCATTCACAGTGATATTTTCTTTCAAGAAAAACTGATGTTTAACAGGGTGGACATTAAAATTTGCATGACGAGAGGTAAAGATGAATTCTGTTTGATGAGGAGTAACGCTGTAGCCTATAAACTAAACATCCTGTCAGCCTCGCTATTTGTGAAAAAAGTGTCTGTATCACCAGCTGTAAGACTGGTGCATGCACAAGCACTGCTCTCAACAACTGCCAAGAACCCCATCGACAGAATGTGCCTGAAAAACTTCTCAATTCCGGCAAGCTCACGTGTCTGCAATCAAGAAAACATATTCTTAGGAACTCTACCAAAATCTGTTGTTCTAGCGATGACTGATAATGATGCGTTTACAGGATCCTATAATAAAAACCCATTTGCATTTAAAAACTATGACCTACAATTTTTGACCATTTATCTGGACGGACAACAGCACCCAGCGAAGCCTCTGCAGCCTGAATATGAAAGTGGTTCTGCAGTGTGGGAATTTTACCAGTTAGCGTTGGCTTCTGGAAATCATCTTAAAAATCAGGCTCTATTTATTGATAGGGAGGACTTTCTGCATGGCTATACCCTCTACGCATTCCATTTCACACCAGATGAGGAGTGCAGTCAGCACATATCGCTTATCAAGTCTGGAAATATTAGACTAGAAGCTTGGTTTAGACAACCGCTACCCCGAATGATCAACTTAATTGTTTATGCCATATTCGACAGCATCATCAAAGTGTCAAATCGCCGACAGATCCTGGTTGATTACTATTAATATGTAAAAATGGACACTGTCCAGCTTACGACTATCATGGATAAGATCTCATGCAACATCCATTTTCTCTGTGTACTCCCGTGTGACTATCTACCAAAAGACCCTTTAAAAAAATTACCATCAATGGTTATAATCAACACACATCCTTCAGGACTCCCAGGTGAACACTGGTTAGCCATCTACATAAATGAGGATGGTGTGGGGTGTTTTTTCGACAGCTTTGGTAATAAACCAGATTACCCCCGTTTTCGCAGATTATCAAAAACTTTCTAAACTGCAATTTTAGTGTGGTAGAGCATTCATCAGTGCAAGTCCAAGATTTTTCATCAGAGACTTGTGGTCAGCATTGTGTGTTCTTTCTCTACCACATGGCAAAGGGGTATGATTATGCTTATGTGTTGAAGCTGTATACCATTGATTTAATTAAAAATGACAAAAAGGTGTCAGCTTTTGTGAAAAAACTAAAACTAAAACAATCTCATTGTAATTAAAATGTTTTCAAGCGTGTTCAATGTGTTCAGACAGGTGAAATGTTTATGTCTTATGCTTAATATTACCAATAAAACAACTAAAGAACAGAAATTTCTTTATTATACATACAACACATTCAACAATACAGATAATAACAAGATCAAAACATGAGAACACAGAACATACAAAACTCTGAGATTAAAAACTTAGCCACTGACACTGTCTTGTGATGATGAGCGTCATTGGACGTGTACTTCTCCAACACACCAGTGCATGACCTATGGAAGACCACTATTTTAATGTGTAACAACTGTTCAAACCGTGTGATATCATTAAACGCTATCTTATACTGTTCTGAATATCCCGCCATCTTCTGCATCGCCGCTGCTATAGGTTCTAGATCTGTGTGTGGTTTTTGAGGGTTTAGAAAATGTGCCAAGCAGATTGCAAAACACAGATTATTTGATTTGTTGATGGGGCAGAACAGATTCATCCTGTTTCTGGTGATCACTTCGTTATGGGCAAGATCACGTATCTTTCGATACACACCCCATTGTTTACTCCTTGTTATAGTCACAAGTAGATCCAAACTATCATCAACCTGCAATTCAGAGTTACTTTGCATTATCTTTTCAATCTGATTTGTGAAGACATCCACACTGTAATCATTGCTAGTTGACAAGACAGTGTTAACATCAGTGGTTAGACTAGGACCTCTCAATGTTATGTTACTTAACCCGTCATCCCCAGCCAACAGTCTGGAAAATGACACTATTTCGGACAAAATATCATGCAAAAATATAGCGTAGGCTGCTAAATCTGTGGCAGATATCACACGCAGATTTATACGCCGAAGTAACTCCAAACTATTGAATCTGAGTCTCGGGACCACAATATAACCACCAATGTCACCACCCTCTCTTACAAGCATGTCAATATCAGTGGGTGTTAATCCCATATTTGGTGCTGTAGGATCAAATGAATGATACGGATGGTTATCTGTATCCTCGCCCACCTGGTGAGAATTGAAAACACTGTCTAATGCTGAATTTGGATCTGGTTGATCGTCTGACATTGATCTCACAATGTTTAATAATTCTAGCAATGTACCAGTTGTAGACTCAGATCTGTTCATCTCCTCCATTGTCTGAATTAAATAGAGCAATGTTTCTGTGTTGCTGCACAGTTCAAGGGAGATCTCACTGTCGTCGCATCATCTAAACCTAGCTGCCGGCCCCTGATCACAACATCTGACTCCCGACAACGTTTTGCCATTTTTAAATCAGATCATTTTTTATTTAAACCACACTTAGGGGTGTACACTTAAAATAACAAAGGATACAACTAAGGAAATAAAACTAGACCCATACAGTAAAAACAAAAACAGTACTGAAAACATCAACTATTACAACCAAACTAAAATGACATACAGTGGGAATAAATATTGAAAAATAGATGGTATAAAATATACACAGTTAAAAAATAACGTTTTTACAACTCACCCAAGTTTCTTTTTAAGCATAAGTATGACCTACTTTAATAAGTCCGTTGTCAGGTTCTGATCGGGGGCTGCTCGTTGGCTCGCCCCACCATGCAAATGCTGCGTCGCTATCACTTGTTTAATCCAGATACCTTGTTGTTGTAGCCATCACAAACTGTTTATAATAATCCTGCTTCTTCTCAAAGGTATCCAAGCGCTCCTCAATGGCGTTAAAACGTCCCTCAATGGTCTTGAAACCGTCCTGTATCAGTCCGATTATGTGTTGATTGTCTATAACGGGATGTGTTCCCCGTCTGTAAGCCTCCTGATTTGAAGGCAGAGCCTCAGGGTCGGAATCTGCCACAGACACCACGCGTTCATTGGATTGATCATCCCGTTGTGTTTCTTTAGGTACCTGGGAAAATGCACAGGCTTCCCATAATTCTATCAGTTCATCACCCTCATTTACATCGGGTACCGCATGGTCATCCACAACCAGCTAGGGAGGATATATGAATTAGGAAAAAGATAAAATAATGTTTTTAACATATTTATTTATGTTGGCTTTGAGAAGTCGTACATATTGTTATACTATTTAAGACTTCAAGCCAACATCAGTGTTTGTTCACAGACTTTAGCATCTAGTTACACACACACATACCAGCTGATGCTCTGAGTGAACGTCTTGACCATTTCCGTTCTGGTGTCTGTGGTATGAAATCAATATTTCTCACACCCCCATCAACCGGAGCGTGCACCTGGGCGACCATAAACGCTTTACGTTTGAGTCTTTTCGGCTTTGTTGCAACGCCATGGCCGCTAGCCCTCATCATGTGATATTCGCTTCCAGACGCACCGATCTTGTTTACAAGGTTTGATAAATCTTCTGGAAAAAAAAAGAACACATAAGAACATTTTAAACAAATCCAACAAATCATGTAAATAATGCTGCATTACAAACACTTACTGAGCAGCGGGATGTTCGTACTGTCTCGCGGAGATGCACGCTCTGATGTTGAACTATGCTCCGGATTCGGCCCTGCTGGTAAATACTAAAAATATGATCATTCTACACATTCACAACACACTATACGTAGACATGTAACGTATATAATTAGGTATATATACCACTCGCATGGTTCAGGAATTGAATTTCCTCAACAATGACAGAAAAGTCTACATCATCCACAGCACCTGGAGCGTTTGAGATCCTGTTTAAGCATTGTATCAGAGCCGTGACTCACTTATAAATAAATGTTCTTAATAATAATACGAGATAATAAAACACACTTACTGTTAAGATAGACAGCCATCTTCTCTTGAAGTACAATTACATTTCAAAATAACAAAACTTGCCGTAAAAAAGTAATTTGAGAGCGAAGATTCACTTATACCTCACAGACACTAACACAACTGTATGGTTTGATACTGACCGGTGTGTCTGACTCCGTTTTTAAACACCACATGTATGCACTGGGGGGGGGGATAAACTGTGAAAAGCAGGGCTCACAATTAAAATCATTAACATAAACACACCATAAACAATCGCTGACATCCAACGACTGGCTAATACACTCCAGGAAGAACTTCACAAAGCTTTTCCACAATGTAAACTTTGTCACGCAGTTCATGCATAATAGTGTCCACCATCCCCTGAATCCTCTGGGGGTGAATCCTCAAACCACACCGGCTCAATGCTATGATGTGTTTCAGTCCAGGTTTAACCAGATTATGAGACAGGTCCTCAAAGTACGCGTCAAAGAAATAGGCGTCAGGTTCAAACAAGCAGGAATGTCTAATCTGACTCGGATGGTCCACCTCGCAGCCCAAACAGAGATCTTTCAGCTTTTTGTTGATGAGATGTTCCAGAAGGACCACGACAGTCGCTTTTATGATTTTGAAGCCGTCAGAGCGGATACAACTGTCTGTGTCATCAATCCCAACATAGGCCGCAGCTCCAGCTATTGCTCCAGTGTTGCCGTATGGTGTTGTAAGGAAGGTCAGGTTGTGATACCCCAGATCCTTGCAAAATGTATCCAACCAGTTGTTGTCACCAGTTTGTGGGTGGGGCTCCAGTGGTGTTGCATTGTCATCAAGCATCGCCGGTGTAGTCTCAGGAGTGTTGGTGTAGCAGTAGACAGTCATAGATTTTTGAGACATGGTGAGTGTATGTAGCGAATGTACCGAACTGCTGGCGTATTTAATGGCTGTAATATGGGGGCAGACTTAAGAGGCGGTCTTTGGGGTTGTTGACGCATTGCTCAGGGTGAAACAATATCGTCTTTACAGAACTGTAGCGATCATACATGTCACACCATCTAAACATCTTGTCAATACAGGTAAAAATGTCATCAAGCATACGAACATCTTTCCACTGAAAAAAAATGTCATGTCATAGTACATGTGATGTTCAGATTCAGGAATAGGCCATGCACTTTCGCGGAGCTTTGTCTTGTCGTTGCAGCAACCGATGTACAGTGGCTCATCGCCACAGTCATTCAAATCTCTCCAAATGTAATTGTAAAACATAAACCAGTCTTTGGCAGGGAAAGTCAGGCAGGGTTCCTGTGATGTAAAATCAGCTCCAATATCCACAGCATAGAGTTTCACAGTCCGCATTACCTTGTCAAACATATATCTTCCTACACGATTACCAGACAATGAGAAATCACGTTTCGCAAAAACCACATCTTCATGAAGAAACTTTGTCAAACTAACATTTTGTTTTTTCCTTGACGCAAAAGTCAGTTCCTCTCTCATTTCAACAGGTCCTCTTGTTGGTGAAATACACATCACTCTTCTAGGGGTTTTAGGAGTTCTCAGAGCAGCCATTTTAGCATAAAGTTGCAGAGTGTCTTCTGTGTTTTAACTATGGCTTCTTAAAACGTCATGGTTACTTGTGTAACCTCCGTTCCCTGATGGAGGGAACGAGACGTTGTGTCAATGTAGTGACACTAGGGGTCACTCTTGGGAGCCTGAGACACCTCTGGTCTTTGATAAAAGGCCAATGAAAATTGGCGAGTGGTATTTGCATGCCACTCCCCCGGACTTACGGGCATAAAAGGAGCTGGTATGCAACCACTCATTCAGGTTTTATGCTGAGGAGCCGACATAAGGTCCGGCCATTCCAGCGGGTAGTTCAGCATTGTGGCAGGAGGGACACAACGTATCGTTCCCTCCATCATGGAACGGAGGTTACACAAGTAACCATGACGTTCCCTATCTGTCACTCACTCGACGTTGTGTCGATATAGTGACACTAGGGGTCCCTATACAAAACACCACAATTGGCTGAACTGTGTTAACGTGAACTGGCAGTGTGTGGTGGGCAGACTACCGTGTGCCTCATAGCCAGCACACCAGGTCGACACGTAACCTCCCCCAACATATTTATGAGTGTCGAACGGCCCTTTCTGGGGACAAGTCATGGCCTCTTTTCCCCTTCTTTTTTCCACTCCCTAAAAAAGAAGGGGGATTATCCGACTGGGCCGCCAGGCCTAGTCGGGGGGTGTCCCTCCCAAGGGGAAGACACCGCGGAGACCACACCTCGCCCAAAGGGGGGGGGGTATTTAAGTGGAAAAATACGTCACATGGTCTTTCCAACCATATGGGAGTCTTCAAGGTAGATCCTGCCCAATGGGGGAGGAGTTACTACAAACATGGAGACTGGGGCAGAGGGGCTCTGCCCAAGGAAGATGCCGTTTGCCAACAGGGAAACGAATTAGCAGAAGACATAATCGCATGGGGTTAGCCTTACAGGGAACCATCACATGCAGAGCACCTACCCCAGAACAGGGCTCTTAGTTAGCGCGTTGCCATGGACATATCCTCGCAATGAGAACATGACCATCCACGAACGCTGTCTCTGCTTGAGCAGTGCCCAGACACGAAAGACAGTGATCGTGACCGTCAGAAGGCGAAAGATAACGAGCGCAACCAGGAATAACACACAATCGGAAAAGCATCTTTAGAAAGACGCGTCTTTAAAAAGACGTTCCATGTGTGCCGCTCTTTTAGAGAAATATACTCTTTTAGAGAAATATGCTCTTTTATACCTGTCAATCAAGGGTGACGGGGGGGGGGGGGGGGTCATAAATCACATGTCATAAATCAATCAATCTGACATTTTGACATATAGTATAGGTTATAACTACTTATATATATAGAGAGAGAGAGAGAGAGAGTATATTGTGTATTCTATATATACTTTTTTCTTTTCAATATTTATCTATTTTTTATTCAATTTTAATTATTTTTTAAAAGTCTTGTAACTGTTTTTGTATTGTTGTGTACTGGAAGCTCCTATCACCAAGACAAATTCCTTGTATGTGTAAGCATACTTGGCAATAAAGCTCATTCTGATTCTGATATAGGCTGATAAACAGCTCTCTCAAGAAGCAACATAAAAGTTTGAATAACTAATGCTAATGATTTTAACAAAGTGTTTCTAGGGCTGCTTAATTTTGGTTTAATGGAGACAATCTACACATTTTAGCCCTATAAGAACACTTTGTAGTACATCGCCCAACCCACCCAACAGGGAACATTTAGACATTTTTTGGCTAACTTTATGTAAAGCTTGTGTAGCTACATGTTAGGGACAAAATTATTAAAATAATGTTAATTAATTAATCCTTATAATGTTATTGGTATTTTCGTAATATTAAGAGAAAACGTTCTTAGCTCAACATAGTTTTGATGATCCTTTGAACGTTAACATTTAAAGCTGTTTAAACCAAGTGCTATGCTAAAATAATATAATTGTAAATGTGATTTTACTGTTCCCAGTAATAACAAACAAATAATTCAACATATTCATATAGATTCAACAGGACGGCTCATTACTATAACATTTCAAAGCAAGTTTAGAATAGTATCAGAGGCTTTTCTAGGATTTAAAAATATCAGGGGCTAAGGGGATGGGCATTTAAATGATCCCATTACTGTTTGACGGTGAGAGAAACCGCTTCAAGCAATTCAGTCTGTGCAAGATACATCCGAATGATTCTGAGTAAATTGCGAACTGATTTAGACCGTTTTACCAACCCCTTTGAGCAATTCATGAAAAGAACTGACGAATAATTTGTTTGCGAATAATTAAAAAGATAGGCGACAGAATTTATTTAAAAAAGATTCTAGCCAGTCAACAATCCGTCTTTATGAACAAATTACTGAGTAACAATAATCAACATTTACTCAATAACTCCCTTCAGTTCTATTCAAAAAGGTTTCGACAAAAAATATTCGGGGCTAGTCTAAAATCATTCGGGGCGTTTTGCCTTAGCGGCGCCCCTGAGTGTTGCATCAATTAAAGGAATATTCCAGGTTCAGTATAGATTAAGCTCAATCGACAGCATTTGTGGTATAATGTTGATAACCAGAAAAATTTATGTTGACTCGTTCCTCCTTTTCTTTAAAACAAAAATCTGTGTTCCAGTGAGACACTTACAATGGAAGTGGGGGCCAATCTGTAAACATTAAAATACTCACTATTTCAAAAGTATAGACACAATACATAAACAATATGTGTGTAAACATGATTTTATTGTTATAAAATCACTTATTAACCTTTTGTATAAAGTTACTTCCAGTTTTACAACTACGTTGCCATGACAATGTAATGTCAACAAACCCTACTTTAAAAAACTTTACAGCTCAAATAATACACAAGTGCTTTTATAAAATTATAAGCTTCACATTTCTGCCTTTAAACCCTCAAAATTGCCCACCTTTCACTTCCATTGTAAGTATCTCACTGTAACCTCCATTTTTGCTTTTTTTAAAGAAAAGGTGGAACGAGTCGACATTAATTTTTGTGGTTATCAACATTATGCCATAAATGCTGTTGACTGTGCTTAACTTGTACTGAACCCGGAATATTCCTTTAATTGGGAGTTCTAACTAATTCACATTATGAAAACCGGACATTTCCACATTCCCACAACCAAAACAGAATGTTTGGAAGACGTTTAGACCATAATGTGTTCTCTGGTATGTGCATCATCAGTTGGTCGCTAAGGCTTCTTTCGCTTCCTCGTTCGGCGGTGGAACTGGCGGTGCTGTGGGTGTGGACGTATAAATCTAGCGGACCACTGCCGTTCACATCAGTCTGACTGGAGCTTAACGGTCCTCTACAGAACATTCACATCTACAGCAGGAAACATGAACAAAATAGTTTTCAGCTTGTTTGCAGTCGCCCTGTGTTTGGCAGTGGGTAAGACGGAGTTTTTATGTTTTGAACTGGTGTGAGATTACTGAGTGTTTAACTTTATATCGATTATAAATTCATACTGAGGGTGTTCAATTAAATGGAATAGGAACTATGTGATGCTGGTAGATCATCTGTTATTATTTGGTTATTTGACGTTGTTTTGTTTGTTTTTGGGATGAAATGAACTGTTCTCTTCCCACAATGATTCAGTCCTTGTGGAACATCTGTTACATCTGAACATATTAATTTAGAAGCCTGTGGGTTATGATTCACACTGCAAAGATTCCAGTCAACATCCAGTGAGAGATATTCTGTGGTAACTTTTTCCATCATGTGATGTGCACTCCAAAAAATATTTTAGCCTGTTTTTAAGATTTATGCATTTCAATTTCATAACAAAACATCAAATCGAACTGTGTAATGTTTAACAAAATTACATTAATAAAACTTAAAATATTTCGTTATTTTATTTTATTAAAGATGACTTATTTCAATTTGATGGATTTTTGTAATGAAACTGAAATGCAAAAATCTTGAATAATTTGTGTATGTGTGTGTGTTTTTATGGAATAATTTGTGTGTGTGTGTGTGTGTGTGTGTGTGTGTGTGTGTTTATGGAATAATTTGAAATAGGAAATTATGAATATGAATGGTAATGCTGGCTTCCCATGTGTCGTATTTAAAATGATAATCATAATCATATTATATATGCAGGGTTGGGAGGGTTACTTTTGAAAAGTATTCCACTTCAGATTACAGAATACATGCTGTAAAATGTAATTTGTAACATATTCCGTTAGATTACTCAAGGTCAGTAATGTATTCTAAATACTTTGGATTACTTCTTAAGCACTGGTAGATTTTTTCACTTGTTTTGACTATAAAAACTCTGCCAGTACAGTAAGACAAAATACACATGTTAAAACTACATTCTCTGACAAACCGAAATATCTTATGCAGTGTTGTTTCTAAAACAAGATAAATCAAATTGATCTTGTTTTAAGGATTTTTAGATATTTTTACAGGAAAACAATACAAATTATTATCAAGAATATGATTTTTGCCCTAATATCAAAGGTCTTACTAGAAAAAAAGGAATTATGATCCAACGTGAATTTTCTTGATAATAAAATATGATTGTGCCTGGTAACGTGCATGTAAAATGGCTAGAAATAGCATTTTATCTTAGTGTAAAGCTGACAATTTACACAAGGTTTATTTCTATTTCTTCTGCTCCAAACTTACTTCAAACTTACTTCTCTGTCTGCTCGTATGAATGTAACACATCATAAGAAAGTGTTTCACTGCTGTTCAAATGCACTTTGGATCATATCATTTATATGTATAAATGTTTTCCATCTGAAAGGACTAAATATTAAATGAAACAAATGACAATAAAATGCAAAGTAATCTCTTCAGTAATCAAAATACTTTTTGAATGTAACTGTATTCTAATTACCAATGATTTAAATTGTAACTGTAGTGGAATACAGTTACTTATATTTTGTATTTTAAATACGTAATCCCGTACGTTATAAAATACGTTGCGTTATAAAATACGTTGCATTATTCTTGATTTGAGCCATTGGTTGATAGGATATCCTGAGGCAGAGAGACCCACCCAGATGACAACAGCCCTCTGGGCAGAACTTGCCCATTGATGTAGAACCTGTCTGTTTACCTTTAAACCACAAAAGTCCTGATATAAGATCTGCCCTGCCGTTATTTTGAAGAGTACATGGAGCAAAAAGTCAATTAACTGGGTGTTCCTTTGTGTTTGAATACATTGTTTATGACTTAGTTTTCAAAACTCATGGATCCATGTAATCCCATGTTTTTTTATTTGTTTGTTTGTTTTGTGCCCCCTCGTTTTTTTTTTTTTTCACTATTGATTTCCATGGTTGAAGTTTGGTTGGTAAAAATACAGAAGGTGTTTGTCTAACTGTAGCTTATCACACACACCCAACAGCATGCACTGATAGTCATGTTTGTATAAGTCACTTTGGTCATTTGCACAAAAGCTCAAACAGAACAAACACTGAGACTGTTGCAACAGGTTTGATAAACCTAATACATCAATAAAGGAAAAATGAAAAAGAGCAAGAGCAAAGAATGAAAGTTTACATTACATGTAGGCCATTTATTGTATATAATTCAAACATAAAATTTTGGTTTCAAAGTATGTAAATATCCTTGACAAAAAAAATAAAAAAAATAATAAAAATTAAAAAAAAGAGCTATTCACTTTAAATGTGTGTTCAGTCCCTGATGCAGAAGTTTAACGAGGACACTGTAACTTACAAGTGCCCTCTATCTTTGGATTATTACAAGCAATGCAACATTTTCTGGATAAAACTCTTAAGGTCATTAGTTTTAATTTGGGGTTCATTATTTGGGCCGTGAATCTGAAACTTGTAATATTCAAGTGATTGTCCCAGAGGGCGCTGTTTGTTTAATGATCGGGAATCCGAAGATCCATCAAAGCACCCAAAGCTTAGAAACTGTGTTGGGGAAGCTACTCGTTAACACTAACTTACCAAAACTACAAGATAGTATACAAGACTAGAATAGAATAGAATAGAATAGAATAGAATAGAATAGAAACTACTAACAAAAGTATTTCATAAATAGATTCAAAGTAAGCTTATTGAAGCTATTTAAGTTTTTTTATTTTTTTTTAAAATTCAATAGGCTAATTCTATAATCACATTGTTTTTGTACAATCAGAGCAGTATTTATCTGACAGAGTAACAATGTTGATCTCCATTACGATGACAGTATGTAACCTGCAATACACCCAATTTTATGTAACTAAATTGAAAACAGAGATAAACAGGCATATTTGATTAAATAATACATAAAATGCTGCACGGTGACATCTGGGAAACCCGTGATGATCGCTCTCTTATTTCAACATGATGACTCATGGATCAGTCACGCAGACCTCCTAACAATTATTTCAGAGAGAGAAAGAGTGATGTGTGATAATCCCATTGATAACACAATGCTCCCTCTCTCTCTCTCTCTCTCTCTCTCTCTCTCTCTCTCTCTCTCTCTCTCTCTCTCTCTCTCTATCTCTCTGTGTCAAAATGCTGATGCTATCCTGGCTTAATATGCTGAGACAACTATAAGTAAACCACCTGAAGATTAATTTTCCAGAAAACTGTACACACTGTGTCTTTGTTTTGAGAGACCCGTCCAGACTGACACAAGAACACCAACTCGAGCAATGGCATTAAGTGGGGGCGGGACTATTTGTCTGATCAACAGTAGATGGGGGCATATTAGGAAAGCAACATTTTTATATTTGCAGTTCCATTCAGTGGCGCAGAAATGACACACTTCAGCTTTAGAGGAAATGCAAGAAATCTTGTGGAACAATGAAGGGACCCAAATGATTTAAAATAGTAAATGACTTCATATCACATACAAGTTTGAGAGCTGCATTTATGCTCATATAGCACACATTTTCTTACTAAAGTAACAAAAAAATCAAGAAGAGTAAGTTTAAAAATACAAAATGCTGAGATTAGCCATCAACATCCAAGAACACCAACATAGTGCAAAAAATAAATAAAACACAAAATGTTTTTATTTGCATAGCTGGCCCATTATGATCACAATAGAGTTTGAATTTTACATTTGAAACATTTGAAAACATACTTTTAAAGGTATCATTCTTATAGGGACATGTTAAAGATTTTGTATAATTGCATTGTTATATTTAAGTCAGTACAGGTCAAGCTAAATTATTTCAGATGTCCATTGGGTTAGGTGGGCAGGGTAGAAAATGACAGGGTGAACATTCAGTGTGTAAAATTAGCCACTACATGTTTTGTGAAAGATATCCAGAAACTTGAGGATTTTATAACATTTTAAAATTGCATTAATTTTCTTAATATCTTGCCATAAAAGGGTGGATATGTTATGCTTGACCAGTGACCACAAGTTACAGTATACGCTTAAAATAAATCCAACATTATTTTGCACTTTCAAAGTGTGAGATCATTTATAGTAATTCAATTTGATTAAAGGACACAAACAAATCCTCAACTATCAGTGTTACAATTTCACATTTACCACAAAAGAATACATGCTATTGAGAGAATACAGTACTAAACACTTTTTTTCTTTTCTTTTTTATGTGAATATGTAGCACTTATTTTTGTCAAATACATTCAACATGAGGCCCTAAAATTTTTTAACTAGATTATATTCTTTTTAGCAAACTTTTTCAAATTGACTGGAAAGTCACCAAATTGTAAGAATGACCAGACTATCAGAATGAACAACAATTCAGTGATCCACTAGTCCATAGGATTGCCCTTTTTGATACATCTCAGAGATTAGCCATCAGGGGATTAGTAAACGATGCCCTTTCAGAGAGTCAGTGTGTGCGGTGACTCTTGCAGTATGCTTCAGCTGGATCTGTCTCCCACATACCAGGTGTCATTTTAACACCACTGAAAATATGGCTTGTTGCTCAAACAGAGTAAGCCAATCTGGAATGTGAGGTAGCTGTAAATCTTTCCTTTAACAACACATTTTCCATTCATCCATGACTTTCATGATGCACATTTCAAGTAGGCAGCTTTGAAAACTGGTTCAGCAGCAAAGTTTTGTAAGCTGTTGGGTGGCTGTTTTGCACAGTGCCACACAACTTTTGTGCCAAAACCACACACCGTCATTCAGACGAAACTCCATGTGCTGCTTGAAAACTGGTTTAACAAGGACCGAAGTGAGAATTATGAAGAAGTTTCACTGAAGAACTAATTAACAGTCTGTTTATTGATCACCCAGAGCACACGCATCCAGGAATACAACACTCTGAAGGAAGTACACTTGATAGGATGCAGTGACCAATATGTTTACCTGTGTTAGTGACTCATTGTGTAACGCACACAATAGTGGCTATCTGAGGGTGTTAAAGATTTTACAGATAACTGGCCTCTTATCTCTGTGTTTCATGCTGTGGTTTTTATCCCACTAGAATGGTTTAGTTTAATTGGTTCATGTTTCAAAAACCTGTTCTTTAACTATGTGACAATGACAAACTCACAATAACTGTCTGTGATGTAATGTTTCATCTGGCATTTGATCTGAGTAGAGATTTTCTTCTTGTATATGTAGGTACAAATAGATCCCCAGCATTTTAACACAATTTATTTCAAAGTATCTGTGGTACGTCATCATTTATATAGGTGTGTGTGTGTGATCCTCAACGCCTAAAGGTCTTTAACTTAGGGTGTGACCGAAATTAGTATCGTTTGTTATTTCAACTCGTTCCTCCTCTTCTTTAAAAAAAAAAAAAGCAAAAATCTGTGTTCCAGTGAGACACTTACAATGGAAGTGGGGGCCAATCTGTAAACATTAAAATACTCACTGTTTCAAAAGTATAGACACAATACATAAACAATATGTGTGTAAACATGATTTTAGTGTGATAAAATCAATTGTACAACTTTGTTGCCATGACAACTGAACATCGTAAACTCTAAAACGACTGTTAAAACGACAATTTAAAGAACTTTACAGCTCAAATAATACATGAGTTTTAACAGAAGAATTAATGTGAGTGCTTTTATAAAATTATAAGTTTCACATTTCTACCTTTTAAACCCTCCAAAAAGGACAGACGAGTCAATACATTTTTGTGGAAATCAACATTATGCCACTAATGCTGTCGATTGAGCTTAACTTGTATTGAACCCAGAATATTCCTTAAAAAGAAAAGGAATCAAAAGCAAAAAGTCATAAATTAAAAAATCTACTTTTGTGTTCATTGGACATAATAAAAAAAAATACAAATACATTTTTAAAACAACATGACTGTAAGTCAGTTATTTTTTTGGTTTGGGTGGGGGGTGAACTATTCCTTAAAATGAACTTTTGGCATTTCCAGTCACCTTCATGGCTTGAAGAATTTCACATACACATATGAAAATCACATTACATATTTTTTATTATAGATGTTTATTGTACTCCATAAACCAGACCAGTACAGCCTGGTTTTGCTGCAGTTTTTCCTTTTTTTGACCTCAGTATTTCTTGAATACTTCAGGTACTTCACATAACTCGAGCATTTTTCAAGTGAGCGCACACTTGCCTGGACTCA
Organism: Myxocyprinus asiaticus; assembly: GCF_019703515.2. NCBI lineage: Eukaryota > Metazoa > Chordata > Actinopteri > Cypriniformes > Catostomidae > Myxocyprinus > Myxocyprinus asiaticus. Next base: position 43,810,695 of record NC_059373.1, read on the forward strand.
ACACTCACATCTAAAGGCTGAAGCATGCTTTGATTTTCAGTCTGCCGCTTCCTCTTGTGTGTTGTCTGTGCATGTGCCTGGAGTGAACTAATGATACTCTTTCTCTCTCTGCCCTGTACAGATATGGCAGAAACAGAAGGGTAGTATGGTATTATGCCTTTCACAACTGAACCAGAGTCACAGGGCAGTCGTAGTGTGCATGTAGGGCAGTCTCACAAGGGATGCGTCACTCTAGGGACTTTTTACCTGAACCATGACAGAACGCTATGTCCTCAGTTTGGGATTGTCGTCACTATTATTCCACCATAGGCTCAGCAGTTTTTGGTTATTGTTTGTGTTTAACCACGATATGCTTTATAATACTTGTATATTAGAAATATATTATTTTGGTGATTATACTACTTTTCTGTAATATAAAAGACTTCATGTTTATACGAGTGCTGAATTGGATATGGTGGATGGTGACAATGATCAAGACTTAAATTTGGGTCAGTTCCTCACACAATGCCGTCATGTGGCTTCCGAAGACTTGGAATCAAGCACACAAATTGCATGGATTATGGATAGCATGTTTATGTTACTTTTTTTTATCAAATTCTTCAGACATTCTGAAAACTCCCTTTGTGTCAAACAAAACAATGAGCAAATAAGAAATAAATAAATAAAAGGACAAATAAATAATGACAGAATTTTCCATTCATTTCATGTTTAAATGTTGCCTTGGGCAAAGTATTGAAATCCTCCATAATAGACCTTATTCACAGCAGCGCCATGTTTGATTTTTAACGTGAATGACAATGGGGCTGTGAGGGATAGACTTACAGTCTCTTCAATGGCACGAACGGTATTAAGCTGTATAAAGCTCCTAGATCACATCTGATTTTACACAACTCATGTTGTCTGGAGTTCATTATATACTGAATGTTCTTGGACAGATATTTTTTAAATGTTTTGTCTGCAGAACGATCCAAAAACACTTTAAACTGAAGTACAGCCCATTGAAGAGACTGTAAGGGCATTTCCTGACCTGTAGACCGTTTGCTTTGTTCCAAAACGGTGACTAAATTGTTACAATGTTGCATTTTCTTCTTGGCTCGGTTCGCTTTCACAAGGCAACATTTGAAAACAGACCAAAACTATGTCAATAGTCACATGTGAGCAAGCTGTCCCCTTATTGGTCACTATGTTTGTTCGCTGTTCGAGGATTAAGCTCATCCATTGATATACCGGTTAAAATTATATGCCTGTAAAAAATGTGTCAACCATTAAAAATTTTAGAGTCACTCAGATGGATATGAGTTGTAAAGTTTCCGTCATGGTTATTTTTATCTGTAATTTTTTGCTTTTGCTTTATTTCTCAATTGAAACGAGCCTGTTCTCACAGATCTCTCTCTCTCCCTCCCTCTCTCGCATGTACACACACACACAAACAGCAGAGTAAAGCGCCCTAAGTCTATCCCTCACAGCCTTGTTGCATTCTCATTAAAAATCAAAGATGGTGCTAGCATGAATAAGGTCTATGAGTTGAAAAGGGAGTTACATTTAAAATGCAGAACAAGGGGGACATTTTGCTGGTGCAGGCAAAAACTCTGAATTCCGAATTGCAGACTTTGGTGTGTTGACAAATCTGAGTCCAGTTGGAGACATTGAGTCTGATCTGAATCTCTTAGTGGGTTTTTTTTTTTTTTTTTTTCTCTCTCAGGGGAAACATTTGAGAAGCAGGAGACTTCTCTCTTGGTGAAACCATTGAGATATTAAGATCTAATTTGTGAACTGAGAGCATAACGGGACATTCACACCATTAATTTAGTGTTGACACTAAGAGGTTTACAACAGAACTGGACATTAAGAATAACTCATGTAGAGAATCAAACTGGAAAATATCTCCACATTGTATGAAAGCAGACACATCAGGGTTCGCATATTTTAACCCATTCATTTCCTTGACATTTACAGTTGTTCAGTATTACTGAATACAGATTTGTTTGTCTAGTATATTAAATATTTTAGAGCAGAGACTTTTCCATGAATTTATAACTTTGTTGTTGTTGTTTTTTATTTCCACGATTTCTCCAGGGTTGGAAATCATCATTTTAAACTCTCCTGATATTTATGTCACTTAATGTTGTTGTTGTTTTTTTTGTTTGTTTGTTTTTTTTGCATCTCTCTTTATGTTGGTCAGGTCAGGCTCTGCAGTGTTATGAATGTACACTGGGTTTTGGGAATATGTGCATCACAACCCAAAAGACATGTGATGCTGGGACCCTCTGCTTCACTGGTGTCGGGATGGCTGGTAAATTCATGCATTTATTATTATTATTATTATTATTATTATTAATGTTATTATTTTTATTTTACCTTCATTTAACCAGGCATGTCACTAAAGAACAATATTCTTTTTCATAATGATGGCCTGACAAAGCTTGATCTTTTGAATTGAGCTTTTGAATTAAAAGAGTTCATTGTATAATGAAAACATACTTTACCCTTCAGATCTTCCTTCCCAGTTTAAAAAGAGTTATAGAGGGTTCCGGAAGTGTTTTTCCCATTAATTTCTTTCAAAGGGCTTCATAAAATCCTTCATAAATAATTGTGCACTATGAACCAAACCAACCAGCTCTGAGGTGAATTAAAAAAAAACTATTTGAAAATATGATAAGAAGACAAAGATACAAGACTGTGTACTTAATGTATTTCATGAGGGCACAAACAATAACACATGCCCTCATGATTATTCAACATGTTTTTTAAAAATCTAGATGAAATATCTGATCGATGGCTTCGACAGAAGCACATTGCATCGATTAACAACCTCGGAGCTCATGGCAGATCTGTCTTTTGTTTATAAGTTATTTCCTTTACAGCAGTGGTTCTCAACCTTTTTGACTCCAAGGCCCCCCACTGTCCAAGACAATATTTGAAGGCCCCCTCGCCTGAAACTAGATGTGTCTGATTAAAATAATTAATCACGGATAATTTTGGATTCTTTCAGAAAGAGTCTGTTTATAATTTTTGGTCATACATCTTTAAGTATTTGTAGCATTTTAATTAAGTTGGATTATTTTAATATTTCTTGTTTTAAATGAATTTAAAGTCATCTTAAGGCCCCCTTGTGGGTCCCAGACCCCTGGTTGAGAACCACTGCTTTTCGGTCTATTATTTTGAGGGAGATTAATTCCTTACGCTTTCTAGCAGGAAGAATGTTTGCCTAGCATTAGTTACGTCACTTGCAAATCAGTCAAATGCCTGTTCTGACTTTTTCATTTTAATCTGTTTTTTTCCTTGTATCTCTGACTCTAGCTAAATTCTTGGAGATTAAGATGAAAGGATGTCTCGAAATCACCAAATGCAACCAAACTGAAAATGTTAATTTTCCAGCTAACTCAAACACCACGTTGTACAAAATGACCAAGACATGCTGCAGTACTGACCTGTGTAACTCGGCTATGGGTCACCCACACCTGTCTGCTGTCAGCTTGACCTTTGCCACTATCTCCTCTGTGCTCATGGTCAAATTCCTCATGTGAGGAACACCATTTCAGCTCTCTATCTCACACACACACAAAATGTTAAAACAATTTACATTTATATGATCCTCATCAATCATATTTATGCACATTCAACATATTCCTGAGAAAAATGTACTGTACATCCTAAACTGGTCAAATTAATATTTGTTTTCCCCTGTTGTCAAATATTTAAGGGACTTAAATTAAGGCAGTTATGAACTTAATGCTTAAAATTGGTCTGTACACTGGAAATTTGTTCAAGTTTTAAATATGTAATTATTTTACCAGGCAACTATTAACCTGTTTCATGTGACGTCACTGTATGACAGCGCCACCATGTTTGTGATCAATATTTCATATACCTTAGACAGGATCATCACAGATGTTTTTAAGTACTGTGACAAAATCAGACCAGAAAACAACGCAAAAACATTTGTAACGTCTGAATGAGAGATGTTTATGTTGATGTACCGGTGGGCGTGTGTACTTGCCGGTCACACATCAGACTCGCCTGTGTCCGTGGATGAATCGTGGATAAAATATCTTTAAATGTCCTCGAAAGTTCAATTTGGCAATATTTTTGTAGTCTTCAGACCCGTATGAACTTTTCCTGGGACTTGGCATGGATCAAAAGCAATTTTTTATGTTTTTCTTGATATCGTTTTTCGTGTTTTTCCATTCACCGGCATTGTTTCCTCCCGCTGATGGTCACAAATATGGCGGCTGTGGGGAAAAGTGACAACACTGAAACAGGTCAATATATAGAGTAGAATATCAGCAATGAAGAACATCCAGCATAAAATGACTCCACACAAAATCAACACAAAAAACATTAAACATCTATTAAACCCAGTCATATATAGTTAGATTGTGTCATTCTAGCTGTTAATATACACATTCATACAAACACACACATTTCCACATGCACTAAAACCTTGTTAAATAAACTTGTTGACAGCAGGTTGCTGTGTATGTTTATGACTTTATTTCTCATTATGTTTTTGTCGTTTCAGTTTCATTTATGATATAGGTCTCCTGTTTGAAATTAAACTAGAGGTTGTCAGAACATGAATGCATGAGCAAAGTTTATCATACATGAGTTTATTAAATCACTTAATCAGAAAAATTTGGGGATTTTTCCATAGTATTTTATATGTATTTCTATTCATTTGAAAAGGTCATTTTGTTTTATAATAAGCTTTTTTCACATAGGCAATTTTGTAAAAAAAAAAAAAAAAAAAAAAAAAAGTAAAGCTTTGACCACTGTTTTGTGTTTGCTTTTCTTTTTTTTTTTTTTCTTTTTTTTTTTTTTTTTTATAATTATTATTATTATACAGCCTTTGTTCTTGGAGAAAAAGAATGTAAATTTTTATTTTGTATACCATCATCAGTTTCAGTCAGGACTGAGATGATGTGAGCTGTAGTCACACTGATCGAGTGCCGTGCCCTGCATTGACAAACGTTCTGTTGTTGTAATTGTCATCATAATGTGTGATGTCATTGCAAATGTACAAGCAACAGAATTGTAATAAAAGAGTTCAACAACCTCTGTTGTTTGTGTTTGATGTCAGTTTCATTGTGACCGGACGAGACCAGCAGGTCCAGCATGAAACATGTTCTTTTCTAACTAAAGCTGATCACTTCTAATCACCACAGCAGCTTGTGCTAGTTCACAGGAACATTATCCATATCTGGATCAATGATGTGGAGCTAATTTTTTTGTACAGATCTATTCAAAAATACATTCTAACGTAATTCACACAAAAAATGACTCAATGATGAACATGTTTTCAAATGTCAGTCGGTGTGGTGTCACCAACATGTAGGTAAACATTTTGTAGTCATGTGACAAGAAAACCATACAATAGAAAAATAAACAATACAATCTTTGCTCAAAGGACGTTGTACAATTTGCTATTCCTGTGTTTGGTCTGAGCTGGGTAAAAAAAAAAAAGTTTTAAGTTTAACGCCCCAAAAACAAGGAACAACTTACAGGAAAACTAACAAATTTACTAAGCTCCCTCTATTGAGTGAATTTACGAAGCATTTAAATAACCTTAAGTATAGTAATATTGTAAATTGCCTTTGTGATATTTATCTGCAAATACTTATGTATTTTGCATATAGTACTCTGTGTAAACGTCAAGAGCAAGGAAGTGAAATCAAGCTTCAAATCATGATTGCACCTGGAGACTGCAGATGGCACGATTTATAGTGGAAAAAGAGTTCTGTTTTGGTCTGTTCTCACCCAAAACCGAGTGGATTGCTTCAGAAGACATGTATTAAACCACTCCAGTCATATACATTACCTTTATGCTGCCTTTATGTCCTTTGGAGCTTGAAAGTTTGGAACCAAGTGCGTAAACTTCCATGTTCTTGCACTGATTTTCTAAATAAGACAACAATGTGTGGTCATATACTGTAAATGCATTAAACAGCTTTCCTTTAGTGGGGAAAGGTCATAAAGGCTGAAGAATAATCGTCACAGGTAGATTTTTGCCTATTACACAAACAGCTTTACCGGTGTTGTGGAATTGCAAAAACAAACCTGATACTAGCCACCACCCAGGTGAAGATGGAGCAGTTTCATTCAGCATTTGACCATAACAAAAATAATTTAAAAAGGGACACAGGGTAAAAAAATTACTATGCAATGTAAACTCTGCCTTCTGAAAAATCCTGTCCACTGCAAACAATTCCACATCAAATCTAAAGAAGCAGTTGGAGGTGTGCTTTACATTGCATCTAATAAATTCCTGATGAACACGTTACCTATAATTTGAATTATGAATCTGTATGTTATAAAACCATGTGTTGCTATGTCTTTGGAAGGGTTTTATTCATCAAAATGCACAAAGACACGTCATTTCATACTCACAATGAAATCCACACATAAATGCAGAACCGATTGCATTAGTGAGGTAAAGTTAGTTTTAGTTAAAAAATGACTTTCGTACTCCACTTCAAAAATGTACATGAAGGTGCTTTTGCGATCAATTTTCAGACCATACATTTACGATCCATGCTTCTAAATGTTTGGACTAAAGCGCCACTCAAAGGATTAGCTTTCTCATGATGAATAATAATGCAAGTTACTAAACACTACTGACAAGGGCGTAGCAGCCGCGGGGGATGTGGGGGACACATCCCCCGCACTCTTTAAAACGTCATGGTTACTGGTGTAACCTCCGTTCCCTGATGGAGGGAACGAGACGTTGGTGTCGATGTAGTGACACTAGGGGTCACTCTTGGGAGCCCGAGACACCTCTGGTCTTTGATAAAAGGCCAATGAAAATTGGCGAGTGGTATTTGACATACGGGTATAAAAGGAGCTGGTATGCAACCACTCATTCAGGTTTTACGCTGAGGAGCCGATATAAGGTCCGGCCATTTCAGCAGGTAACTACGTAACTACCAGTGTTGTGGCAGGAGGGACCAACGTCTCGTTCCCTCCATCAGGGAACGGAGGTTACACCAGTAACCATGACGTTCCCTATCTGTCACTCACTCGACGTTGGTGTCGATGTAGTGATACTTGGGGTCCCTATACAAAACGCCACAAGGCTGAACGGTGTTACGTGAACTGGCGGTGTGTGGTGGGCAGACTTGCTGTGTGCCTCATAGCCAGCACACCAGGTCGACACGTAACTTCCCCCAACACAGTTATGAGTGTCGAACGGCCCTTTTGGGGACAAGTCGACTACCCAAAGATAGAGACAGGCTTAACCCAGTCGTGGCCTCTTTTCCCATTCTCTTTTTCCACTCCCTAAAAAAGAAGGGGGATTATCCGACTGGGCTGCCAGGTCTAGTTGGGGGGTGTCCCTCCCAAGGGTATGTGACCCAGGGAGGAAGGAAGCCGCTCTTTTGCTGAACTGTTGGGTACCGCAGCCAATTGGGCGTGCAGCGAAATCAAACAAAATGGCAACAAAAGATTTTCCACCCGGCCCTCTACCGGGGGATGGAGTGGTCTTTCTACCAGCTCCACGTGAGTGGGTTCCCTCATCCCTGGGTTGCCCGTCTCAGTGGTGCTTAGAGGACCTCTGTGGGTTCTTCGGTACCGGCTGTGAGACGGGTGGCGTCGGCTTCCTGCGGTGGGCTCCACGCCGGGGCCGGGCCGGAGGGGCGGGCTGCGGCGGAGCCGGTGCTGTCACTGCAGGGGGACGCCCTTGGCGACGAGCAGATGGGGTGCGGGGTCTTGAGCCGCGCCGGGGCAGGATGTGCCGGATTGCCTCCGTCTGCTGCTTTACCGTCTTGCGGTACGAAAGCAAGCCGCGACCGCAACGTTGCCATGGTCATGTTCTCGCAGTGAGAACATGAACCATTCATAAACGCTGCCTCCGTGTGGGTCACGCCCAGACACAAAAGACAGCGATCATGACCATCCAAAGTTGAGAGAAAACGACCGCAACCAGGAATAACACACGATCGGAAAGGCATCTTTAGAAAGACGCGTCTTTAAAAAGACGTTCCATGTGTGTGCTCTTTTAGAGAAATATACTCTTTTAGAGGGGAAAAACAGTCTTTCAGAAGATATACTCTCTAGTTTTTCTGCCGAAGCGCCCAGGGGCGTTCTCTGCAGTGCACCAGTGCAGAGGAGGGAGAAGCCGCTGAAATGCGCCATAAGATCCAGCAGAGGTGAATGAACAGTGCTATTCAGCTCAATGAGCATGACCGTTCGGCTCCGAAGAGAAAATCTGAATGAGTGGTTGCATACCAGCTCCTTTTATACCCGTATGTCCGGGGGAGTGGCATGCAAATACCACTCGCCAATTTTCACTGGCCTTTTATCAAAGACCAGAGGTGTCTCAGGCTCCCAAGAGTGACCCCTAGTGTCACTACATCGACACCAATGTCGAGTGAGTGACAGATAGGGAAAGGTGATTTTTGTCCCCTGCACTTTTCCATGCTAAACCCATACCGAGTCCAAATGGTGGATTTGTATACAGTATTCTTTGCATTTTGTTACTTTCATACATCCAGCCAATCACAGGTGAGTTTCATGAGCCGAAACAACCCTTACGTAATAGGCCATCAGTCAGACAGTCTAATCAATGCGGCTCTGTTCATTTCTACAAAGTTGCTTTCAACAATGCTCATTTATCCATGTTTTTATTTGCACTGATGTTGAACTAAATTAATAATCTAGAGATGAGGAACACACAAACGAGAGTTATTTATCGGCATATCATTCTTGATTGGCCGCATTATGTGAAATGCACTGCAGGAAAAAAACAAAGGACTATCCTTCTTTAAAGCACACATTGTAAGTGGAGTTTATTAGTGATCGACCGATATGGGTTTTTTAATGGCCTATTTTATATCCAGAGAGCAGGGTGGCCGATAGGCCGATACTAGGGATGTGCCTGAAGTCGAATACCTTATTTGGAAAGGCGCAAATAATGACTTCAAAATTAATAATATATAAAAAATATATTTCAGTAATTTAAGATCGGATGGGCGCGGTCTCGATTAATTGTGCACATTTGGAGCTTATCAAGTGTAACATTAAGTCACATCATATACACTTTCCACTTTTTTTTCCCACTGGAGGAATAGTCTCTGGGGGCGGAGCCGTTGAAGACTCTGGGGGCGGAGCCATGGGAGGCGGCCGCAGGACCGAGACTGGGTCAGCTCTGATCTGCTCTGGTCTCCTTGGTCTCCTGGCCATCCGCCTGATCTGCCCTGGTCTCCTGACCATCCGCCTGATCTGCTCTGGTCTCCTTGGTTTCCTAGCCGTCTGCCTGATCTGCTCTGGTCTCCCTGGTCTCCTGGCCATCTGCCTGATCTGCCCTGGTCTCCTGGCTGTCCGCCTGATCTGCTCTGGTCTCCCTGGTCTCCTGGCCGTCCGCCTGATCCGCTCTGGTCTCCCTGATCTCCTGGCCATCCGCCTGATCTGCTGTAGTCTCCTTGATCTCCTGGCGTCCGCCTGATCTGCTCTGGTCTCCCTGGTCTCCTGGCCGTCCGCCTGATCTGCTCTGGTCTCCCTGATCTCCTGGCCATCAGCCTGATCTGCTGTAGTCTCCCTGATCTCCTGGCCGTCCACCTGATCTGCTCTGGTCTCCCTGGCCTCTTCGCCGCCCACCTGACCTGCTCTGGTCTCCCTGGCCTCTTGGCCGCCCACCTGATCTGCTCTAGTCTACTTGGTCCTCCAAGCCTGCAGCATCGCTCTGGCTCTCCATCCCTCTGGCTCCGCCTTAGTTTCAAGCCTCCCTGACTTTCCCTTGTTCCTCTGCTCCCCTTGCCCCTTGTGCCCCCTTGAACTGCCGGTTTACCCCTTGTGCCCCCCTGAATTACCTTTCTTCCCCCACACTCCATGGACAATTTGTTTTTGTTTTTTGGAGCGTCTGGAATCCGCTCCTTAAAAGGGGGGCTCTGTCACATATTCCCTGTTTTTGTATGGACATATGTTGAAATTCTTGTTTAGTTCCTGTTTCCTGTTAGTTTGTAGTCCTTTTGTAGTTTCATTTTATGATTGGTTTTCCCCTGGTTGTATTCCCCAGGTGTTCCTCGTTCCCTTGTTTGCCCTTGTGTATTTAAGCCCTTGTTTTCCCCTGGTTACTTTGTCAGTCTTTACATGTGTTGTCATGTTCTGTGCCTGGTTTCCCGTGTTTTTTTGTTCATATTTTGTTCTTATTAAAGCTGCATTTAGATCCTCATTCCTCGTCTGCCTCGTCACAGAAAGACTGACCGTCCAAAATGGATCTAGCAGCATCCTTTGTCCAGTTGTGCCGAGCGAACTTACCAATTAGAGAATACACTCGTCTGTTTGGCACCGTTGCCTCATTCCTTGTCTGCCTCATCACACATTCAAAGAACTAAAAAAATAAATAAATACATTTAAAAAAAGAGCCAAATTCTGTTGAAATACCTCTTCAAATATGTTTAAATGTTCAAATACTGTATATTTATAACATATCATTAGAAATATGCCAGTCATCTTTTGAACTACAAAAGTGGAAAAGGAGCCATTTCAAATGCCAACTTGCTATCTGTGTGCCAGAATCAGAGTAGGCAGAGTATTGAAACAGTGTGTTTGGGATGTATGTTCCACTTGGAAAGATTAACAATTTAATGATTGCTGAATACTATTTTGTTTTAATATAAAAGTAAATTTCCCGAAGGCAAAAATTATTTTTGCTGTAAAAAGTCCAGGCCTTGTGGGTAAAAAAAAGACAAGAACATGCCAAAATGGTCAAACTGTCACTACCTGTGATGCAGGTCTAGTCAGGAGTGGAATGGAAAAACCTAAAATCTAAAATGGAAAACATAAAAGAAAACATTAACGTAATGGGCAATAAAGGAGTCAGGAGGCAGCGAGCTGTCGACTTGAGTATTTGTTTATTACTCTTCAGCACTGTACATAAACTTAAACAAAAAGTCACTCAGTGGCCAAGTAGTCACACACACAAATGAGTAAGGGCTTCTTATCGAGCACACACAGGTACAGTCTCTCTCTGGTCTCTCTTTGTCACTTTGATGCCTCGTGTGCCTTTTTATGTCTCCCTTCGCCATCACTACAAAAAGAAACAGGTGACGAGCCTTACCGCTCTCTCTCTCTCGTAGACAGACACATGATCATGCCCCCATCACCATAGTTAAGTAAATTGTGTCAAAACTACATGGCAAAAGCAACTGATTATACTACACTCTAAAAATGAAAACATTTTAATTACACTGATTATGTGTATGCAACTGTATAATTATAAGAGAAAGAGATACCAAGAGCTGTGCTTTTAGGAAAGTGTTTTTTTCTTTCAGCAAGAACAGAAAGTATAGTGAATGAGTATGTCTGTGTGCAAGGATTTGAGAAAGACTGCAGAAATTAGAGTATGTGTAAAAGAGAGAGAGAGAGGGAGAATGTTGGAGCCCTTGAAAGATATTATATTATTTATATCATCAGTTAGGATTTATTTAGATTATATTTGCTTTCTTTTAATGTTGTTATTGTATAGCAGATGTGGCGGAATGATCCGCCCCTCCGTCTCGTCATCGTCGCCCCGCCTCTTAGGGCTGCCCTTCAGCCAGGCTCACGACGGGAGTTGGGCGGGAGAGCGAGAAGAGGTGCATAATTAATAAGCCTCGTTTAGTCAATGGTGAATGAAGCACACCTGATGGGAATAATGCGACTGACTGACCCAGCCCGTGCCTGGGCTATCCTATGGACACTACCCCGCCCTTTCACGGAGCCCCGTTTCACCGCGAGGATGCCAGATTCCCCCTTTATTATGAACACTATTCCCCCTTGGACAATTTATTACCCCTTTTGGACATTTTACGTTTATTATTATTTCCAATAAATACCTGTCAAAGAGTGCCAATAAGTGTCTGTCTCTTGCTCACCCTGCCACACAGTAGTGCTAGTGACATGTATACTGTTGTTGTACGACCCTTGGTGTGCAGATAGGTTACTGTGCCTTTAAGGTATAAAGGAAGTCGGTAAGGGTTGAATAACTTTCAACCGCACACTCACCGCATGCACGGAGAAGCTAGAGAGAAAGCGGTAATCTATGTATTTGTTTTATTAGTTTTGAATCGATGGTCTGACTGTATTATGTTTGTAAATCAAAATAAAACTGAAACAAAAGGATGAAGAGCGAGTTGTGACTGCAACCCACAAACCTTAGATATCAGCTGGAACAGAGAGAGAGAGAGAACTCTCAAAAACAATTTACACATGGACTCAACTGATCTTTTATATAAGCAGACAATTGTATTAGAGAGTTTTTACATGTTTTAAAATGACAGCTGGTACCATAACTTTATTCTACTCTAAACGGAAGCAAATGCGCAAATGTGAGTGTTGGTGCACGTTACTTGCCTAGATGAAATCCCACTCAAAATCAATGAGATTTTTTAATAGAGAGGTGACCTTCGGATTGACTGTTGCAGACTTTTTTATAATGAGCAATAATTCATGGCAGCAAAATTCTAATTTATAAATGTAGATAATGAACAGCGAATGGCTGAAAAAAGTAAGGAAAACTCTCAATGGATGAATTCTAAGGTGCAGCAAGCCTCCTCCTGGAATTGAAAGCTGAAGACATAATACATGGCAAATGCTGTCGCAACGCCAGGCAAAAAACGTAGAATGGACTCCTTTACAATTAACAGTGCTCTCTAGGCTTAGCACTGCAGCACTGGTCTGCTCTGACATACCTAGAATGAAAAAAAAATTTTTACTTAATGCTTTCAAAAGAAATGTTGATTAATAAATGCTGTGAAAGTATCGTTCTTGGTTATGTTCAGTAATGTAGCTAACTAATGTTAACAAATGGAACCTTATTGTAAAGTGTTACCATTGTCATTGAGAAAACATAATTTCAATAGAAACCATAGGAATATCAGTTTTATGATACCTCCCTAATTACTCAGTGTTGCTACTCCTCAACCTAATCATGACACTTACCCAGCAAAATCAGTCGAGGACTGGCAGGTACAGTACTGTGCAAAAGTTTTAGGCACTTAAGATGTTTCACAAAAACATTTGTCTTAAGATGGTTATTTATATCTTCAGCTTTAGTGTGTCAATAGGAAATACACATTCCCTATCTGTCACTCACTCGACGTTGTGTCGATGTAGTGAGACTTGGGGTCACTCTTGGGAGCCCAAGACACCTCTGGTCTTTGATAAAAGGCCAATGAAAATTGGCGAGTGGTATTTGCATGCCACTCCCCCGGACATACAGGTATAAAAGGAGCTGGTATGCAACCACTCATTCAGATTTTCTCTTCGGATCTGAACGGTCATGCTCACTGAGCTGAATTCCCACAACTGTTCATTCACCTCTGCTGGATCTTATGGCGCATTTCAGTGGCTTCTTCCTCCTCTGCACTGGTGCACTGCAGAGAACGCCCCTGGGCGCTTCGGCAGAAGTAAGAGTATATTTTTCTAAAAGAGTATATTTCTCTAAAAGAGTGGCACACGCGGAACGTCTTTTTAAAGATGCGTCTTTTTAAAGATGCCTTTCCTTTGTGTGTTATTCCTGGTTGCGCTCGTTATCTCTCGCCTTCTGACGGTCATGATCACTGTCTTTCGTGTCTGGGCACTGCTCACGCAGAGATAGCGTTCGTGGATTGGTCATGTACTCATTGCGAGAACATGTCCATGACAACGATGCGGTCGCAGCTTACCTTCGTAAGAAAGAAAGCCACCCCAGAGGCTCCTCGCCTCGGTCTTTCTATCCAGGGGTATGAGGCCAGCACGGCTAGCACTGGGGGTGATTTGGGGACCCCGATGGGACCGCCTCCGCCGGGTATCCCCCCGTGGACTTCCCATTCCCCAGCACGCTCGTCTGCCTCGATCGGGCTTCTGGATGAGTCCGCCGGCTCGTCTCACGGCAAGTTCGACCTCTTATTCGGAGCCTGTGAAAGTGATGAGTTCTCGAGCGCAGCATCAGAGAGCGGGCTCATCCAGTCAGACGTGGAAGGCTCAGCTGGGCTCCTCCCTTTGGGTGCAGTCACCCAGTGACAGGCTGATGCGGAGATGATGACATGCTTTCCCGGGCAGCCGCGAGCGTCGGGCTAGAGTGGAACCCTCCGCTCTCCCCTGAACCCTCGCGGCTCGATGATTGGTTTCTGGGCTCGCGGCGCCGCTCAAAGCCACACCCCGCCTCCATTCCTTTTTTCCCGGAAGTGCGTGAAGAGCTGACAAAGTCGTGGGGGGCACTTTTTACTGCCCGGTCCCGATCTTTTAGCTTCCCCACCCTCACTACCCTCAATGGTGGGGCGGCCAAGGGCTATTCGGCAATCCCCCGGTGGATAAAGGCGCTCACGGTGCACCTACGCCCACAGAGCGCCGCCACATGGTGCGGGTGCCCAAAGCTCCCATCCAAGGCCTGTAGGTTTACGTCGTCTCTGACGGCCAAGGCCTACGGTGCCACTGGACAAGCCGCCTCCGCCCTGCACGCCATGGCTCTCCTGCAAGTCCGCCAAGGCGCTAAAGGAACTGCACGAGGGTAGTTCCGCCCTGGGATTGATGCAGGAGCTGCGCTTGGTGACCGACCTCGCTCTCCGGGTGACGAAGGTCACGGCGGGCGATGTCCACCTTGGTGGTCCAGGAGTACCACCTTTGGCTCAACCTGGTCGAGATGGGAGAGGCCGACAAGGCACGGTTCCTTGCTGCCACCATTTCCCAAGTTGGCCAGTCCAGCGACACCGAGGACTTTGCCCAGCAGTTCTCAGCGGTGAAGCAGTAGACGGAGGTTATCCAGCACATCCTGCCCCAGCGCGGCTCAAGATCCCACACCCCATCTGCTCATCGCCAAGGGCGTCCCCCTGCGGTGACTGCACCGGCTCCGCCGCAGCCCGCCCCTGCGGCCCGGCCCCGGCGTGGAGCCCACTGCAGGAAGCAGACACTACCCGTCTCACGGCCGGCAAGAACCCATGAAAGGCTTCAAAGCGCCCCTGAGACAGGCGACACAGGGACAACGAAACCCGCTGCTCTGGAGCTGGTAAGCAGACAACTCCATACCCTGGTCGAGGGCCGGGAGGAGAATCTTTTGTTGCCTTTGCATTTAATTGTGCTGCATGCCCAAGTGGCTGCAGTTCCCAAGAGTTCAGCAAGAGCGGTTTCCTTGTTCCCTGGGTCACGTATCCAGTGTGCACGGCCGTCATCACGACCACCGTCTACCACTCTATTTGGCAGGTTTGGCGCTCCAGCGGCAGTCTTCCCGACCCTGAGTGCCCAGCTGTGGCACAAATCTGCCCCCAATGTGACAGTCTCCACAGGTCATGAGGACAGGTCTCTTCCTCCCCCATCCCAGGCTGTTCCGGGGGTGGTCACAAGGAGCCAGGTAAGTACTTCGATGTCCCTGAACTCAGCACAGCCATGTCATGGTGTGGCACCTCGAGCTCCACCCCGCCGTGAGGCCCCACCCGCAGGTATGTCCGACGAGATTGTCCCTTTGGTCCCCCTCACACAGAGCTTGGATGCGTGGCTTGCGCTTTCCAATCCGTCGCAATGGCTGATCCAGACCGTCCGACTCGGCTACGCCATTCAGTTCACCAGGCGTCCGCCCAGGTTCAGCAGTATCCACTTCACCTTGGTGAAGGACGAAAATGCTGCTACCTTGCACGCGGAGATCGCCACCCTCTTACGGAAGGGTGCAATAGAAACTGTCCCTCCGGCCGAGATGAAGAAGGGGTTTTACAGCCCCTACTTCATCATACTGAAAAAAGGCGGTGGGTTGCAGCCAATCTTGGACCTGCGAGTACTGAACCGGGCTTTACACAGACTCCCATTCAAGATGCTGATGCAAAAACGCATTCTGGCGAGCGTCCGGCATCAAGATTGGTTCACGGCGGTAGACCTGAAGGATGCGTACTTTCACATTTCGATTCTACCTCGACACAGACCCTTCCTGCGGTTTGCATTCGAGGTTCAGGCGTATCAGTACAAGGTTCTCCCTTTCGGCCTGACCTTGTCCCCTCGCATCTTCACGAAGGTCGCAGAGGCAGCTCTTTCCCCGTTAAGGGAATTGGGCATTCGCAACTATCTCGACGATTGGCTAATCCTAGCTCACTCTCGGGACATGTTGTGTGCACACAGGGACTTGGTGCTCTCGTACCTCAGCCGATTAGGGCTTCGGGTCAGTTGGGAAAAGAGCAAGCTCCTCCCGGTTCAGAGCATCTCTTTTCTCGGTTTGGAGTTGGACTCAGTCTCACTGACAATGGCCTCACGAACGAGCGCGCACAGTCAGTGCTGACCTGTTTGAAGGCATTCAAACAGAAAACAGCGGTTCCACTGAAACTCTTTCAGAGGCTCCTGGGGCATATGGCATCCTCAGCGGTGGCCACCCCGCTCAGGTTGATGCATATGAGACTGCTTCAGCACTGGCTTCAGACTCGAGTCCCGAGATGGGCATGGCGCTGCGGGACACATCACGTGGCCATCATGCCGGTCTGTTACCATCTCTTCAGCCCTTGGACCGACCTCTCGTTTCTACAGGCAGGTGTTTTCCCTACAGCAGGTCTCCAGGCGCGTCGTGGTCATGACAGACGCCTTCATAACGGGCTGGGGCGCTGTTTGCAACAGGCACGCAGCCGCCGGCTTATGGACAGGCCCATAAGCTGTGTTGGCACATCAACTGCCTCGAGTTGTTGGCAATTCTGCTCGCCCTGCGGAGGTTCCGGCCGTTGATCCAGGGCAAGCACGTGTTAGTTCAGACAGACAACACAGCAATGGTAGCATATGTTAGCAACGCCAACATTCTGAACAGCACTAACGAAGGAAAGAGAAACACCTGCTCAGCTCCAGCATCAGTTTTAAGACTTTACACATCTACACATCAACACCTTTACTAACATTTATACTAGTTAACTGTAACAGAATTTTTCATTACAACTGTGGAAGTTGTAGCCAAGAAAACCGCAGATAGCACGGATAGTTGGAAACAAGTCATGGATATATAAGTATTTTGAATTGGACAAAACTGGAAAATTAGCTGTCATCAAACAAGTGATTTCACACATCTGAAGTACCTTATTTTGTTGTGGATGTCCCAATGTGTATACAGAGAGCTAAATAAAATAATCAGATTATATTTTGGTTGCATTTGAGGACAAAAAATAATGTACTATCGAAATATCGATCACAGGCCCCTGAATCTAATTGTATCATGGCAGACTTTGAAGTATTGGCAAATATCAGATTGCAGGCCAAGAGAATTGATTCAAGATCATATCATGATGAAACATCCGATTTTGTAACGATGCTGGCACTGGCAATGACGATGATGAAGACGATAATGATGAGAAGAACCCTCTGATGAGAAGAAAAGTGCAGTTTATTAACAGACGTGAAAATCCAAAAACCCTGACTACAACGTGATCAAAACATAAATGTGAAACATGAACTTGACTTGACATAAACATAACATGACTTGACTTGACTTGACTTGGCTAGGAGCAAAACACATCCACGTACATTCAATACTTGACAAAGACACAATGGAAAACATGAGGCTTAAATACATGGACATGGGGGAACATAAACCAATGAACAAACAGAACTGATAACAAGATAATTAAACAATAAACCAATAAAAACATGACACATGAACATGGAGGGAAACAGGAACTAAACATTTCAAAATAAAAGACATGAATCAACAAAATATACATGACAGATTTACACCCTTAGTAGATTGAGGGTCCTTTCAACATCAGCTGGAGATGCAGCAACCTGAGAAGTATAAAAGAACATCAAATGAGGAATGCACAATACACGATTTTATAACAGCATCTGAGGTGAAAAGAAATAAAAACAATTAACAAAATACTCACATCTGCATGCAACATCAGTCCATTTTCATTTTCCTGAAAATGTGCCATTCGAAGCTTGATAATAAGGTGAATCATCTCCATGCTGTCAGCCTGGCACAGGACATCCTTCTTGTCATTCGATTTGCTTTTAAAATACTCCACATTCTTTCATGGATATCTCCAAATCATGCAGTATATCAGTTTCAGTGAGCAAGTAAAAACTGGCACAGATAGACTTCTGGTGGAACATGTAAGGCCGATGATTCCTAATATCTGATTCCTAATATCTTCAACTGAAGGTGCTGGAGTTGAATTTAAATGCTGACACAGAAGACAGAATGTAGTCTTCATGAGATTCTTTACTTCTGCGCTCTCTACCCTGCCAATCCCCTCATGGCTATAAATGTCCTGTTGTTGCTGACGTTTGGGCTCTATCGTCTTCTCTGTCTCTTCTGGTGGAAGCTGTGGCTGAAATCGCACACATCCATAGGTGTCAGTTGGTCCTCTCTTGCATGCAGAGTTTGGCCTTGATCTATGACTGACAAAACTGCTCTCGCGGTTCAGATTTTCAACTCGCGTCTTCACTTGTAGCAGGAGTGATGTATAACCTCCTCCAATTAAAAAACCATTTGGAAATTTGTCTCCGAAGCTGTCAGGGTACTCCCTTACAATCTTTTGACAGATTGTAAGATATTGAGCTTGTGTTGGGCAAAGTTCAAATTTGTGGATCTCATCAGCCAGAACTCTCACCATCTGGCACCTTTCAGCACATGTGGGTCTTTTTCTTGTAGAGATTGCCGTACGGATTTCAAGAGGTATTTCATCCCAAGGGACTTGAAAAGTCTCTGGCCATGTCTTGGAGATGATGGAAGCTTGTGTAGAGTTTAAACTTGGCCTGGCTGCATCAAAGTAGGATGTAATGCAAGACAGGCCAGAATGTGTTGGACCTGAGAGAGAGGATGAAGAGGAACAATCAGGTGTGCTTGACATTTGAGGTGGACTAGAAAATGTAGACAGACTTGAAACTGCTTCCAAGTTCAGAGTAACCACCACAGTTTGTGAAATTAAACAAAAGTGCTCATGTTTATCATACTATAAATCACACTTGTCATAACACATGCTATCAGAATCATGTGGACAGCATACTTAAAGCACATTACATAAAAAAATGTCTTACTATAATACATCAAATAGAAAAAAACATCACTTTTTCAATTAACTTTACAATGTTTTTGCTTCATTACCTGATTTAATCATTTGAAGCAGTTTTCTGAGTTGAATAACTAGTAAAATATCATTAAGGTCTTCTTGCTGGACAGGTTTTAAGTCTTCTTTGCTTTCTAGTCCAAAGCTCTGAAGTTTCTCTGAAGTAGAAATGATCTGTTGCAGAATGTCTGCGTATAGATTGGACAATGCCTGCAGAATTATGCCCTCTAACTCTTCAAACCAGGTAGGCATTGTTCTACAAAAAGAGAAAAGAGTGATGAAGAATTAGTTCAGGAATGCCACCAGGGGCAGACTGGCCATCGGGAGAACCGGGACTTTTCTCGAAGGGCCGGCCACGAAACGGGGCCGAATGGGCCACATTAAGCTGAAATGGGCTGCCGCGTTATGCAGAATGGGCCACAAAACGGTGCCGCGATATGCCGAAGGGGGCAGCGATATGCAGAAAAGGACAGTGACCCCCCCACCCCCCAATTTGATCTTTCCAACAACAAGCACTTCATCTGTGTCTCTGATCAATACCAACATTTTATTTTTTTGTATGATGTGCCTCTGACTGTTACATCATTGGTTATATTGGTGTTCATAGGTTCAAAGTTCAGATTTGAAACTGACTGTGTGATCTCTGCATTGTATTCTCTGAAATAAAACTGTGCTTTTCTCCACTACAATGTTTTGTGGGAAGAAGTTGCCAGTATACAGATATGCCTGAAGAAGCTGATGTTTCTCAGCAAGTGTTTGACATAAATTCTTAAAGTAATAAGATTTTTGAGCACACTCTTTAAAATGTGTGTTTTCTCTCAAATCTTAGTGTCCACAGACGGATTAGGGCCAAAGTGAAAAATCAGGTCAGGATAGCGACTCACGTAATGGTGCTTTGGTTTTAGTGGGTGACTGGAGAAGGTTTTCCATCGAGAATCCAAATACTCAAATTAAAACCTCCAAATAAACTATCTGGCCAGTGGAAACAGCTGGTGCACATACAAGTTCTACTATTTGTTGTAGAAGCAAAACTAGCTGCCACGCCTCATTTTTAGATGGATTTTTAATTGAGTCTCCAATCAAAATTGGCAACATCATAGGTAAACACAAGTTTTGCACTGCATGGCCAGAAAGTTTGTCAGCCCCTGGAGCAACATCACTGGGTTTGTTGTTGGCATCACTACCCAAGTATGACAACTGATTTATTTGTCGATTTAATTCCTGGTAACTAAACTGCTTCTCCACTGTGACAAGATGATTAAAGTATAAGGCTAAATCATATGATGCAACACCTTCAAAAATATTATGGCCAATGACAAGGCGGTAGCCCAGGCCGACATACGTGAATGTAGTTGAGTCCACTGAACACAGCCAAATTTGACATCGCAAATGGAATTTGATATAGCATCACTCCTCTGAGCTTCAACGTGATTAATATATGACTGTACTTTGCGTTTACTTCCTTTGGACAGAGGATCTTTTTGTCCCCCTGTCTATATTGCAACATCTGCAAATATTCTAACTCTTTGTGAAATTTTCCACAAATCCACCAATACAATGTGAGCCCAGATTATCCCCACAAATTGCAGATAATGTTTCCCGGATCACCTGTCCATCAGGCAGAGTTATGCCACTTGCCTCGATATCTTTGAGCTCTTTGATGAGAGGGCTGAACACTTTCTCTTGTCCAAAGAAATAAAAAGCTCTTCAATGTTTCACACCTGACTTCACAGAACTTGACGTGACATGTTAAATCTGAGGTGAAGAGTATAGGACTGAATTTAGATGTGAGTTTAGAGTTTTAAAAGCAGAAAACTTTTTAAGTTTTTTTTCTTTTCAAGCAGGCAAAGCACAATTAAACCTGACATTGGCAACATGAATGTGAATTTGTATGTGTCTCACATATGCAGGGACCAGTGTTGCCAATTTAGCGACTTTGTCGCTAGATTTAGCGACTTTTTGACCCCCTTGGTGAGTAAAAGATCCATCTAGCGACTAGCGACAATTTGAGTAACTTTTGTAGTCTGCTTTAGCGACATTCTTCCACATCTGTGACACAAAAAACATCAGCTCTATCGTGAATGATGTCTCATTTTTCTCGGTGTTCTAGTGTTTCAAGTAATATGACTGACCTGCATGCCATCAGGATTTGGATTTATGTGCATACGGATGTTCTACAAATCAAATGACAGTTGGTATTTGAACTAAGCTGGTATTTGTTGCGACAATCTCAACCTCAGTTCACGTGCATGCTCTCTGTTTAGAAAAGTCAGCGATACAAGAGCACTGAGAAATAATCTAGCAGGGCGAGAGAGAGAAAGAGAGAGAGAATGGAATGGATACGAACCCCTAATCTATAATAAAGTATAGAGGTAAGTGATATGAACAGATGAGGTGTCACTGTCAAACAGTCATTGTGACACAGTAACACTGGCACAAGTAATACACACTGATGGTTCAGCATCACACAACAGACATGTTAAAAATAAATAAGAGATTTTACATATTATCTCCAAAACAGCCCAATGTGAGGCATTTTAAGACATATAGATCCATGTTTAAAAATAAATAATAATAAAAACATCCCCAACACTACACCACTGCCTACCCATGGTTGCTACTGCTAGGATAATTTTGGACTTTGACATTGTTCAATAATGCAGTTTAATAAAAAATAAATAAATAAATAGAAATCCCCCACTGTCTGAATGTTTGACATGTTCAGTTAGTGATAGCGAAATGATTAGTAGTTAAATACTAATTGTTCAATCATTAGTTAAAAAAAGGAAAAAAAAAAAAAGCATGGTTCTACACCTTTAATAAATGATATCATCATGTGATTTAGCTACTTTTAGTGACATTTCAGCAAGACTTTGGCGACTTCCCATGAGAAATAGTTGGCAACACTGGCAGGGACAGTACAGCACCGTGAGCACAAAGCTTGCTAGAAAATATTTGGCTACTTGCTGGCTTTATGTAATGAAAGATCAAACAACATGTAATTAAGTTTAAGATTAACTTTGATAAACAAGTCGTTAGAAGTCTTAAGTAAACAAGCTACCTTTGTTAAGCACGGTCTTTGTAGCCAACTGCGCACGGTTGGCATGAATTTTACATGTGCAGTCACGTAAACCCACTATATTAAATACTTACCCTTACAAAACAAAAATATATGTGACTATATTGGAAAATATAATGTGATATATTAAATAATAAATGTTCATATATGGGAATCTAGTGCCTATATTTTTCAATATTCTGCAATATATGCATGAACCATGTATGGCAATATATTGATACATATAAAATATATATATAGCAATAACAAGACAAAATCTGTACTACATTTTTACATGTAATAGCTTTATTGAAACACTCAAATCATTTCTCTTTCATTAGTTAAAGCATGGGTTTACATACAGCATTAAATGTCTCAAAAATATATTCCCAATATGCCTACAAAGGTCCCCAATTCTTTACAGATTCAGGCAAATGAAGACATAAATGTAAATTCAGTGACAGATTTGCTTTCCACATAGTATTTCAAACTGTTGGACAAAATCTACAACCATTTTTTTTGTTTTTTGTTTTTCACACATTAATATATATATATATATATATATATATATATATATATATATATATATATATATATATATATATATATATATATATATTAGACGGTTTAAGTTGTGTTGGAAAACCAGTATCTACCGTCCCGTCAAATTGTCACTTGTTCACAATGGGCCCAGGTTAACGACAGTCTGTGTGGTATCCAGCCAGTCAAATGCAGGCACCTGGCGCCAATAAAACAAACACAATTAAATTAAAAAGATAGTGCTCACGAAAAACCACTTAAACTGTTATATACAGACGCATTTATTTTAGCTTTTCCCTCAACGTGAGCTGCTATCTTAAACGAGATTCAAATTATGTTGGAAAAATGCAGGGATACAGCATACATGTGCACAAATCTTACAACAAAAAAAAAGCTAATATATGCTAGCACTAATTCAACAGGTAAAATCATTTAAAATATTGTATATTTTTATCTCTTACCTTGACGTGTGCTGATATCTTCACAGTAGGTTAAAACTGAGATAAAAAAATAAAATAAATACAGCTTCTATACATGTGAAAATGGCACCCCTTTCAGGAGGACATCTCCAACACCCCACGTCACCACGTTTACAGTATGAGACTGTATTTGTAAAAAATGGTTCCATATTGTTAAAAGGTTGTACATTTACAGTAATTTTTTACTGTGTAGGGAAAAAGATAGATATGCTGTGTTCTTAGAACATTTTACTGAAGTGAATAGATATGTAGACATGCTTTTTTATACATGAAAACTTACGTACGTTATTGAAACTCATAATTATTATAAGACTATTATTGTTGTCTTTTGATAAAAGTCATGCTCAGCAGCTCACAAACTGTAGGGAAATAATAGATTTGCTTTGTTCTTATTATGCTTAAAACCTCTACTAAAGTCTCTCTGTAGGTCTGTAGACAACCAGAGGATTAAAATGTTGTTTTGATTGTTGATTCAGTGACTAACTCATTTCACACAAGATATCAAACGTGGCATCACCAGAAATGGTCACTGAATCATTAAAAGGATCTGTACGAATTTTTGGGTACGTAGTCAAAACACTCAATCGACTTGGATACATTTAAATCCCACAATGCGCAAGCACAGTGCAAAAAATAAAATTGTGCACATGCACATTGTAACTGATTAAATAATTTATTCAAGGACCAGTCTTTTATTGTCATGTGTGAAACAGAAGCAAGTGCTCCACAAGATGCCCTTTATTTGTGCAGCTAATTTTGCAAAATTATGCAACTATTTAGCAATACTTGAATCTTTAAAATACTACAAATATTAAAGGTTGAATCCAGGGTGTGCTGAGTGACTCCAGTCAGGCTTCCTAAGCAACCAATTGGCCAGGTTGCTAGGGTGGGTAGAGTCAGGTTGGGTTAACCTCCTCGTGGTTGCTATAATGTGGTTCTCGCTCTCGGTGGGGCGCGTGGTGAGTTGTGCATGGATGAATAGCAACTGAGATTCGTCCTCTGCCACCCGGATTGAGGTGAGTCACTATGCCACCACAAGGACTTGGAGCACATTTGGAACTGGGCATGCCAGATTGGGGAGAAAAGGCATACTACAAATACTACAAATATTAAAAGTGAAAAATCATATGTATATATTAATATAATACTTATATCATACTTATATATTAATGTATACTGTGATATATTAATCCTGCACTGTAAGTGTTGGGCCTGTGCGAGCCACCTACTGACAGCTGTGTCCCCCCCCCCACTTTTAAAATGACTGCTATGCCCCTGACTTCTGATGTGTAACTGTGAGTAAAAAAAAAGTCTATGTCATATCCACTGACCTCCACTTATTGATTCTGGATGTCTGGAAAAAAAAATACTCTCATATTCTGATTCAAGTAAGTTCAAATTCATTTAAGTGACATTATGTCTACTGCTGTGCATTTAAAAAACTTTCTTTTAAAAATATGAAGAAAGTTGTAAAACATTTACATTTAGCATATGCTTTTATCCAAAGTGACTTACAGTACACTTATTACAGGGACAGTCCCCCCGGAGCAACCTGGAGTTAAGTGTTTTACTCAAGGATACACTGGTGGTGGCTGTGGGGATTGAACCAGCAACTTTCTGCTTACTGGTTTTGTGGTTTAGCCCAGTATGCCGCTACCTCTCCCCAAAGAAATACAGTGAAATTTAGTTTGGCAAAGTTTTGATTAGTAATAATCTGATCACAGAGGCAGCAGTTTTATTTATGAATGTGATGAATCTTCCTTATATTACATATTGCATGACTTCCTGGACACAGGCATGTAAATCCGTCCTCAAGCCTGTTAAAACAGTGAACAAGCAAGCTCTTTAGGTACTAGACAAAAAGCCAAACAGAGTTTATCACTGTTGTGTCAAGTATAATTTCTTGAGTTGGGAAAACTTGATTAAATCTGTAGGTGTAATGTTGATTTTTATTTATTTATTTGTTTATTTTATAGTCTTGCCCCACCCATATTTAAACAGTTCATTAATAAAATTACAGGAAAAAATCACAAGGGCTGGTGACCATAAAATACCATTAAGAAAGAGTGCTTTTGGTCAGTGAGCTTTTGCTTTAAGAGCAACCCATGACTGGAATGGACTTCCAGCTGATTTGAAAGATCTAACAAATCATGACGTTTTCTCTAAAAAAATTTTTTAAAAAGCTGGTTATTGTCAAACCAGAATTGTCAACATGGTACTTAATATTATCGATAATGTCTTATGGATATACTGTGTTTTTGAACATCATGTTCTTAGGATTTGTTGATTTTGAATGTTATTGGTATTTTTAAATTATGTACAGTGTGCATAGACTTGAGCACCCGTATTTTAGTGTAATTTTGTACTTTGACATCAACCTGTCCATGGACAGCAGATGCAAATTTGCCATTTTGACGAAATCCGGCACAATAAAATCTATGAGATGTTTGATTAACGTGTATTGTCCCTGACAAATAAATAAATAGAATATGTAATTATATCAGAATGTGTTATGGATATGGTTTTAATTAAAAGATGATCATTTATTTTTTCTCTCCCATTTATTATAGTTTCTATACTTGTAAAACACTAAACATTACAACTAAGACAAACTTTCTAGGAATTGTATGTTTGTTTTGTTTGTTTTCTTTTGTTAGATTTGCCAAAGCTTCCAAAGTCTATGGCATTGAATCTATAAAGGAAATTTATAGATATATAAATATCCCCCCACGCCCCCCCAGTGACAGCATGCAAAGAGCATTTGAAATCTGAATTCAGCAGAAACTATCGGGTAATGTTGTAACACTTATGACAGATGTCACTGCCTTCAGCTCACAGCAATTGTGTGTGTGTGTGTGTGTGTGTGTGTGTGTGGACTGTCAGGTATCTGTCCTCAGTTTTGAGACCTGTAACATAATGAGTACTCTGTCTCTGTGTTTAAAACTCCCCAAACCAGATAGTACTTCTTTCCTCATATTCAAATGCTTTTTCACTTCACTGGTTCAATTCATATTCATTGTCTCCCATCTCTCAAACACCACACCCTCTTCATCGGCACCATATATCTGGACGTATCCAACCTGATCAACTAGATTTTTAGAAGTTTGGAGAAGAAGCACTGGAAGATTTGCTGTGCTGTGTTTGGGTGAACACATCATCAACATGATGAACAGAGTTGTGATTGGAGTCATCGCTGTGATTGGACTCTTCACTCTGAGTAAGTCATTTCTTGTTTAATTAGATGTGGACCATTGGGAGCCCATCAGATTGGGGATCTGAAAAAAAAAAGCCCTTTTTCTAATAACCAAATATTTATATATGACATTCATATATTGAGGAATTTATATTTTAATTGACAGTATAAATTTGATGATTTAAAACACAAGGAGATTGTAACTGATTGTAACTAAAAACTTAACTAAGACCTCTAGGTAACAACTCATACAGAAATTTGATATAGGGCAATCTATTTAAAATGCTTAAATGAAATATATGTTCTTATATGGTTTTCACTGGTATTAAAACCTGTACACATATGGAGCATAAAATACTACAAAAATGGCTGTTTTCATGTATGCACCATATATTTTCCCAAATATTAGTGTAATTTTAATATGGACATATATGCTCAAATACTGTATATGAACTATAATTGTATATATGTGTCCAACTTTTTTATGACTTTTTTTTTCATATATTCTTTATGGACAATAATAAAAGACCACAAGAAGCAATCCTGTATGATATTTGCCAACTAAAGATTCAGTTTCAGATAAGTTTTGTAGACAAATATCAGTAGTGCCTATGTATGAATTTCTTCACTAAACAAAAATAGAAAAGGTCACTGAAGGAAGAGCAAGTGTCCTGCACACATGTGAACTCCTTCAAAACCAGTTTAAAAGCCTCTCAGGATGAAGCATTGAGAGAATGATCAGAGTGTGTTGAGTTGGAGTCTACACACAGCATCTCAAATATAGGATAGTTTTCATTTTGTTCACTGCGTACTTCCATTTGTGTTAATTCATATTCCTGAGGACATCATTATTATTATAAAATGTGGTGAATGATGATAATATAGAATTATTAGGTGTGTCCAAGCGTTTGACTGCTAGTGCTGGTCACAGGCAGTCCTCTGACAATGTGGACGGGTGTCCGGACAAGTGCGTTTTACCGGTGGGTTGAGGTGTGAAGTGACATTTAGGGAGGCAAAAGTCAAAGGTTTCTTTAGATGCGTGAGGACAAATTTTACTCTTCCTATCTTCATGTGGATTCCAAATGAATGACTGATACTCAAGCCAAACTATTATTACTTCTCAGGATTAAATGAAGTGTCAAGATGAACAACCCTTTGTGGGCAGCTGCTGCTCTGCTTTTCTACAATATTCTGTAGAATTGTTAAAGGTGCACTCAGTAATTTTTTCTCCATTTAAAAAAAGTCTTACTCCTCAAGAAATAAATAGTCATTTTGAAACATATGTATAAAATCAAGAGCACTCACATGAGATGAGGACTCTAGTCATATCAGTAACCTTATAAAAGCTGTTTTATTCTACATGGGGGAGGGGCACCTCATGGGGGCTGCCATTTTAGGATCATATGACCAGCTGAATACTACTCACATAATCTCAGTAACAGTCTTATTGGACACTTTCACGCTTGTCTTGGATTAAATTAATCATGGCTGTTTGTGAATAGTGAATTTCTACAATGGCATCTGTAACTGAAAACTATTGACTTTGAATGATGCTGCATCCACACCACTAGGTGTCACTGGAAGTCCAAGATGAAATGAACAAAAAGTTACTGAGTGCAGCTTTAACATGAGAGGCATTTGTTTGGGGGTATTGTTTAAGCAATGGACTAATAGTAGTATTATCAAGAAAATTATTTAAAGTTTTTTTTTACAGTACTGCAACAATACAGAAAAGGGGTAGTTTCATCAAATGAATTCTGATAGCACTTAGAACCAATGTCATTAGTCATTAACTTGAATGATATAATACTTAAGTTTAGTAAATTAATATATATGAAAATATGTTAATGCAATCAAAAAATAAATGATTACATAATGTTTGTTACAAAACAGCAGAGAGTTTTTGAAATACAATTTTCAAATATACTAGGAGTGATTTTAGTAAAGGTAAATATAGTGACATTCTGATAATGCTGTGCATCTTATTTATGTGTGGGGTTTTATCCCTAGATTTTTGTACATACAAAAAAAATGTGTATAACTTTTAAGTATGTTATTGTCTTTGAATTTACGATCAACATATAAATGTGGACATCTTGTCTCATCAAAAAATAATCTTTATATAATCAAGTACAATGTTGTACACTTAATAAAGTACACTTATAATTCTGCCTAAAGTTATGAGCTTTAACTTAAATCTTAAAATTAAATTAACTTCCCCATATAATTCATATTCAACACTGTAAAAATACTTTTTTGTTTTTTAAGTATTTTTTTGTCTCATTTTACAGAGAAAAAAAAAATTACTTAAAGGAATATTCCAGGTTCAATACAAGTTAAGATCAGTTGACAGCATTTGTGGAATAATGTTGATTACCACACAAATTAATTTCGACTCCCTACTTTTCTTTAAAAAAGCACATTTTGAAGTTAAAAGAGGCACTTACAATGGAAGACAATGGGGCCAATTTTTGGAGGGTTTAAAGGTAAATGCAAATGCTGATGATTCAGCTTAACTTATACTGAACCCAGAATATTCCTTTAAGAAGCAGAATGACATAAGATATTAAGGCTTGCATTCAAAAGAAATCTAACAAAATGTAGTGGAGTTTATGCGTACAACAAGAAAAAATATATTTGCCAGTGGGTTAAGAAAAATATACTTCCCTTTGAATCAAGTTTTTTTTTTTTCTTTCTCCATTGGCAAATAGTTTTTTCTAAACTTCATTCAAATTTGTTAGATTTCTCTGAAAATATCTCAAGTAAGTGTTTCTTGTTTAAAGAATGTTGAGATATTTTACTGGAAAACAAGACAAAAATACTCAGTAAGGATGTTTTTTTGTTGTTGTTGTTTGTTTGTTTGTTTTTTCCAGAGAAGATATTATATTTTAACAGCCAGTGTGTCAAAAAATAATAAAATAAATAAATAAATACAAGCATCATTTATGAATGGTTCCAGGGTTGTGTTAATGCTAATGTCATGTTCTGTCTGTGTTTCTGTAGGTGAAGCTCTGACGTGTAATACTTGTAAAGTTGGCATTCTGGGCAAATGCTTTTTCAGTTCACAGGTGACATGTGTTGCATCAGAGACCAGCTGCGTCTCTGCTAAAGCAGGTGACACACACACACACACACAGTTTCTATTATACAGTATATTCAATCATTTCAAAAAAGCCAGGATGACATTTACATGGGGTAAATGGGGTTGTTGTTGTTGTGGTTGTTGTTGCCCTTTTTGTGGAACATTTCTAAATCCAATCAATGCCAATGCTAAATATATGAATTATATGAATCATTTTTGAGAACTAACAAAATAACATTTGACATCCTATCTTCACTTGTTGCTTATGCCGCTTTTGGATATTATATTTGACAGAGTTCAACGTCACTGGGTTTCTGAGTCTGTCCACAAGCGGCTGCACTTCTGATTGTAATAACACCGTCGGGTCCATCCTGGGTGCGGGATACTCCATCACCAAAACCTGCTGCACCACAGACCTGTGCAACGGAGCGAGCACCACACACATGTCCATGACTGCAGCTCTCAGCGCCGCTCTGCTGGCCTCTGTCTGGGGCAGTTACATGTTGTAGAAATAACACTTAACTGTCTGAACCGCATTATGTTCAGCTAGCTCCTTGAACCAGATTCAATGTGTAAAGATAAACTCCAGTTTACATCAGAGTTGGATCTCATATGTACCTGTAACGTTATTGTAACTTTTGACATAATATGCTTACCTTTCTTAATGCAAATGTTATTTTATTTTTGATTCAGTGATTACTTTTTCATTAACAATTACATACATTATAAACATTTAATATTCAACACCGGCTGAACATATTTTTTATAAAATCAGATTACACATGTGGGCTTCAGAAATGAAAATTCTCTTATCATTTACTCACCCTCATGCCATCCCAGATGCAGGGCCGTAACCACAATATACCAATAATCAAACCCCCAATAATCAGATGTCCAGATTGCCCCCCCAATAATTGATATCCTTGTTGCTGTTCTGCTGCAGTCCATTATGCACAGCTGTCTAATTGTCATAAGTTGTTGCAGGAATAACAAAGGTTTAAAAAAATGTTTTATTTTTTACCGCGCTCTGTCGTCTAATACCGCTCGTCAATGTTATTTGAGCCAATCAAATCGATGAAGGCGGGACTCTAGTATAAAACGCTAAATGGGAACCTCGTGGATTATTGCGGCGCGCATCAGCAAGCAGTCCAGTTTAAGAGTGTTTGTTTCATGTTAGATGTAAGTAACTAAACATGCAATATTTGACCACTGTTTTATGATTGAAATGTTGTACTGACCAACATTAATTTCTAAGGTTGCAAACTATTCACTCTTTAATTTAAAATATGTCATGTACAGTACGTGATTTGGATGTCATTCATAATTGTGACTGTGAAAACACAAACGGAGCAGTTTTCAGCATGTCAGGCTTAAAATAAAGCACGAATGTGTGTACATTAAGGAATTGAATGCATGTGGTAATCTGTAGTGCTTTAGAAAATTCACTTGACATTGTCTATGAAAATGGTCCATAAAACACAAAGTAGAGTGTTTTCACCCACAGATTAGCACTAGAACATGGTAAGACCTAAATTGTGGCAAGGACAGTGTCTTATATTCTCAATGCAAATATTATTCAATAACAATTTAAAATCAATTCAATTTAATTGAATTCTGAATTTTGTACATCATCTCCCAAGAGTCTTTTAAAAGAGACATTTTATTTTGAGTGTCTTGTCAGGTTTGTGCTCAAAAAATGAGCCCCCAGTTAAAGTAGTCCACCTAAAAATGGAAAATGTACTTTTACTCACTCATTTACTTACCCTTATGTTGTTCAAAACCCATATGCTGTTACTTTTTCTTGAAACATAAAAATAGTTATTTTTAGCAGCTCTATTCCATAGAATAACAGTTTATAGTGAGCAGGAGCTGTCGAGCTTCATAAAGGTTCAGTATAAAGACATCATAACAGTAGTCCTTATGACTTGTGCACTATGTTCCAAGCTTTCTGGGGCCATACAGCAAGCTATGTGTTATATGGAGTACTTTTAAAATATTTTTAGAATTAATTTTTTTTCGTAACTGTTGAACTATGAACTGTTTTGTATGGAAAAGAGCACCGTTAGGATTCTTGAAGAAAATATTTTGTTAAGATTCTACTGGGAGGAAAAAACAATGAGGGACAACTTGAGAGCAGTAAATTATTTTGTGTATTTTCTTTTTGCTAGCCAGCTGACATGTCATTTTACAGATATATCAATGATGAAGAGAAATTCAAATTATGATCATATATTCTTTGAGACAGTACAAAAAAAGAAAGAAAAGATGACTGTAACAGGTTAACTGCTAGCAATACAGACACATTGTTTGTCTTTTACTGTGTGAACTTAAAATACATGTATCTCTTAAAACCAAAAATTATCACATTTCAAGCCTTTATTCAGGAAATGATTGCATTCAGAGCCTTTACTATATTAAAGGACCAAAGAGGACCATTATACTTGTGACCTAAACACCCGTGACCCCCCGCCCCCAAAATGGTATTGGTGGCATGTTATGTCTGGTGCCGATCTCGTTAAAGGGATAGTTCACCCAAAAATGAAAATTCTCTCATGATTTACTCACCCTCCTGGCATCCCAGATGTGTATGACTTTCTTCTGCAGAACACAAATGAAGATTTTTAGAAGAATATTTCAGCTCTGTAGGTCCATACAATGCAAGTGAATGGGGGCCAAAATTTTGAGGCTCCAAAATCCACATAAAGGGATCATAAAAGTAATCCACACGACTCCAGTGTTTAAATCCATGTCTTCAGACGTGAGATCAATATTTCAGCCTTTTTTTTTTATTATCATAAATTCTCCTCTTTACCCAGTAGGGGGCGATATGCATGAAAAATTTGAATCGCCAAAAACAAAAGAATGTGAAAGTGAAAGTTAAAGTTGAGATTGACAGAGCAGGGAGGAGAATGTATAGTAAAAAAATGTCTCAAATATTGATCTGTTTCTCACCAACACCTATCATATCTCTTCGGAAGACATGGAATTAACCACCAGAGTTGTCTGGACTACTTTTATGATGCCCCTATGTGGATTTTGGAGCTTCAAAGTTCTTGTCACCATTCACTTGCATTGTATGGACCAACAGAGCTGAAATATTCTTCTAAAAATCTTCATTTGTGTTCTGCAGAAGAAAGAAAGTCATACACATCTGGGTTAGCATGAGGGTGAGTAAATCAAGAGAGAATCAAGACAGTGTCATTTTTCTGGCTTTTACGTCTGTCGGTGTTGCCTTTTTTGTCATGATATCAAATAATTTCAATTTATATTTCTTACTAGGAAAACAATTTCTCTACACTAAACAGAGATAAGCGCATTATAGCACACCAATACAAATAACCTTAATTCATATGTATAAAATATAGTTTAAGATAACGAAATTGTTTGCCACTTGATCTTAAATTTAAAAGGTCTTTATTGCGGTAGATGTAAATAACTCTGAAAATAAGTTCTGTTATTTCCTAAACTATTAAAACTGAAATTAAAATATATAAAAACAAAACAGAAGTGCGTCCATAAAATAAAAACTAAACCAAAACTAACAAAACCATTAATGAAATGAACTAAAACTAAACTGAAATGTATTTATTTTTTTAAATGTGAAAACTGTCACACTCACAGATGAGATGAAGGACCCAAATGCAGAGATGGAGGCAAAAAGCTTTAATTAACAGAAAGACAAAATACAAACAAAAACTCACAATGGAAACAAAATGAAAAGCAAAACCGAAACAGTACCAACTAGTAAACGGTAACCGACCGAGAGCTATGAAAGCCGACCCCACACTCTGGAACAGGAAACATGAACTCACAAAACAAACGAGCAGGGAACACGAGACAGAGGAGAGTTTATATAGAGGAGAAAATAAGGGGACACAGATGCTGCAGATCTGTTAACGAGCTATGGCAATGCTGATTGCAGCACCTGTGAGAAATGAGAGGGAAACACACAGGCAAACGTAGACATGACACACAAACAGTCAGGGGAGGCACAGTCAGGCCAGACTGTGACAGTACCCCTCCCCTGACGGACGCCTCCTGTCATCCACAACAGGCAAACCAACACAAGAGGGACCGACCAGAGAGGGAGGGTGGGGAGAAAGACAAGACAAGACATGGAGCATGAATGTCTAGATCCCGACAACAGAACCGTAACTCTCACAGGGGTCTACTTTTCTAAATTCTTGTATATGTGTGATAGAACTAGAGTCAGAAATCAACTTTTCCATTAAGGGGCAATATTTGATTTCCAGGGAAATTTTTTTCCTTTACAAAGGGCATTTTTAAAAAATCGATTCTTACCTTATAAAATGACCCTGTCATCCTTTTATGTTATAATTAAGTACATTTTAAAAATGGCATGTTTCTGTGATTACAAAATTGCATGATCTGTACATGAAACAAAACTTTTTTCTCATTCCCATATTTCCAGATATTTTGTTTATTAAATTAACATAGCCTACAAATGCACGGACACAGAGGAGATGACAGCATTTCTCCAGATTTGAAATGAGGAGCGCTTAAAAAAAACTTAGCAACTTCATGCCAATTGATTTAGAAAATGCAAAAATAAACATTTCACAATGAAAATGAGTCAGAGATATGATTCACACACAAGTGGTTAAAGTAAAATTACTATTGTATCATTAATAACATTTTAATTAACATCAAGGCTATTTATCCAGATATTATTTTTGTTAATATTAATATGTACTACACTGAATCATATGGTTACATAACATTTTGTGTTCTCTCAGAACTGATTAATTTAATAAATATATAACATCCATCCATCCCGCACTTTTGGCTTCTAGCTGGTGAGGAGGCTTTTCAAACAAATAGATCCATAAGTGAAATGAGCCGATGGGCAGGGAAGTAGGCTAAAGCACAGGGAGCGACAGTGTAACTCACAAGGACAGTATATTTTGAATAAATAGTCCGAACTCCGAATAGTCACGTAATTTAGCATGTGAGTACGACACCGAACTGATGCGGAGCGTGGGAAGCGAGTGCCCATCTATGCATGGTTATGGGGCAAGCATCCACCACTGACTCTGACTACAACATCTGCACAACGGACGGCATGAAACAAATAATGATCAGTGAAAATTCCAATGAAGGTCGCAATGTATGTATTTTGAGCTATATCAGATATTATTAGTAAAAAAACAGGAACTCTTTGCGGGGGCATTCTTTTTGCCCCCATATTTTGAAGTTCAAGTGCATTTTTTCCCAGAGCTCCCGTTAATTTCCGACCCTGGATGGAACACTAGAGAGATGGAGGTGAGAGATGTAACAGGTGTTTAAGTATCTCTCTTCACTATGCAGCTGGTACACAAAGCATTTTTGTCAAATGTGCTGCATTATGACTCAGGCTGTGTGTCCACCAAAGTTTTTTTTTTTTTTTTTTTTGCAGCTAAAAATGCCAGGTGCTCTTCTGAAAACACCTAGCTGGGAGCGCTTGAGAGCGCTTTGGAGTTGCAGCTGAGACGCGCGGAAGTAATGTGTTGCAAGTACGTATTTTCGCAGATAGTTTGTATTATCAACAAGTACTGAATGTAAAAATGTCAGCACAAGGAAGAGTAGTTGCTCTGGCCCTTGCTCTGGATGAAGGCTGAAGCATTATTTTTCATATTAATATTGTGATAGTCCGAGAATGTCATCTGGTACAGACATGAATACTCAGAGACCAGCAAACTTCTCCTTCATTGTTGTTCAGTCATTGTACAAGTAGGGTGTGATGGTTAGTGTGGTATTTGTCCCGCCCCTCCTCCACTGTGATTGGATGGCAGGGTAAAAAGTGACAGTGACGAGCGCTGCGTTTTACCCAAGTTGAACATTTTTCAACTCTTGGCGACCAGAAAAAAATGCCAAGCGTGCAGCGCTCAGCATGGAACAGATGCTCAGTGTCTCGTCACACTGCTGGCTTTTTTAAATATGTGGCGCTCCCTTTGCAAACAATTGAAAAAATACACTGACCTCAGGAAAAAAATGCTTTGGTGGACACACAGCCTAATGATGAAGCGGCAAGATATGAAAGGCGTCAAAACTATAGATCACTCCAAAGTCACGCTCTTGCAATATTAACAGTTTTGTTCTTTATAAACAGGAGCGATTGTTTTATCGCGTTGCTTGCTTACGGATACGCGGTATAACGCCATTTGCATGTCGAATTAACAGGTTTAAAAAAGTTTATACATCTGTAACATCTTAAGTTCAGTAACTACTCTATGTGACAAAGTACTCCTCACTGCGTGAGCTCACACTAAATTCAACAGGTGCTCAAACATGCTGCTGACAGCTGCACGAGAGAGAGGGGGAGAGATAGAGTGGATTTACTCACACATCTTCTGGAATTTCAGTTTGATACAAAAACAAGTTTATTGATTTGATTTGTTCATCTGTATCTATTGGTTTAATAATTTGCATCTGCGGGGCCTGGGTAGCTCAGAGAGTATTGCCGTTTTCTACCACCCCTGGAGATGCGAGTTCGAATCCAGGGTGTGCTGAGTGACTCCAGCCAAGTCTCCTAAGCAACCAAATTGGCCCAGTTGCTAGGGAGGGTAGAGTCACATGGGGTAACCTCCTCGTGGTTGCGATTAGTGGTTCTCGCTCTCAATGGGGCACGTGGTAAGTTGTGCATGGATCGCGGAGGGTAGCATGAGCCTCCACGTGCTGGGAGTCTCCGCAGTGTCATGCACCATGAGCCATGTGATAAGATGCACGGAATGACAGTCTCAGAAGCGGAGGTAACTGAGACTTGTCCTCCGCCACCCGGATTAAGGTGAGTAACTGTGCCACCATGTGGACTTACTAAGTAGTGGGAATTGGGCATTCCAAATTGGGAGAAAAGGGGATAAAATAAAATAATATCATTTGCAGCTGCACTGTAAAGTGAATAAAAGTGTGCGGGAATTTCCCGCTCTATGAACGTGGAACTTGCAGGAATTATTTAAATTGTGCACAATACCCGCAATCCCGCACCAAATTTCAGGCCCTGGGAGAGCGGCCTCTAAAGGCTGGACCGGCTGGAGAGCGGCCGTTAAGGCTGGACAGGCTGGAGAGCGGCCGCTGAGGGCAGGACAGAGTCAGACACGGTGGTGGGCGCTGGGTAGGGGTCAGGCTCAGCGGTGGCTGCTGGACAAGGCTCTAACTTGACTTGGGCAGCCGCTGAAGAGGGGTCAGACTGGCTGCTGATGTTGGATGGGTGCTGGTAACTGGACAGAACAAAGGGCTTGTCGGTGTCCACTAGGGACTGGACAGGATAGTCGACAGCCTCAGGGAACAGGACAGACTCAATGACCACAGAGAACTGGAAAGGCTCATTGACAGCCACTGTGAACTGGACAAACTCGATGAACACAGGGAACTTGACAGTCTCATCGATGACCACAGGGAACAGGACAGGTTCGTAGACAGCCTCAGGGAACTGGACAGACTCGATGACCACAGGGAACAGGACAGGTTCATCGACAGCCTCAGGGAACTGGACAGACTGTGCAGCAGCCACCATGCTTGGGAGCACTGGCAAAGACTTGGGAATGGCGTCTGTGGCCAGAAGCACTGGCAGCGACTGGGGAATGGCCTCTGTGGCCGTGAGCACTGGCAGCGACTGGAGAACGGCCTCTGTGGCCATGAGCACTGGCAGCAACTGGGGAGCAGGGGCCCTTCTCCTCCTCTTTCTCTGGATGTTCAGAAGCACTGCTGCGGGAACGGCCGCCACCTCCTGGAGGTCAGCAGTGGGCTCCTCCTCCTCCTGGCAGTCAGCAGCAGTGGGCTCGGCCGATGGACTGGGCTTCTTCTTCTCCTCCTCTTCTGAGGTGTGGAGGCAGTGGCTGAGGCGTCCACTTCCATGTGGGGGGTGTTCCCATCCTTGGATTGGGATGAGGATTGGAAGTCTTCCAAGGCACAGTCTGTGATGAACTCATCCCATTACATGGCCAGCCTGATTGTCTCGGGAAGGCTCCCACCCTCACCCTGATCTGGAACACAAGTCCGTCCAGATTCTATGCTACAAAACTGTTTTGATCACATGGACTGGGAGATGTTCCGGTCCACCTCTGATGACGACATCAAGGTATACGCTGATAGCGTAACGGGTTTCATCAGGAAGTGCATAGAGGATGTTGTACCGACCAAAACTATACGGATCAACCCGAACCAAAAACCGTGGATTAATAGCGATGTTCGTACGGCACTTAATGCGCGGACCTCCGCTTTCAATTCCGGGAACGTGGAGGAGCATAAACAAGCCAGCTATGCTCTCCACAAAACTATCAGAGCAGCCAAATGCCACTACAGTTCAACACCACTGACTCTAGAAGCATGTGGCAGGGAATTAATATCATCACGGACTTCAAAGGGAATAAAAACTCAGCCGTGAACACCGCTGCCTCTCTCCCAGATGAGCTTAATACTTTTTATGCACGTTTCGAGAGAAATAAGACCGCCCTCACGGAGAGAGCTCTCGTGGCCAAAGCTACAGAGGTAGTTCACTCACCATCTCTGTAGTGGATGTAACCCGATCCTTCCGACGAGTGAATATCCGTAAAGCCGCGGGTCCAGATGGCATTCCGGGCTGGGTCATCCGAGCGTGCGCAAACCAACTGGCTGGTGTTTTTACGGACATTTTCAACCTTTCCCTCTCCTTGTCTGTGGTCCCCACATGCTTTAAAACATCCACTATTGTGCCTGTACCAAAGCAATCCAAAATCACTTGCTTAAATGACTGGCGTCCTGTTGCTCTGACCCCCATCATTAGCAAATGCTTTGAGAGACTAATCAGAGATTACATCTGCTGTGTGCTGCCCTCCTCACTGGACTCACTGCAGTTTGCATACTGAAACAACTGCTCCACTGATGATGCCATTGCATATACACTACACACTGCTCTCTCTCACCTGGAAAAAAGGAACACATATGTGAGAATGCTGTTTGTAGACTACAGCTCAACAACCATAGTGCCCTCCATTCAACACCATAGTGCCCTCCAAGCTTGATGTGAAACTCCGGGCTCTGGGCTTATAAAAGCTCGCTGTGCAGCTGGATCCTGGACTTCCTGTTAAGCAGATGCCAGGTGGTTAGAATGGGCAGCAACATCTCCTCATCACTGATCCTCAACACTGGAGCCCTGCAGGGCTATGTTCTCAGCCCACTCCTGTATTCCCTGTACACACATGACTGTGTGGCAACACACAGCTCCAATGCCATCATTAAGTTTGCTGATGATATGGCGGTGGTAGGTCTGATCACTGACAATGATGAAACAGCCTACAGAGAGAATGTGCACATTCTGACAAGCTGGTGTCAGGATCACAACCTCTCCCTCAACGTCAGTAAGACCAAGGAGCTTGTGGTGGACTTCAGAAGAAAAGACAGAGAACACAGTCCCATCACCATCAACCGGTGGAGAGAGTCAGCAGCTTCAAGTTCCTGGGTGTCCACATCACAGAGGAACCCACATGGTCCGTCCACACTGAGGCCATTGTGAAGAAGGCTCACCAGCGCCTCTTCCTGAGACAGCTGTGGAAGTTTGGAATGAACCACCACATCCTCACACGGTTCTACAGCAGCACTGTAGAGAGTATCCTGACTGGCTGCATTACTGCCTGGTACAGCAACAGCACTGCCCTCAACCGCAAAGCCCTGCAAAGGGTGGTGCGAACGGCCAGACACATCATCGGAGGTGAGCTTCCCTCCCTCCAGGACATATATACCAGGTGGTGTGTAAGTAAAGCTCAGAGGATCATCAGAGACTCCAGCCACCAGAGCCATGGGCTGCTCTCATTGCTACCATCTGGCAGGCGGTATCGCAGCATCAGGACCTGCACCAGCCGACTTCATGACAGCTTCTTCCCCCAAGCAATCAGACTTTTTATCTCTTGATCTCTCACAATCAATATACATCAGCACTGCACTTTTTTAATCTTATTATCTCACACTGGACTGTCATAAATAATATTCTCTCTTAACAACACACTGGCAACTGACTATCAACCAACAGCCTGAATGCCAATACAGCACAATACAACCTACTGTATATTTTATATCTACTATTTTAATTGTATACTGTGTATTCCATATTGTATGTATCATATACTGTACATTGTATATTATTATTTGTATATTGTGTTGAGTAATTATGTGTATATTAGTTTTGTAAATTGTGTTGTGTAAATTTATGTCTCATCACTGTCACGACTGCTATGTTGCTCGGAACTGCACCCGAGACTTTCACCCACTGTTGCACTTGTGTATATTTTTGAGTGACAATAAAGTGATTTGATGTTGATTTGAAGTTTTAATGGGCTCAGCCAGACCTGCCTTAAAACGGACTTGTCCTCCTGCCATAGCCCATGAAGACTCTTCACGTGCTCTGCATGCTGGCGAGCAGGAGTTCAGTAAAAACTTCAGGAATTAAAAAAAAAAAAAAAAAAAAAAAAAATCCATCTCTGCTGGGTCTGACTTGGGCTCGTTTGTTATGTCACACTTACAGATGAGATGAAGGACTCGGACGCAGAGATGGAGGCAAAAAACTTTCATTAAAAGAAAGACAAAATTCAAACAAAAATTATCACAATGGAGACAAAATGAAAAGCAAAACCAAAACAGTAAACGGTAACTGACCGAGGGCTATGAAAACAGACTGGAACAGGAAACACAAACTCACAAAACAAACAAGCAGGGAACATGAGACAGAGGAGAGTTTAAATAGAGGAGAAAATAAGGGGACACAGATGCTGCAGATCTGTTAACAAGCTATGGCAATGCTGATTGCTGCTCTGCAGCACCTGTGAGAAATGAGAGGGAAACACACAGGCAAACGCAGACATGACACACAGACAGTCAGGGGAGGCACAGTCAGGCCAGACTGTGACAGAAAACAGTATTACAAATAAAAACTAATTTAAAAATGTTAAACTATAATAACCTTGGTTGTAACACAGTGTTACCTTTGTCCCCCGTCTTGCATGTTTGCCTGATTTTATCTGTGACCTTGCATAGGATGTCCCAAAATACATTATTGAAGGTAGATAAATCAATAATTATAACAAGCAAAGTTTGCTTTCATTCAGAAATAATCATTTATTCACAAGAAAGAGGAGTATGAAAATAAAATTAAAAAAATTAACCCCCAAAACTGATGCTCTTTAGTAATTTCTCATCAATGTGGACTATGTTCTTCAAATTTTCCACACAGAAAGAGGATGTTAATGTGAATGTGGTAACACTTTACAATAAAAATTGGGCTATCCAGTCAAGCTGTTGGTTGGTTTGCCAATTACCCTTCTGACAGATCCCGGTGTGTGCAGATACTGTAGATGGCTCAAATTCATCTTTGTTTCCTGTTGTCAAGGGAGTTCCTCAAGAGTCAGTTTTAGGTCCAATTTTATTGTCTATATACTGTATACAGAATAAATAATATTTGTGAAAGCATACCAAATGCTAAGTATCATCTTTATGCTGTTGATACAATTATTTACA
The DNA here is from genome assembly GCF_019703515.2 of Myxocyprinus asiaticus. Classification (NCBI taxonomy): domain Eukaryota; kingdom Metazoa; phylum Chordata; class Actinopteri; order Cypriniformes; family Catostomidae; genus Myxocyprinus; species Myxocyprinus asiaticus. The sequence continues at coordinate 43,851,508 of NC_059373.1, forward strand.
GACATGCATCTTCCATTTCACAGGCATTACAATATCGACAGTCTGCTTTTGATTTATTCCAGTCACGATTATATAAACTCAAATTGGTTCTAAATGCAGATAAAGCTAAATTAATGATTTTTTCAAATAACAAAATTTTGTCATCAAACCTTACAAATATTTAAGCTTTCAAAGCACAAAAATTGAACCTGTTATAAATGATAAGTATCTGGGCATTGTACTTGATAATCAGTTGTCATTCAAGTCTCATATTGATCACATTGATTTGAAACTCAAACAAAAATTTGGTTTTTATTTCAGAACTAAATCTTCATTTTCTATCAGTGCCAGAAAGTATCCGGTGTCTGCAACATTTTTATCCATTCTTGACTATGGTAATTTATTGTATATGCATGCCCCAGTGCAATATATTAAAAAAAAAAACTTGACACCCTTTTTCATAGGGCCTTATGCTTTATCACTGGATGTGGTTATCAAACAGAACTGCTGCCTCTAGACTCACGACCGTGCTCACAATGGAACTGTTTTATTTATAAATCGGTATGTGGCCAGTTAACTATTTACTTATCATCTTTTATATCTGTAAAAAAATAAATAAATAAATAAATCCTTACAATCTTCGCTCAAAGGACATTGTTCAACTTGCAGTTCCCCATATTAGGTCTGAGTAGGTTTTAAGTTTAATTCCCCAAAAACTTGGAACAACTTACAGGAACACTTAAAACCTTACAGTAGCCTAGTTTCCATCCACTTTTCACGCTATTTTGTTATCGACAAAGTGAAAATGTATAAAAAATAGTCTTCTGCCTGTTTCCATTCAAATGGCCTTTTATCGATAAAAATGGTGTGCATGATGACATCGTCTAAAAAAAAAACACTTTGTCGCATAAGTTTTGGTTTAGCACAAAATAAATCTGCCCTTAAGCCGTTTCCATACAGAAATGTGTGTTTATCACTAATTCACCTCCCTGATGTCCCTATTTTTTTTCCTCTGAAGTTTTGGTAAAATGGGGAGAGTATTGAGACAATTCATTGAAATTAACCAGCTTACTGTCATCATAATTTCACAAATAAATGCAATCAGAAGATGAGGAATTGCAATCAAAAGAGAGCAGTTACCCTTCTGATAGGACTGTAATATTGGTCCTGATGTTGCGCCTATCGCAGGTTGCCACCGGTTCCAACCCGAAAGCAAATCGTCATTGCCCTGTTCAAGCTGGCATCCTGCACCAAGTAGTGGGGGAAACTTTCGGTCTTAGTATAAGGACCATCCATCCATTGTGTATATACTGTGTGCACAGCTATTAAAGAAAAACTGATGCGGTGTAATATTAGGGTTTACATATGATACATTCCTGATATTCAATAGGCTATTTTGAACAATCATCTAAAGCATTGCCTCTCAACTGCATTATGTCCCACATATTTGTCCCGCAACTTTTAACGATCAACTGAACTTAATTGTCATCTCAAATTATTTTTTGTGTCATAATGCAATTTTCATTTTCTGAAGAAGCTCAGCAAATGCGATCCGATGTAAAGAGGAATAGATTTAAAATATTTAAAAGTTTTAAAATGTTCAAAAGCTTGTTTTCTGAAAGTGAACTCATTGGACAAATAGTTCTGATAGTTTATAGTCTTGAAAAAAAGTGTAGAACATTCTGAGAATGTCAATCAGCTGACTTTATTAGCCTACAGAACAGGGTAAGGCTAATTTAAGTTTGTGTAAAAACAAGGCATATATAGGTCTAAATATAATTTTTTTCGTTTGGTAATTTTTTTATTTTTTTATTTATTTATTTATTTATTTATTTGCGTTTTTTCATTTGGTAATTTTTTTTATTTAATATAGGGAATTTTGCCAGCATTTTTTCAAAAGTATAAACAATAATTTAATAAAATTGGGCTATATGTTAGTGTTCCAAAAGCACACTGAAGCTTTTCTTCTAGTATTGTGCATATATTTTTAATTTAAAACATATTTGTGCACAGAAATGATATGTTTTTTGTATTGTGGGCTAATTCCGTGACTGCCGTCTATTATTTTGATTGGTGTGAAAAAGCAACTTTAATAAATAAACGGATGGCTACCGCGATTAAATTAACCACAAACAGTGGCCATTCATTTGTTCTCCGTGCACTTCAAATGTGCATGTCTTGAAACGAGATATTTGTGTTGGCACTCCTGGAAGTGTCATGTTTGCAGTGATCGGATCTTTATGCCATTAAGATCAATCCATAATCACGTACAATAAATTGGCTTTCAAGGATCCTATACCTTGTCATCATGATTAACACAGGCAACGATTGGGGTAAATTCTGTCATGTGACACTACATTTTTGCGTTAATGGCAATTTTCTCGACAAAAAGTGTTTCCAAACAAGTTTTTCGCGACATTTGATGTATCGACATAGAGTTTATGCGCTGTAGTTAAACGGAAAAATATTATGTCAACACTTGTGAAATTTTAGCGATAATTTGCGTTTCCATCAGCTTTACTTTGATGCGCTAAAACTTTTTTAGCAAAAAATCCTTGGATGGAAATGTAGTTAATGCTGAATTTATGGCACTTGTAAACAACCCTGAGCACAGTTATGTTGGAAATTGCCTTTGTGATATTTGACTGATATGAATTTTGTTTTATCCTCTACTTGATTTATTTTATCATTTACTTTTACTTTACTTTGTGTGTGGGTGTGTGTATGTCTGTTATGTTATTTTTTCAGTGTGTCTTTTCTGCCTTGGCCAGGTCACTCTTGTAAAAGAGATTTTTATCTCAAGGAGTTTTTATTCCTGGTTAAATAAAGGTTACTGAACTGAATAAGGTTCCATTTGTTACATTCTCTGCAGGAGTTTTGGGCTGACACCTGAACATTAAATATATTTTATGACTACATTTTAAAAGCATGCCATTTCAGTTCTGTGTCCTCTGTTTTCAAGCAATAAGTCTTATTTTATTCGACTGGATGGCAGCAAGTACTAGAAAAAATAATTTATCACATTATACTGATCTGAAATGTAGGCGGTTCTCTTACGCATTTTAGCCCTCACCATTAGACAACATCTTTTTTTTTTCTTTTCTTTTTTTTGTGCTGAGAGCTTCCACACTGTTTTGTTGAATATCTTGGCTTCTGAGTTGTCTAAAAGCCCAATCTACGTGTTATTGGAAAGCAGAGAATCCCAGCTTTACAATGTGTAACATTTTATCTTCTGTAGATGGGAACCTATTTTACTGATGATTTGTTTCTCATACTTTTTCTACCATACTTCATAAATTGTTTTTACACAACATTGGATTATTCAAGCACGCTAACAAACAAGAAAACAAGTAATTTCTTTAATAAATTTTGAAGTTAACAACACAAGGTACAACACCAGTAAACACAGCCCAACCTAGGCCTCTTCGTGAAATTGGTTACTCAGCTGAGTGCCAAGACTGAAAACAGTTCCTATCGCGAACCAAGCAAAGTCTTTTGCCATTACATTCCGGCGCGCAACAAGCTACTTTAGTTTTATTTTCAGTCCTACTTTTCTGATAGCATAGCCAACATCTCTTAGAGGACTCTTCAAATTTAGGGACATGGGCTGTGTGGAGTGATGATGAAGGAGGGACTACAGGCTTTAGTGTATGCAAAGGGAAACTGACCCAGCTGACAAGCCAGGTTTTCTCTGAAATCTACCTGGGTTAAGTTCACCGGTCTATGCTCATCCCCTGGTGCCGCATGAATGTGTTGCCATTCCTTAAACAATATGAAACTATTGACAATGGCAATGTTTATGAAGTGGGGAAAAAAAAGAGTCTTCCACCACTTCTGAGTTTTTTGTAGGACGTTGTAAGATTTTATCATTTGGTCTGACCTATCAACATCACCCATGTTTTTGTTATAATCGCTGATGACAGTGAGCTGGAGGGCATCGCCATCATTTTTTACAAACCTTGTAATTTCAGTTGAGCCATTCGCATTGTGGAAATTGGAGAGGCATGTAACTGCACGCGTGTCCTTCCACTGAATTACAAGTATTCCCCTCAATCCTGCGTTCCCATCTTTTGATGTATTTCAATTCTGCAGGAAACAGTTTACGATTCACCCTGCATGTCCCACAGGCATTAGTTCTCATTTCTAACAACTTAACCATAAGAGCTGGGGATGAGTAAAAGTTGTCAAACCAAACATTGTGGCCCTGGTCTTTGAATGGCTGCAGTAATGATTCAACTACTTTGGTGGCCAAGACAGTGACACACCCATCATGACTACCTGTGTAAACATTAAGGTCGAGAGTATACCCCGAGTCTGATGTTGCAATTACCCATCATTTAAAACCCCACCGAGTAGGCTTGTCCTTCATGTATTGTTTAAATCCTGACCGAGCTTTAGACTTGACCATATGTTCATCTATTGAGAGATTTTGGTTAGGCTGAAAGAGCTGCTGGCATTTTTCTTTAAGGTGGTCCATAAGATAACGCAACTTCCTAAGGTGATCCTGATTATCCTCTGTGGTAGGGTCTACAACATGTAGAGCTGCTAAAAGAGCCTTGTAGCGGTCATGCGACATAAATCCCCTCGCCCATGAGCCCTGAAGTGACTTGGTTCCCCAGTGATGATGGGAATCAGGGAGAATTGAAAACCCCATGTAAATGAGCAACCCAAGAAATTTGTAAAATTCATCGGGGGTAACCTCCATCCAAGTTCTTTGGTAGCTGGAATATGATGGACAGTTTAGGACAAGCTCCCACCCCTGACAATTTGTAAAGCTGCATATGTCAGCAACTACAGCCTGAGTAAAAAACAGCATGAAAAAGTCAATTTCTCGCAACATCATATTGGAGGTTGACCGCACAGCCTGACGTACGCTACCTAAGTCAATACCGAATGGACGGCTAGGCTTAAATGAGAGAGGTTTTGGTGGCTGCGAATCGATGTCAGAGTATGAGGGATAAGAAACAGACTCAGGGAAGCATTTATGCTTTCTAGCTGACTTGGGACCTGTGTGAGAATGGCTAGCCATACCCAAAATAATAAGAGTAACAGTGTTAGTGTTACTGTGAGTATCAGTCATATGAGAAATAGAAACAAACAATACATACACATTCATACATACCCAGTTGATGGTCTTGGCTGGGGATCAGGTTCCATCTCATCCTCCATCTCCTCATGGTTCAGGTCTTCCTGCAGTAGTTCCTGGTCCAGCAGGTCTTCCTCCTGTGTGCTCATGCCCTCATGAGCCATGTCCTCCTCTGCTATGAACCTAAGCTCATCAGCAGTCAGCTGCCTCCTCCTATTGAGGGTGCTGAGCAGGGAGCCATAGTCTCTATTCATCTCTACAACAGAAAAAAAGTACAACATTTAGTAGCCAGCAGTGTGTTCCTCACAAATCCACACACTGATTTCCAAAGGCTTGCAGACTAAGCAGACAGCCGACAGCTGTCATGCAGCCAACTGCAGACAGCCCTCTCACATTTTCCTTGTGAACAGGAAGCTACACACAATCTAAAATCATGTCTGTGTGATGGATGTGTAAGGCTATCTGCTCAATTATAGAAATTGTATTACATGGGAAAATCAACAAGCTAGATAACTTATCTAACTAGCAGGCCAGTTTCCATGCAGGTCTGGAAAAAAAAAAAGGGTCTGAACAGCATATGCTCTCTGCCTCACATTACTTCTGGCGGATTTTTCACAAGCGACAAAATTGGCAAAAAAACGTTATTGATATTTAGTTACAAATGTACAAGTTTCACAGAAACTGCCAAAAAAAAGGTTGATATAAAAAGAGTCTCGCCGATGATGGTCATGTCAGTTTTTCCAGAAAAAAACTAGCTAGTGCTACTCCTATAAATAAATGTTTCATTACTAAAAAGGTCTGACTATCTTCCACATGTGACAAAATTGGCCAAAAAAGTTATTGATATTTAGCTAAAAATGTACATAGTATTGCTAGCTAATGTTTATTTAGTAAGTTTCCCAGAAATTTGCTTAAAAATAGAGGCTAGCTGCCTGTCCAATGAACGCAGACGGTCATGTCATTTTTTCCAGAAATAACTAGCGTTACTCCACATAAACTACAAATAAATGCTTCGTTACTAAAACGTTTTGACTTTCAATAAACAATATTGACAACACATGTTAAATAACTTGTCTTACCTCGAAAGATTGCCTCAGTTTTCAATCTGAAGCAGTAAATCCAACATTGGAGGTAATCTCCCGGCGTATCCTCTCTGGCTCCGCTCAGGCAAATGGAGGATGACAATGATGACGACACATTTATTATTCATGCCCAGTAACCCCTTAACCAATCATGTGTGCTTTTATCTTATATTGTCATGAGTATCTGGCAGTTTTCAGAAATAAAATCGGTGATTGGACGGCGAAGATACTGAGACAGGAACCATGGGAATAATAGTTCCCAAATTTGAATGCTCCGGCTAGTAAGGGTTAATGGTGTGTTCATTTCAGACAGGTTTGGTGCAAATCTGGACAGGTAGTTGACCATCCCTAGGATGGTTTCCAGCTCTGACTTGTTCCTCGATCTCTTTGTCTGAGATCGGATTTGATGCCTTCATGTGTTAGCTTGTGAGATCGGATTTGATGCCTTCACATGTAAGCCTGTGTCCAAAGTAGCTAACCTCTGGCAGACATATCACACTTTTCTCTTGATTTTTAAATTGATGTTGTTTCCTTAGTCCACAAGAGGGCACATTAAATACATAAACCATACAGCACCATTATATTACTGCAAATAACATTCCTGGCTGTTAAAAAAAAGAAGAGCATTCCATTTTCAACTAATGTACATATAATAAATAAAAGGGTTGGAACACTTCAATAGACAGTTCACATGTTGTTACACTTACTGATGCCACAGTATACTACCCCCGACTCAAACTTCATAATAACAGTGAAATACCACATTGTTTTTTATTCATTACAGTGTATGTAGGGTAGCAATATTCCCAGATAGCAGTGGTATTCGGCTGAACTCGGTGGTGCTGCAGCTCAGACTCTGAGCCCAGGCAAGGAGCTGTTCAAACAGATGGAACACAACAGAATGGAACCGAACTCGAGGATCTCGAGACAGACACACATTTCCAAGTTGAACTCCTCCTCCTTCTACTTTAAGGCGCATACCACCACCTACTGTACAAGAGTGTGTAAAATCATGTCATTTTACCCTATTTCTTAAATTCTACCCACTAGCCTTGTATCATTTAAGAAAGTAAACAGTGCGATACTTACACCCTCTCCCTCTCCTTCTGTTCCCAATATCCCCATCAGATCCAACTGCCGTCCTGCCTCTCGGACGTTATCACGCAGCCTTTCTCTTTCCACTCCATACATGGTACAATGCAATATGATATGATCAACATTTTCTATAACTCCATAGTTCACACACTTATCACTGCTCCTTTTCTCCAGTATAAACAGAGTGCCATTTAATCCTGTGATCCAATCTGAGACTTGTTATGATGATTTCCTCCCTTGTGTTCCTTTCTTTATAGTTCTTTGTTATGACTGACTTTTGTATTTTATGATATCTTCTTCCTTTCTGGTCTTCTGCTACTGAATCAGTACAAAAGAGTGCATACCCTATCTGGTCTGACCTCTTCAACCCATTGTAATCCAACCTAATCCAAATACTACTATTTCTGCTGTATATACTTATAACTGTTTGGACAACCTTTTGGAGATAGATATTTTAAACTTATATTGATATTTTAAAGCCAAGGGGGAATGCTACTAACTGGGGTAAGTTTAACTCCTTTCCTGAAAAAGCGTTTAAAAAACGAATTGCTTAATCTGAGAAATGCTTATAAGAGAGCAAGACGCAACGACCAAAGACCTCCACCAACTGTAAGGGGCTGTTCACACTGAATGCTTTTGCAACCATCCATTTGTTTTTAAACGTGCGCTAGACGAACGTCTTTGTTTCGCTTTGTTTTTCTTTATTCAGCATCTTTTTAGATGATGTGTCTAATTAAAAAGAACTTTAAAAAGCATCTTGAGACACCTTCTTTCTGTTAAACTGTATTTGTTCCGCTGTGTCTAGCCTTTATTAGCGCAAGAATGCGATCGATCTGAAGTTGTCGTCAGTGCTTGGCACAAATACAAAATTCTAATACACCATTTTAGCATTCGAATGTGCATTTCTTTTTTTTAAATTCACACATTCGATGAATATTCGAATTTTAATTTGACAGCCCTACTACATACCTTGGCAAAGTGGTTGAGTTTGTTGCAAATTTTGCATCATTGTGCATCGGCCTCATGCAGGGCACATGTCTTTCTGGCTGTGCTGCAGTGCACACTGACTGCATGGTCTTTCCTTGGTGATACCACTGGCGGTTTCTCTTGCTGCAACTCCATGCTTGTGTCGAGCTGGCATTCCTTTCTTGCTCGCTGTGAGCAACATGGCTCTGTGTTGCTGCGGTACACGAGTTTAGCATCTTTAGATGCTTTTGCGTGATTTTGTGCAACAGCGCAATATCAATGACTGTATCCAGCGTTAAATCAGTGCTCTAATTCAGCAACTTCTCTCTAACTTTAGGCGAATTGTTGGCGAAGACGATGCGGTCCTGCACCATCTCGTCACTGTTAGCATATCCACAGTCTTTTGCAAGCAGTTTAAGCTCTGTTACAAAGTGCTCAAATGTCTCATTTTCTCCCTGCATTTTCTCATGGAACTTGTACCTCGCGAAGATCTTATTAGTCTTTAGCATGACGTATTCCTCGAATTTGTCATAATATGATTTCAACTTTTTGAATTCCTCATTTGTTAAATCCCATGTGTTATAAACATCTCTCCCTTTTTCGCCTACCCACAAGAGTAAGTAGCTGCACATGGTTTCCTCGGACTAAGCTCACTCAACACCCAGCTGCACTTTATCAACTGAGCTCTTTACTAAGGTTACTGAATAACATCAATTAGTATGCAAATTAACAAGGTGAGCCACTAGGAATATTACATAAAGCATTTATTAATCTTAGTTAATGTTAGATAATAAAATACAATTGTTAATTGTAGGGCTGCCCCTGACCAAAGATTTTCCTAGTCGACCAGTATAGGCGTTAATTTAAGCCATTAGTCAACTAGTTGCACGTTTATGATGTTAATTTAATTACTTAAATATCAGAAAATGGTTTGAGTTCCAAGGCTGAGAAAGAATAAGTAACATTGCTAACACTGTTCTACATTACAGAGAAACACTAAACCGTAATAATGAGCCTTTAAAATATAAATTTTACAAGTGCACGCACGAAGCGAAACGCAGCGACACCGGCAAAAGCAGTAATGATTCTGATTGTGTCAGAAAAACCAGCAAGGAGACTGTCTGAACATTTTGTTAATTTATAGAGAGAAATGCACATTAGGGTTGTGCTGACAGACGATGATCTCGGGGATCGACGATGGTCAGAGTGATCGCCAATAGCTGATGCCTTTGATGATGTCAAGATGATATTTGGATTGTTTTCCCATGTATTAAATTATTATTATTATTATTATTATTATTATTATTATCAAATTAATATAACAAATAATTTGCCCGTAGACACACAGACACGTGCTTGAAGAAACACACTTTAAGAACAGATGACAGAAAAGCCATCTATGCGCATGTATGACACGCTGTTTGTTCAGAGGCGTGCAGTCTCGTGGAACACACGCATCTAAAAGTTTCCCACTCTATCTTTTTTTCTGTCTTCCGAGTTTTTTTTTTTTTTTTTTTTTTGCAAGAGCATTATCGTCTATGAGTGTTGCAAATGACCTCAGACATCTCAGCTCAGGAGGTGCTTTGAGTTCATTCGCTTTATTTCTACTGAGCAGTTCATTGTGAATGCAACTATGCAGCCTGTAAAATAATTCAAAATATATAAATTAATACAAAAACACATTCACCTCGAACATTGATTTATATTTCAGTGATTATTATCATCAATATAATTATTATTTTTACATTTATTTGTGTAAGTAATTTTCCGCCATGATGTTAAGACGGATTCTTGCCTGATGGTAAATGGAAAGGTGTGTGTATATATATATATATATAATTCTTTTATCACTTCATTATTTTATTTGCTTTTTAGTTTAGTTTGGAGTGCAATTTTAATTTAGAAATGTATTTGATTTAAGTTTTTCATTTTTTAAATAAATGAATTTAATTTTCAATGCAAAATCACTAAAGCAAGAATATTCACCGATCCCTCAGCCCAGGGGTTGCCGATGTAATTGGATATTGTTTTATATATATGTGTATGTATGTATGTATGTATATCGTGAAGGAGGGAACAAAATGAATTTACACATTATGTATTTTCCCAGACAACAAAATACCTGACTGGTAGAGAATGCACAGATGAAGTAGGTTCTTTGCCAGAGAGATGTTGCCCTTTACAACTGTTGTAAAGCCATCTTTCAAAAAGTTGAACAACACACATTTTAATTGCACTTATTTGTTTTCCAGTTTCATTTGAATTTTTAGGTAAAATAAATAAAAAATAAAGTTCAAAGTTTGAAATCAAGGTGTCTTGCTTTATTGTGTAGGCTTAACCTTAACCCTGCTTAATGAAAATTACCCCATAGTACCACCTACCATCGGTTTGTCGGTTTCCTGTGGAGTTTTTTCTGTGACCAACCGACCAATCAAAACTCTCATCGACTAATGTTTGGTCGACTATCAGGGGGCAGCCCTTGTTAATTGTTTGTTCATGTTAGTTAATTGTGAATTAGGCTAACTAATGTTAACAAATACGACTTTAGCAAATACAGCCTAGCAACCGCCTAGCAACCACCCAGAACACCCTGGCAACCGCCTAGCAACTGCCTAAAGACCACCCAGAACACCCTAGAAACCACTAAGCAACTGCCTAGCAACACCCTAGCGACCACCCAGAACACCCTAGCTACCACCTAGCAACCACCTAACAAAGCCCTAGCGACCACCCAGAACACCCCAGCAAACGCCTAGCAACGGCCTAGCGACCACCCAGAACACCCTAGCAACTGCCTAGCAACGCCTTAGTGACCACCCAGAACACCCTAGCAACTGCCTAGCAACCACTTATCGACCACCCAGAACACCCTAGCAACCACCTAGCAAAGCTTATCAACCACCCAGAACACCCTAGCAACTGCCTAGCGACCACCCAAAACAACCTTAGCAACCACCTAGCAACCATCAAGCAACGCCCTAGCAACTACACAGAACACCCTAGCAACTGCCTAGCAACGCCCTAGCGACCACCCAGAACACTTTAGAAATCGCCTAGCAAAGACCTAGCGACCACCCAGAACACCCTAGCAACTGCCTAGCAATGCTTTGTGACCACCCAGAACACCCTAGCAACCACCTAGCAACCACCCAGAACACCCAAGCAACTGCCTAGCAACCACCTAGCAACGCCCTAGTGACCACCCAAAACACCCTAGCAACCGCCTAGCAATGTCCTAGCAACCACCCAGAACACCCTAGCAACCACCTAGCAATGCCCTAGCGACCACTATCTATCTCTCTATCTATCTACAGTATCTTAATTTTCCAGACTAGGCTTTTTCAAGCTAATTTGAAATGAAGCTAATTTGAAATGAAAAAGCAAAGTCTATTTGCCATTACATTTCCCATGTCTCCAGTTATGACCCTGTCATGTGGAAATAGCAAAAGCATTACCCGTTTGCTATTTCACTTCCTCTGAGTCCTGTAAGGAGCCTGCCAAAATTTGCACTTGCATTTCCGATGCCTTACACAGACACCTGTCAATCAGTGTTGGAGGTGGAGTCTATACTGTGGGGTGTGTTTTTAGTTTGAAGTGATGACAGTCACAGTTGAACAGTGCGGGAGAATTTGGCCATGCGCAAGAAAGACCCAGCGTGTCCGCAGAAAAAATTATCTGCATGAGAGAGATTGAACCAATACCAAATGCATGTAAGAGCCCCATTGTGCATGAAGAGAAAGTGAAACTACGCGAGAGGAATTAAACCATATATATATATATATATATATATATATATATATATATATATATATATATATATATATATATATTATTATTATTATTATTATTATTATTATTGTTAAAGCTACACTATGTAACTTTTGGCCCTCTATCGGTTTAAAAATAAAACTGCATGCGTCTTGCAGAAGAACATTGTTTTGGTTGTGGTTCAGCTCTGCTCCTCTGTGCGGATGAATGTGGTTCAAGGTACTGGTGTACACATGGATACAGGACATCTTATCAGAGTGGATGAACAAATAAATAAAGAAAGAAGGAAAAAGATGGATATCTGAAAACGTCATCTTAGCAGGTAAGTGCCATATCTTATGTTGTTGTTTTGACTTATTGGAAACATTGATGTTCTGAAATAAATTACGTTACGTAAAAGTTAGGCAACGTCGTTAACATTAGACACAATGATTGCTAGTCTGATAAGGTCAAACTTTGTAAAGTTTTTATAACTGTAGGATATTCTGACCAAATAGACCATGGTAGTAATTAATTTATAGATAGTCATTGTTACCAACCAGTGGTCAACATAATTTCAAGACTCACATGTCCTTGGCAAGCTTAGAACTAAAGGATTTATTTATATAAATGATTGCCGCTATAAAGAAAAATACACACGTGTGCTAGCAAGTGAAAAGTTCTGCACCGATTACAGTATAATTATTGTATTTCACTAGATTACACAACTATACATAAACCATATCAATAAAATCTCTTACCTGTTGAGTAAGAAAAAAAGCCATCTCTAGGTCACTTTTAAATCCTTTCAGATCTCGAAGTTGTCACCACCTCTCAAGTCAATGTTGAGTAGAGTTTATTACTATATTATGTAATGTAAATATATATATATATACATATATATATATATATTATGTAGTAGAAGAGCATTGTATGCAAAAAAAAATTTAACAAAATAAAGGTTGCAATATAATGTGCAGATAATACTGTTCTAAAAGCAGTAAAATAGTTAAAATAAAGTACAATTATATTAAAAGAAAATAAATGTTGACTGATAAAAGATGGAAGTTCTGCAGAAACACACATTCACTCCTCAGAGTATATTGGCACTGTAGAGAGAGTGAGAGAGAGAGAGACTTTTACATCTCTTTATTTTCACAAAATTAAAAAATAATTCACATCCTTCATCTATATGCTTTCAAGAAATACAATATATACACATATACACATACACATATATACATACACACATACATATACATAAAAATAAAATGTACATTATGATCCTTCGTTTAAACATTGATCTTCAAAAAAAAACATCAAATTTCACAAATACATTGGTTTACTCCCCATATATTAATAAACGTTTCCAGGTCTTCAACCAAACGATAAAAAGCAAATTCCACTTTTAACCTTACTTTTAATAAACCCATTAAAATTAACACAACATCAGTTGACCCCTCACCATTAATTCTATTTTTACATGATGGCCAAATTGCCATTTTGGCTTGTCCAAACAAAAAATTATTAAAACATGAACCTCTTTTCTACTCCAATTATATTTGGGCCTGTAAATAAAAAACACAGGTGAAACCACTAAATCTGACACCACACCTCTAATTTAAAAAACAAAAGCTGAAATCTCACACATTGAAAAAATAAATGCTAAACAGTTTCTGGTACTCCACAAAAAGGACACCCCTCCCCTACCTGTGGATCAAGGTGTGCTCTGTGTCTGTTTGTAGCTATTATACCATGCACAGTCCTCCACTGAAGGTATCCGGACCTTTTCTTAATGGGAGGCTTGTACAAGGTCCTCCAGCACCCCTAGGGGATGTATCTGATCTGAAAATCTCCTGCCATTTAGATTCCTTATGTGTTTCCAAAGAATGAAGACGTGAAACCTTAACACACATTGTATACAGTGCTTTTTTTTTCCTGGATTCACTAAAAAATTAAAGTTGAAGAGTTCTAAAGGTAAGCAAAGCCCCCTCTAGTTCTTGAAAAGTCCCAACAGCAGGTGCAACTCTAATCTCCGGGAAGAATGAGACTCTGTCTTCATTAAGTGTTTCCCTAAGCAATTTTAAAATCCAGAGGTAAAAATTCAACAACAAAAAAAATTCAACAGTCTCTGTGTCAGGAGGATTGATCTAACACCAAACTTAGCAGCCAGCGTCTCAGCAGACATCCATCCTTCTGTTGTTGTCAAATGTCCAATTTTGGTAACCCCTGCACTTTTCAGAGCATTTCTCATAGAAGGTGACTGTAAAGTCTTCAATTCCATTACAGGATTGTACAACAATGGTTCTTCTTTCAGCCAAAGGCTTCGAGTATCTTTAAGATTCCTTGAAATATTGAAAATCCTCCATGCTTTCATCAATGAAAGATAAAAAGGTGTTTGTCCAGTCAAATCATAACTTTGATTGTCCATAAGGAAGAGATGTCGGTCTAGCCCCATCCTACCTGCTCTCTTCAAGAGGGCACAGGCTACCCCCGACCAGCTTACATTCTCTCCATAAAGGATTCTCTTAGCTGTCTGAAGTCTGAAAGCCATTACTCTGCTTTGAATGTCCACTAATCCTTGACCTCCTTCTTGTCTGGAAAGGTACAAAACTGGTGCTTTTATCCAATGTTGACCAGACCAAAAAAAGTCTATTAAATGTTTTTGGATAACTTTCACCAGCTCTTCAGGAGACTCCAAAATAGACATTTAATGCCATAGAGATGAGGCTACAAGGTTTTTACAGACAACACCCTTCCCCTGTAAGATAACTGGGGCAGCAGCCATTGCCAGCGAGACAACCGAGCACACACTTTCTCCACCAGGCCCTCCCAATTCTGTTTTTTATACTCTTCCCTTCCTAAAAATACCCCCAAATCCTTAAAACCAAGTCAAGCCCCACTGCAGTTTACTTGGAAGTAGAGGTCTTCTATCATCCAAGCCACACCACAATGCATCACTTTTATCCCAGTTTACTTTTGCAGAAGACGCTTTACCATAACTCTCTGAAATCCCTTTCAATAAATGAACATCTTTATCATTTCTTATAACAACTGTAATATCATTGGCATATGCTGAGACTTTTATATCATCACTTGAAATTAAAGCATTCATCTGCACACCCATTAACTCTTTTCTCAGTTTATAGAGGAGGGGTTCCATGGCTAAACTATAAAGCTGCCCTGAAAGTGGGCAACCTTGTCTTATACCCCTCTGCACCTTAACAGGAACACTAAGACCACCCGCCATCTTTATCATACACGTGGCATCATTGTAAAGTGTTTTTATAATTGAGATGAATTTATCTCCAAAACCAAAAGCCTTCAGAGCATTAAAAAGAAAATTATGGTCAACTCTGTCAAAAGCTTTTTCTTGATCTAGTGATAAAATTCCCATGTTGATGTTATTACTCATGGCAAAATCAATAACATCACATACCAAGTGCAGATTATCGGAAATGCATCTGTCTTTTATACAGTATGATTGATCTTTATGTACAATTTCATGTTATTTTATATTCTGAACATAAAATTGCAACAGGTCTCCAATTCTTCAATAATGTGAGATCACCTTTCTTGGGCAGTAATGTTAAAATTGCCCGTTGACAGCTCTTAGGTAGAAATCCTACATGAAATCATACACTTCCTCTAGTACTTCAAATAGATTAGGTCCAGTAATAGTCCATAAGTGTTTATAAAACTCGCCAGGAAGGCCATCTATACCAGGGGTACGACCTGAAGACAGTCCCATTACTGCAGCACTCACCTCTTCAAAGGTGAGTCAAGACTCTAGAGCTTGATTATGCTCAGCTGATAAACAGGGAAGATTCTGTAATAGTTCGTTTTGACTCTGCACATCTGTGTTTTCAACAGCATACCACTGAGAATAGAAATCCACTGCTAATCTACTCATTTCTATAGGATCAATAATATCATGACCATTACTGTTTTTCAATCTATACATTTGTTTTTCCTGTACAATTTTGTGCTCCAAGTTAAAAAAAAAATTGAGGTTGGAGCATCCATATCTTTCACTGATAAAAACCTACTCCTCACAAGAGTACCTTTGGCCTTCTCATTTAAAATAGAATTAATTTTTTTTTTTTTTGTTTTTTTGTTTTTTGTCCACTCTTGTAGATTAGCAGAATAATCTCTCATCATGTTCTTTTCAATAACAAGGATTTCTTTCTCAAGCCACACAAGAGTTCGTTTCAAACACATGGATGAATGAGAAGTGTACTGTTAACAAAACTCTCTAATATGCACTTTACCAAGTGTTAATATTAATAATATTCTCATACCTATTCTTTTCACTTTTCCAAGTTTCCCAGAAATATTTAAAACTTTCACAAAAATGTTTATCTTGCAGCAACTTGACATTAAAATGCCAGTATACATTTTATGCCTTATAGAAACCAATGTGCATTCAACAGTAACAAGCTTGTGATCAGTAATTGGTGTAGGGACAACAGAGCATTGAGCAGAGCGGAGAGAGAGCGGAGCGGTGATAATTCCATCTGAGCGGAGAGCACCTTTTTGAAGATTCCACTCCGCTCTCTCAGGCCGCTCAGTGCCGCTCGCTCAACCTCGAATGCGCTTCGTGGTTTGGGAATCTGTGAAATAAGCAATAGGACTGAGGTTATGGAGCTCAAACATTGTTTTAGTGAAGTTGCAAACCTTATAGACTAAATAAATCAAAGGTAATAACGAGGAAATCGAAAGGGAGTGTGGAGAGACTATGAGAATTAGCAAATATTACTTTTGGAATTGTACGCGTAACAATGCCAGAGAACACGAGGATGTGCTACACGAACTTGGTAGTGCAGCAAAAGGTGAGCTAGTAGACTACACTACTATTCAATAATAAATTAATAGATAAGTAAGGTATCTTGTTGTTTTGCCATCATGTCAGTGCAGCTGCCAGCTAGATGCAGGCCCAGTTCTGCAGGGTTGTGAACGTTAGAGCACCCTCAATTGAATATGTAAGATTAAAAATACTTTATATTGGCAAAGCATTATTCCTTGAATCCTGGCGAACACACAAAAAATCCCTGCAACAAAACCAATAAACATGTATGATCTTGCAGATCAGTGTGTCCTAATTTGCAGGCGAAGCATTCTGCTTTCATGCCTCCATTGTACATTTGAGCATTTGATTAGTAAAGATTTCTGCTCTCACATAGAGAATTTCATAGCGGAATTATCTCACTTTAATCGACCGCCTGTTGCATTCAATTTCTGCTTCGGGATAAAGTGGCACATAACTGCTGGTCAGTTTCCCAAAGCCAAATCCACACCTTAACGATAAGTGAAATGTAAAAAAAAAAAAAAAAAACATGACTCTAGGTTAGTGGTTGCAAATAACATGTTCGACATCGCTTGCTGCATTCATGTGCAGGGAAAAAATCTATAAATGATTGTACATTAGGAAAAAAAACTTTTCTTAAATGAAGGCAGTATAATTTGTGAATTATATATTTTTTATTTGTTTTAGGATCATTAAACATGATTTCATCTATTATATATTGGACAAAATCTCACTTTATGCAGGACAAATATTTTTTATTTGTTAAATCCATGGTTAAACCTTGCTGTACATATAAAGAGCGCATGCACAACATATGATCCTTTGATGCATATAAAGTCCAGATTCAATTTATGCTGCTTTAAAAATATCAAGGAAAAACAAAAGGGGCACATGGTATCTACTAATATAATAATTATTATATAAATAACCACAGTCCTTTAGATTACATATGATTCATACATATAAAATTGCAGGGAATATTAATAAAGCAACAACACTGAAAAAGACAAAAACATTCACTGCTGTTTTCTGGATAACTTAATAAACCCTTTAAAACTGAACACAAAATTAGTATGAGAAATTGCTCATTTTAATGTACAGACCCAAAGTCTGATAGCATTAAATCAGAAGCCTATTAATGTATCAAATCTATAATCATTCAGTGGAGACAACTGAAAAACAATTATGAATTTCACTTTTACCTGCAATATTTTTCCTGGTACCAGTCCATGTTTTCATTATTGCCATAAATGACTCTAACTAATTTTAAAGTTGAACAGATTGTGGTTTTCTGGGTCAGTTGTATCACTCAGGTCCAGTTTAAACTGAAAAGCGCAAATTTGCGTGTATGTGAGTTTCCGCGCCAACACACACATATGTTTTATCACTTATAGAGGCAGGTTTGATGACTTGTTTAAAGTAAATAATGGTAATTTAGAACTGGAATTTTTTTAAGGCATTATTTGAAGATGTTCAATGACATCTGTGCTAACAGAGAAATATTTGACTGATTACATATGATACTGAAGGTCTGGTTGACCCGATTATCTAACAGCAGTTGTAAACCAGTCCAAAATAAACAGCGAGATTTTATATACAAAAACACAACAGTGCAATCACATAATTTCAGATGTGTACATTACTAATCATTTGATAATTTAATAAATGTCGGCCTATAGTCTACATTTCACCCAGAGGAGCACCTCAGCCTATATGGGCAAAGGGGAAGTTGGTCAGGCCACTGTAGCTACCCCCTGTGTACGTGCTTGGAACCAAGTATACCACAGAGAAATCTAATGTTGGAGTGGGATTTGAGCGAATGCTTTTTTACCGGTGAGCATGAGCGGAGCGTCCACTTTGGCCGTGAGCGGCTGAGCGAGCGCACACGCATGGAGCGGATTATTGAGCGGAATTTCACACCGCTCCACTTTGCTCACATGTTCTGAGGGACAAATGTACAACTCTATTTCTCATATTGTTTGATAAATATATTCTATCTAAACATGCTGCTGAGATCCTCCCATCATTAACCTTAACCCAAGTGTATTGTTTTACTGAGGGATTATTTTCCCTCCACATATCTGAACATTTTTCAATAATATTAGCTAAAAGAGTAAATAATTCAACATGTGTTTTTTTCCATTTCTATCAACAGAAAAGTAAATTGTACAGTTCCAGTACACCTAAAATTTGTCTAAATCTGGAAAAATAATGCACTCACTTCAACGCTTTTGCCCTTTGTTTCATCAAGAAATGCATTGATTTGATCCACAGTATAAAGGTCTCCTTTCGTTACTTTTGTCATCTCAGACCCTTCTGACCATTGTTCATCATCTCTTATGCTATCATCAATGCATTGAGACATTCTATCCAACTCATCCCCTGAGCCTTCCTCTACCTCCTGTACTTTTGTCTCAATCACTTTCTCAGTAACATCCATTTTCTCAATTTTGTCAGAAACATCACTTGAATGCATATAAATGGTATTACTACATCCAGCTTTCTCACATATCTCTGCATCAGTATCACTTTCACTCACCTCATCTTGCCTGTTTGCCTCCACTGAAGGCCTTTTTGTTTGCTCCGCTGTTCTTTGTTTCTGTGTTGTTGTTGTTGTTGTTGTTGTTGTTGTAACCTCCCTGGCAGCAGTAATATAGTTATTATTGTCCTCTTCAGGTGTATCAATCGTTGGCTGTTGTTCATTGTCCACATTTTTGTGTTATATTTTTACATCCTAATGGGATCATTCTAATCGGGCGTGCGATTTTTCCATATCCTGACAATTCTTTAATGATATTGTCATTTGAAACAGAAGGAAGAACATTTGAAATTGTAATTTTTGTTGCAGGAAGGGAGTCACGGGCACAAACATTTCTTTCACCCATATGCCACTCTCTATAAGTTGATTAATTAATTGTTCTGTTTTCAAAAACAACAACTGCCTTATACATCCGCGAAACTGAGATAATATTATTGTAGGTGCTACTGGTTGTTTAAATCAGTTTTACTGTCAGAAATAATCAATAATTAATTGTTATTAATTATGGAATAATCAAATAACAATTAAATAATTAAATAGTAATTAAATAGAATTTAACTCATTAAATTCTATTCTCGGGGCACCACTCTTTGAAAAGAGAAAAGTGATAGCAAGTTACTGATTGAGTCTCATAAAACAAAATCTACCCTGTAGGTATCTTAATTGTTAATCAAAATAATCAAAAAGTGGAAAAACTAGTTAAATTATTGGTATACAAATCTAATAGTAATCTAGTTACAGTTAGTTTCTAACACCAATAAAACAATAGTACTCTGAGGTGACTTGGGAGTTCTTCACGTGGCAGAGGTTGGCTTCAACACAATATTCAAACAAAAACAAACAGGAGTACTTATTATAATATAACAAGATTTATTATAATCAAGCAATAGTGAACACAGCCAATACTATCCGAATATAATCCAAAAATAAAATCAAGGAAATCCTAAACTAACAGTGGAGCTATATGCTAGTGTGTGTGTGTGTGTGTGTGTGTGTGTGTGTGTGTGTGTGTGTGTGTGTGTGTGTGTGTGTGTGTGTGTCCAGATGTGGTAACAAAGGAATCAAAATGGAGGATCAGGTTCAAAATGGAGGGTTAATTCCAAAATGGAGCTGATACCACGTGAGGGTGGAAATGAGCGGACACACAAAGGAACTGACGAAACAGGCGGGAGAATTTGGTTCACCAGCCAGTGAACACAGCCAATACTATCCGAATATAATCCAAAAATAAATCAAGGAAATCCTAAACTAACAGGGGAGCTATATGCTAGCGTGTGTGTGTGTGTGTGTGTGTGTGTGTGTGTGTGTGTGTGTCCAGATGCGGTAACAAAGGAATCAAAATGGAGGATCAGGTTCAAAATGGAGGGTTAATTCCAAAATGGAGCTGATACCACGTGAGGGTGGAAATGAGCGGACACACAAAGGAACTGACGAAACAAGCGGGAGAATTTGGTTCACCAGCCAGTGAACACAGCCAATACTATCCGAATATAATCCAAAAATAAATCAAGGAAATCCTAAACTAACAGGGGAGCTATATGCTAGCGTGCATGTGTGTGTGTGTGTGTGTGTCCAGATGCGGTAACAAAGGAATCAAAATGGAGGATCAGGTTCAAAATGGAGGGTTAGATCCAAATTGGAGCTGATACCACGTGAGGGTGGAAATGAGTGGACACACAAAGGAACTGACGAAACAGGCGGCGAACACAAACCACGGCGCCGCTCACTCAATGAATATCAGTGAGAGAGAGAGAATGAGAGCGAGAGAGAGAAGAAAGGTGCATGCAGTTTAATTAAGGGTAACCGCTCGTAACAGCGGGACTGAATTACTAGTTCAGATCACTCAACAAAACAAACGTAACCCCAAAAGAAACTAAAACAAATCTCCCAACTCGAAGCAGCGAGCAGAGTTTAACATACAAATATACTCAAAACATCAGCATTTAGAATCAAAAATATGACTTAGTTTCACAAGAAAAATCACAGTTTCTAAACTAAATCTGCCCAGATATCAAGCCTTACTTGGGAAATCCTGTGTGATTTCAGTAGGGTTGTCTGTGGAATTCCTGTTGCATTGAGCGGTCAGGAGAAACGGTCTGGATGGTCCCTTGTCTTACGCTCGTCAGTGAAAAGACGCGTCTCTGCTTTATTCTTTGGATCCAGCGATGGAGAAGAATGCAGAAAGTAGTCAACGTTGAATGAAAAAGAGGGAGAAGGGAAACTGGTCACCTTTCCGTTTTTCAAAATAAATTCACTGTTGCTTTACAGTGAAACTGAACCGGTTGATACAAGTATACTATAAGACTTGAACAAAGCTAAGTTAATCTTACTCTACCGTGGCCAAATGGTGAGGTTAGAAAAACGTGGTCTCTTTGTTCTCAGTCCAAAACGGAGGGAAAACTCCTTCAGTACGTGCACAGTACAGATGTCCCTTAAAAGCCAGGCAGAGCTTAGCACAGAGAGGCCGAACTTCATCTGTCCGCTGGTTTTATTGACAAGATGACATCATCGGTCGTAGGCTGCTTTCGACCAGTGGCGTTTGAGACTGGGTCCATGGGCGGGACTTCACATCCAGTTGTGAATTTGTGAAGGATCCTTGGAAACTGAGTTCAATGTCTCTCCTTTGATCATAGAACAAAGGGCCATGCGGTCTCTGCTGCCATTTTAAGTGGGCCAAGGCCCTACATTATCAAATCCAACTGATTCTCCTACCACAACGAGCAATTCTTCGACACTCACGCTTGCACACACCTGCACCCATTACGAAGGGACAGGTGTGGCGTTCCTTGTACAGGATCAGACGCCATACCGGCTCACGACGATTGCCGTGCAGAGCGCGGCCAAAAACACACAACTCTTCCTTACACTATATTACTATTAACTAAAGAGAGGGGAAAAGAATAATTAGAAAAACACCACAATTTTCCACACTCGCTCCACTCTCAGATCGACCCACTCCCGGCATGCAACAGAGAGAGAGAGAGAAAGAAAAACTGTGTGAGAGAGAGAGGCATGCACTCCTGAGCTACTGTTATTTTACAAAAAAACAAATATTTTTTGCTGGATCAACCAGGATTTTTTTGCTGGATCATATTGGATTATATTTACACTGATTTGCATCAGTATCATTTGGATTTAAATTGCTTTTAAACAAACTTGGAATTTTGGAACAAACACTCTGGAAATCTCACAGCATTTTAAGGACCCCACAGACCACACCAGAAACCAAGCATCAGCCAACAGAGAAGCTACATGGACAATCTGATGGTATTAGTGTGCAGTGAGTTCCTTTAAAAAACTGAAATTTTGGAAATTTAAGGGAAACAAACAATTAATTTTAATACATAAAATTAAACCAAACAAAATGAGAGTTAACCTAGGTCTGCCTACCTACATGCTCAACAACAACCCAAGATTTTTTCTGGAGGTGGAAGGTGTGAAAGTGTCTAAGTCAAACAAAAGGCTGAATGGCACACTGAGAGGCCAATAGTCTGAGAACGGCTAATCCAATCACAAATTCTGACGTCTGGATAGCCTCACACCTATCTAAATTTCAAAGGCCTAAAGCAATCAAGGTGACAATGGATGGATGTGCCTCATCAGAGGGGTGGGACCTCAACACTCTGGCCATCACATATCCTGACAATGCAACCAGCAACACTGCAAGAAATAAATTTAAAACTAAATTAATCAGAGAATTCCCTGAAACTCTCAGAGCAGATTTCATGAAAATAAATGACAGAAGATAAAAACAGACCTGCTCTTTTATACAGAGTACCCAAATGCCTAGCACTCAGCACTCTGCTCCAATTTTAAAGACCTAAAAATGGGTGGAAATAGACCCATGAGACAACTGTATCTGGACACTACACCAAAGTTCAACATCAACCTGTATCACAATGGCACTGTAATTGTCCAGGTCTCAGAGGACAGACTTATGCAATCTGATAGAGACTTTGCTGAACTAAATGTCCTAGCTGAGAAGGAAAAGTCTTCTCTCCCCCCAACAACAGCAGCAAAGGAGGTCACAGCTTCACCGTCACGCACACAAACTGCCCCTCTCTCCCCACACACACCAAGATCAACAGTTTCTATTCAGTGCATTCAGGAGTGCCTTTCCCAACTGGAAATGGAAATCACTGAATTCAAAGAAAGCAAATTCCAAGAAACTGACACTTCTCAACATCTAAGAGAGGAGTTAAAGGTTTTTAAAGAGGAATCACAATAGGACTGCTGGAGATGAAAATACAAAATTTTCTAAAAGACAACAATAATTTGAATGAAAAAGTGTCTGAACTGAGAAAAGACCTGATGGACAAAGACACTCTTATTCATAGCATTAATGAAAAACTGGAAAATGTAAGCAGAACCACGATAACGTGCATTTCAGTTGCTCATCCACAGACTCACAGACAGACAATGAGCAACCTGCTACACTCAGGAGACCAGTGACAGAACTGTCACACAGCCAGCTCAGCGCAGTCCTCCTCAAACACAAAACCGTCAAACCCCTCACCACACCCCAAAGCACTCTCGGAAACCTCAAGTCTGGAAACTACAACCACCAAAAACAGCAATTCTTATAGACTCAAATGGTAAGGACTTGCACCACCGAAAGCTCTTCCCTAAACACATGGTTGGCAAATTCTGGTGCCCCATAACAAACAGCGCACTCCAAATCCTCTGTCAGTCCACACTGTACAACCCACAGAATATCATCATCCACACAGGAACCAACAACCTCTATACCCAGAGGGAAAGAGTTGCAGACTGTGTCATAATAGTGGCTAAGAAGGCTCGCAGGGAATTCCCACAGGCCAACATCAACATCTCAACCCTGCTACACAGGAAGGACTACCCTGCTGACCTGATCAATAGTGTCAACCAGAGGATAACAACTGCATGTTCCAGCCTTACGGCCATCAACATTGCCCACCACCCAAGTCTAACGACTGAGGATTTATATGACCATGTGCACCTAAGCCAGGAGAGTGTAAGAGTCTTTGCTAAAAACCTAAAAGATTCATCACTCTGCAGAAATTCCCAATCTACACCCTCACAACATCGGCGTACAAGTTCCAACAGTCACCGCAGTAACCAACATTCAACTACATAAAGGGGCCCACAAACCAGACACACTCTAGTAAGAAGAGAGCAACCAACCAGACCACAACACACTGAAGCCCAATCAAACACCTCTCAGCCCAGCTCAAGTCAACCTACAAACATTGACCCTTACACACAACAACAGGAGGCACCTGACAGAACAGCACAGCCCTTCCCGCATTCACAGCAGCTCACTTATGCTGACGTAGTGAAGGGCAAAATACACGCTGACTCCTCAGAGACATCTTACAGAGACATCTTCTACATCTCATTTGTAGAATACTGGGGTAAGCCATCTGGACCACCAAAACACCTCACATTATTTCACAATGACTTCTTTTACTATAAGCTCTTGGAATATTCAAGGCTTCCATCCACAATCTTAGGGGCCAAGACTTTAAAAACAGAGTTTCTGAAAAACATTTATAACCAGGATATCATTATTCTGCAAGAAACATGGTGCCGATCAGACATGGACAGTCAATGCCTTTTAGGATACAGGGAAATTGTATTGCCATCACTTAAAAACTGTAACGTGAAATGCGGAAGAGGCTCTGGTGGGGTCATCATTTGGTACAAAGAGACTTTAAAAAACAACCTATCAATCATGAAAAAAAGACTCAACACATGTTTGGCTTAAACTCAAAAAAGGCATCATAGACTGTGAAAAGGACCTTTACATCTGTGCAGCCTACACACCTCCATCAGATTCTCCGTACTACAAGGACAATCATTTTGATCAGCTTCAGATGGAAACCAGCCAATTCCAGGCCCAGGGGTATTTGATGTTATGTGGGGACCTAAATGCAAGGACAGATTCAGAAACAGATTCAGAAACAGACATTATAGATACCCATGGGAATAGCCACATACTGAAAACCAACACACATCGGAACAATCCGTAGAGTACAGTAAACAAAAACGGTAAGGAGTAAGTGTGTCTCTGTCGAGGCCTGGGTCTGTATATGCTTAATGGTATGATCCGAGGGGACTCTTTAGGTCGATTCACATACTGCTCAGCTCTTGGGGCTAGTGTAGTCGGCTATGCCATTACAGACATGGACCCCTCCTACATATGTGCATTCACTGTCAGACCACAGTCTTCCTTATCAGACCACTGTCAAATTAATCTGTTCCTAAAGAAAATTCAACACCACAGAACAGACCAAGGGCCCAGCAACCTGTTCAAACTAAACCCAACATACAAATGGTCCCCAACATACTAAGTCTGAATTCCTTAGTGCAATTAGCTCCAAAGAAATGTCCAACCTCATCAATAGATTTCAAATAACACAGTTTATGTCTATCAAGACTGACGTAAATTCCGCAGTACAACAAATAAATGATATTTATCAAAGGTGCTCAATCAAAGCAAACCTACTCCGTACAAACAAGAAAACTAAACTAAAAACTGGGGATGAAATTTGGTTTGATAACGAATGTAAAATTAAAAGAAAACTAATAAGACAGCTCTCCAACCAAAAACACAGAGAGCCACACAAAGCTGAAACCAGACAAAATTATTGTGAAGCACTCAGGGATTATAAAAATACAATACACCACAAAAAGCAACAACACCTAAACCACACTCTTAATGAAACTGAAGACTCAATTAATAATAATCAATTCTGGGAAAAATGGAACAGTCTGAATAAACAACATAGCCAGGACATAGCCATACAAAATGGAGAATTATGGAAAGGCTATTTTAAAAACATATTCAGGGGGGCCTGGGTAGCTCAACGAGTATTGACGCTGACTACCACCTCTGGAGTCACGAGTTCGAATCCAGGGTGTGCTGAGTGACTCCAGCCAGGTCTCCTAAGCAACCAAATTGGCCCGGTTGCTAGGGAGGGTAGAGTCACATGGGGTAACCTCCTCGTGGTCTTGATTAGAGGTTCACACTCTCAGTGGGGCGCATGGTAAGTTGTGCATGGATCGTGGCGAGTTGTATGAGCCTCCCGTGCGGTGAGTCTCCGTGGTGTCATGCACAGTGAGCCATGTGACCGTCTCAGAAGTGGAGGCAACTGAGACTTGTCCTCCGCCACCCAGATTGAGGTGAGTAACCAGGCCATCACAAGGACCTACTAAGTAGTGGGAATTGAGTATTCCAAATTGGGAGAAAAGGGGATAAAAAAAACAAACAAAACAAAAAAAAAACTTTTTCAAAGAAATTTCTCCAGAAAATCTCAAAATTGACCAGAAAAACATGCAAAATAAGCTTTTTTTTTAAAGAGTCAATTGGAATCTACAATAAAAAATATCCAAAACCCTTTGGACTATCAGATTAGCAGAGAAGAATTGACAGATGCACTTAAGAAACTAAAACCCAGAAAGGCATGTGGTTTAGAAACATTAGAACAGAAATGCTGAATCACAGCACCCAGTCTTACTCTAAATAATTCTGAAGTTCAATTTCTTCTCTGTGCAGATGATCTGGTGCTGCTGTCAGCTACTGCACAAGGGCTACAGCAGCACCTGGACCTGCTGGAGAACTACTGTCAAAACTGGGCCCTGACAGTCAATTATGAAACAAAGAAAATTATGATCTTCCAGAAAAAAGACAGATTACAGGAAACAAGATACACATTCACTCTGGGAAATACTGCAATAGAACACATCCTACACTATGACTACCTCAGTCTAAAAATCAGTGCTTCAGTGTGTTTTGGTCTGGCAGTGAATGCACTAAAAGAGAAAGATAGAAGAGCATTCCATGCTATTAATTTACCCAAATAGACATTCCTGTAACAATTTGGTGTAAAATCTTTGATAGTATTATTATGCCTATTGCTCTGTATGGATGTGAGGTTTGGGGTCCACTCTGTCTAGCAGATTACTCTAGATGGGACAAACACCCCATAGAATCCCTGCATGCAGAATTATGTAGAAACATTCTAAGAGTTCAGAGAAGAACACCTACTAATGCATGCTGGGCCAAACTACAGTTGTACTAAAATATGCATACCCTGGCAGAAATTGTGAAACTTTGGCATTGATTTTGAAAATATGACTGATCATTTGTTCTTTTTCCTCTTTAATTTCTGTAATACACTGTGTAGGATGTTCTATATATATATATATATATATATATATATATATATATATATATATATATATATATATATGGTTTAATTCCTCCCGCGTAGTTTCACTTTCTCTTCATGCACAATGGGGCTCTTACGTGCATTTGGCATCGGTTCAATCTCTCTCGTGCAGATAATTTTTTCCACGGACACGCTGGGTCTTTCTCGCGCATGGCCAAATTCTCCCGCACCGTTCGACCTGTGACTGTCATCACTTCAAACTAAAAACACGCCCCACAGTATAGACTCCACCCCCAACACTGATTGACAGGTGTCTGTGTAAGGCATCGGAAATGCAAGTGCAAATTTTGGCAGGCTCCTTACAGGACTCAGAGGAAGTGAAATAGCAAACGGGTAATGCTTTTGCTATTTCCACATGACAGGGTCATAACTGGAGACGTGGGAAATGTAATGGCAAATGGACTTTGCTTTTTCGTTTCAAATTTGGCAGACATTGTACGTTCTTGTAAACGAAAATAAAAACGTTCTTTCGCAGTTTGCAATTGCATTTGAATTATGTATCAATTTATGCATATACAAATAGAAAACGCAACTGCAAATACAATTTGCAATTTGTTTTGAAAATTGCCCGGAAAATACTTCCATACTACCTAACTACAGCTTTCCAAACGAGAAACAGCTTTAGAAATGCTCAGCTTCTGACGGGCAGCGGATAAACGGATCAGATGAATCTGGGGGCGGGATAAACATCTCGAGGAAACATAAATAACG
Source organism: Myxocyprinus asiaticus (assembly GCF_019703515.2). Lineage (NCBI taxonomy): Eukaryota > Metazoa > Chordata > Actinopteri > Cypriniformes > Catostomidae > Myxocyprinus > Myxocyprinus asiaticus. The sequence goes on from NC_059373.1 coordinate 43,879,733, forward strand.
GTGAATGTGTAAAAAAAAGAACGCGTTTTCTGTTCTATTTTACAGCAAGAACGCGTTCTGTGTGCACGGCCCCAGTGTATAGAATACCGCAACGCTAAAACGCGTTCTTTCGAATGTTCTCGCACCAGCATAAACAATCACACCCTGATTATTACAAGTTGGAGGAAGTTCAAAGTTCAGAATCAGGAACGGGAGAGAGAGAGAGAGAGAGAGAGAGAGAGAGAGAGAGAGAGAGAGAGAGAGAGAGAGGGAAGTAAGAATGATCATGCAGTAGGCGTCACTGGTTTCGACACTGAACGCGTTTATTTTAATTACGCGGGAATCAGACACTTTTTGGTGGGGTCTGTTTGGACTTTGCTGCATGTTTCGCGCCCACTGACTGATTTATAGCTCGAAGGGGAAAAGTTACATAAAAATTCACATTGTCCAACACAGACAGAGCGGAAGTGATCTCGCGACAGTGGAGCTGAAGCTGCACGGGCTGTGTTATAAAGCTCTATATTTATTTGTGTTTGGCTCTAAGATCGTCTTGTACTCCAATATGAGTGAGGAGAAACTTGAGGTGGAGCTGTTTGTGAAGGTGAGTTGACTGATTAGAATTCTTAATGGCACTTGAATTATTAAATATCTGTTCAATGTAAATTAATAATATGATTTGAATGAGTAAAGTGATATTTTTATTTGAGTTATAACGTTGGTCTTTGTAGACTGTTTGTATGGAGGAATAATGTAATCTAAAAATTAATTTATTAATTTAAAAACAAAACAAATAATAAATAGAGACCTACTTAAATAAGGCACTTTGCAATCTGTGAGAAAAATATAGGCCTGCATGTAAAACTGTTTATTTGATTCATGTTAAAAAATGTTATTGATATGTACATGGATGATTAATCCCTTTACTCTCAGTCCAACATTTAAGTATTGCCAACTATGTGTCAAGAAGAATTGCAATAATTGACTTTTAAAGGAAATGTACTTATTCATCCTTTCATAGAATGAGTATTCTGGGGCGTTGCCCATTTGCCTTTCTAAGGGAGCCAAGTGATTTTTATTGGATTAAATGCATTAATATTTTATTAATATTTTAAATATATTTATTTTTATTTTAACCTTAAAGTATGAAGGCTGGATGTGTTTGTCATTTTATCCCCTTTAAAGCGCTTCCGTGTTCTTGCAACCTGTTGCATCGCAGAAGTGAATGAATAGCAGCTTTATCAGAACAATGACAGGAAATCTCTCTCTCTCTCTCTCTCTCTCTCTCTCTCTCTCTCTCTCTCTCTCAATTAAATTCAGCTTTTTTGGCATGACAATTGGAGTATAGTATAACCAAAGCATTTTAAGGCTATGTAAATACAAAACTTAAACATTTAAATAGTAAGAATGATTAAATAGAATAAAAAGACATATGTAGAGAGAATAGGAGAATATATCCAAAATGAATTAAATGTATACAGTGAATTAGTCATGTCTAACAGTGTGAATGGCAGACACATATTTAGCAGCTAGTGCGGCTGTGCTGTCGTCTTCTGCGAGTATATAGGGGATTTTCTCTGTATCACTGAGTTTAAGGAATGATGGATTCAGTGTTTCAAATTCAATATAGCTTTTAGATTTTTCTCAATGTCTTTAATAATGATTTTAGAGTTGTACCTGGAGTCAATCCCAGGTTGAGTTTCATTAGTTTAAGAGCCAGTGTATTTAGAGGATGAGTCACTGGTGGGATCTCATTATATTTTATAGACTCTGGATCAGACTGATGGAGGTGATGCCAGAATTGAACAGATGTCTTCTGTATTTCAGTGTATAGGGGATATAAGCCTAGTTCAGTCCTGCAGCCGGTATTGGAAGTGCCTCTATGTACCCCAAAAATATTCTTTGCAAATTCCAACAGATTTTTTTTCCTACTGCAGTTTTATCCCAATTTAAGAATTTAAGACCTGTCCCCAAATTTCACATCCATATAATAGAACTGCTTTAATGATTGAGTTGTATAATTAATCCATGTTTTAATTGGTAATTTCATGTGGCCGAATCGTGATTTAATTGTATAAAATGCCCTCCGAGCCATTTCACTCAGTGCTTTTACAGCCAGACTTAAACCTCCAGATTCACCCATCTCAGTGCCTGGATAACTGCAGCTGGTGCTGTGCTGTAGGAAATCTCCTCTGTAGCTGAACTGGGATTTGTTTGCCTGAGATCTGGCCTTCTTCTGGGATACTATGACTCTGGTTTTGTCCAGGTTGACTGTAAGGGCCCACTCCTGACAGTACTCCTCTGCTGTGGGAGACAGCAGGAATAAATCTTCTGCATACAGCAGACATTTGACTTCAGTGTCATGTAGAGCGAGGCCAGGGATACTGCTGCAAAATCATTTATATAGATGTTAAATAGAGTCAGACTCGGACTGCATCCCTGTCTCTACGTCCCCACTGGAAGAATACTGTTCTGTGATTTCTCATTTTGATTTACTGTTTGCGTACAGGGATTGTATAATATCAAATATTTTTCTGCCAATGCCAATTTGAAGAAGCTTGTAAAATAAACAAATGCTTTTTAAAAAATCTATAAAACATGCAAATATGTTTCTTTGGTTGTCATTGATGTTTTTGTTAATGTATGAAGAGAATAACTGTGGTTGGATGTGCACTGTTTTGGTAAAAAGCCAATTTGTGATTTATTTAGGATGTTGTGTTTCGAAATGAATGTGACTGTACGAGTATTTATCACACTGCAGAATAACTTCCCTAGGGCACTGCCCACACAAATACCACGGTCATTATTGGGGTCAAATTGATCTCCTTTTTTAAATATAGTGGTGATCAGTTCTTCAGACCAGATCTCATGGAAGATACTAGACCAAAAAACCAGACTGAATATTTTGACTAAAGCTTTGATTATGTTGGGGCTGCTGAGTTTCAGCATTTCGTTGCTAATTTTGTCTTGTCCGCATGCTTTCTGACATTGTTATAAATGGATCCAATGGATTTTGATATTTTTTTAATTGTTTTCTTTAAATCTAGTTTTTGCTTTATTTCTTTTTAGGCTGGTTGAGGTCTGTGGGTTCAACTTTTTGATAAAGATTTTTGAAAGTAAGATTTCCAGATTGAGCCACTCTGAAGTGACATTTCTCTTTTGGGGATTCAAATTTCTTAAAGAGATTCCAAAAAGTGGTTTGGTGTATTGATTCATTAATTTCATCAATTTTGGATTTCAAATATGTTTGTCTTTTGTTGCATATAAGTCCTTTGTAATACGTTTGAGTATTGTCTTATTGTCTGGTTCATTGTGTTTTTTGTTGGAAAGCCTTCTGAGTACATTCATGATCAAACCACAAACCTCTTTTTAGTTTTTGTTGATTTGTTTTATATTTGTTTTGTTTTTTGATGTTAGATGAAGTCAGTTTCAAAGATGTGATTAAGGTTGTTTGTTGCTAAATCTATTCCATTAATATCTGGGATGAAATCAGTGAACATTAAATCATCCAGCAGTTTTAATATAATAGAATTGTTCATGTTTTCTTTGAATTGTTCAGGGTCGGATTGGTTCCGTTTGAGTTTCAGAGGAAACAGTTTTTCAGATACAAGGGGAGGGTTGTTGGTCTTTTCACATGGTTTTCTCTCTCTCTCTCTCTCTCTCTCTCTCTCTCTCTCTCTCTCTCTCTCTCTCTCTCTCTCTCTCTCTCTCTCTGTCTGTAGGCAGGAAGTGATGGTCAGAGTATCGGGAACTGCCCTTTCTCTCAGCGGCTCTTCATGGTGCTGTGGCTCAAAGGCGTCACGTTTAATGTCACCACTGTGGACATGAAGAGGTCTGTATGTCAGGAGTCATGCACAAACATTATTTTAACCTTGTATGGAGATACACGTTGATGTTACTTATATACTGTATATATGTAACCCATTAAAATGTTATCTTACAAATTGGCTGATATTTCAAGGAATATTTTGAATGTTTAGTATGCATATCATATCAGTTATTATTATATCAGTGATCTGGAAAACAAGTCAGATCCATCAGCACACACACATCAGGGACAGCTTTCTCCCCAGTGTCATCAGATGGCTGTTACACTGTTTTATATCGCTTTAGATATACACTTACTCACTGCAATAGAAACTACTGTCAGTCGCTTTAATGGCTAATATCAGTACACCTTACACTCTCACTGAGGTCTTTTATACTGCTGCTACTTTGAACATTATAATACACCTCTTTCTTTTATTACATTTTTTATTTTATTTTATTTTTTGGCTTATTTTTATTTTATTGTGTTTATACTTAAACTAGAATGCACTCGAGGCCGTGCTATATTCACAATATTGCACGGTCTTGAGTGCCTTACTGCTGTTATAAAACGGTCACCACATAATAAAAATATTAAGGACACAAATGTTCATTAAAATGTTATGTTTTAAATAAAATCATTAAATGCTATCCTTCCACCAGAATATATATGCTGTGTACACATTGTGTCAGAATTACTGTAAAAACTTATGATATATGGCAATATGGCAACTCGGAGGTTCTACTCAGAGCTGTTCACCTCCAGGGACCTCGGAAGTTATTTGTTTCTATGACAACACTCATAACGCCAAAAAATTTGTTGATAACAGCAACATGTTTCACATTACATGAATTCATTGATTCACCTCTATGTTGTTGCAAAATGTTTAAGAACAAAGGAAACACTCCAGGAAACCATAGCATAAGATAGATTGATAGATATATATATATCAAACAGAAACATGTGTTCAGTTCCTTTAACTGTTGAGGCTGCACCAATAGTCCCTGCTGGTAAACAATAAATAGAAAGTTGCTAGGCAACAAGAATGACTGTCAGCTCTGGGTGCTGCGAGGAGTGATCTGTGATCTGAGCTGTGCTTTATCATGAATAAAACACAACTGTTGACCAATCAGCATCCAGGACTGCAACTACCTGTTTTATAATTATACAGTATATATGTTCAGTTATGTATCCATCGTTTTCTATTGTACACATGTATTCAAGCATCCACGGTAAGACTTTAATTGTACTCAGTACACTGTACTCTGTACATAAGACTCGACTTGGTGGGGAGACGCAACACACATATGACACAGTGTCCTGAGAGTGAGCCTTTCATTAAAGGTGCTTTAAGCGAATGACACACAGAAAATGTCCCTCTAATCTGAAAGATGTCATTGAAATGTGTGCCATGAAATATCACACCTCTCTCTGTAAACAGCGGGGGAAAAAAACGTTTTGAAGCATAATCTGCATGTTCGTGAGGCAGCCCATATATGGGCAGCAGGAAGCTGAGTGTAGTCAATTTGAGAACACTAATTTGCTACTGTTGCTTTTCACAACTATCGTCACAGTACCTATACAAGGTCAGTGTAACTGTTTGGGTTTGTGGACATCAAATTGCAGGTTTCTTTTTCTTACCCATGACAATACTGATAACAGTGGTCTTCAAGCGTCTCTGTGTATATGTGTGTCGTTTTGTGTAAAGAGGGGGCGTGTCGTATTCGGTGGCTAGGTTTGGTGAAGGTTCTAGAACTGGTCAAATTTAGAAGTAGTCTTCAAAGTGTAAAGAATGATTTGATAATTGGGACAGCTGTATGTGACCGCTTGACTTAGTGTGTGAAAGGGTCTCTGTCTCTTTCTGTTTGTGTGCAGGAAGCCGGACATTCTGAAAGATCTGGCTCCTGGTGCTCAACCTCCGTTCCTGCTGTACGGCACTGAGGTGAAGACCGACACCAACAAGATCGAAGAGTTCCTGGAGGAAACGCTATGCCCTCCAAAGTACATTATCTCATTACTGCATGCAACAGTACCTTTGATTCAATTGAACAAACCTTCAAACCCTTAAATAAGCACAAAACACATCCTGCACCATTTGTGTGACGGACATGGATGATACCTCAAATTGAGCAGCAGCTTAAGAGGGATGTGCTATTACTTTCTTAGCGGTCAGATCATTTTCTGTCCTCCTGTCTTTCTCTCTCTGACAGATATCCTCGGCTGGCGGCCCGTAACCCTGAATCCAACACTGCAGGTCTGGATGTGTTCTCAAAGTTCTCTGCTTACATCAAGAATTCAAACCCTCAGATGAACGACAGTGAGTTCATTCTTTCATTCATTTCTTTTTACTCATTTTGTGTAGCCAAAATGTATTTATTTCTGAAGTTAATTAACATTGTCCTCATTTGTTAAATGGCTGTTGTAGAAAGAGTTTCAGTCTAGACGTTTATCACCAACTGACCAGTATCATGGGTTAATCTCATGAAATACATACTGTATATTTACAGGAGCGCCTATATACAGTATATGGGTCATTCTTTGTGGTATTTATATTGTTTCATTTCAACCAATTACAATTTTAATAGGCTTGGTAAAAAGAAGACAGTTTATAATGTTTCACACTGCTGTGGGCCTAAAAGTGACATTTTAAATGATGAAAATAATTTTCAACTATTGCAGTGTCATTTCCTCATGAGTTATCTGATGTTTGTAACTCTTGTTTTATTGATGTTTTCCTTTATTCTGCGGTGTTAGTCATAACACTATTATGGGAAGATATATGTGAAATTATTTAAATGTTCAAATTTAAATATAAAATATTTATGTTTACAGAAACATAATCATCAATATTAGTTTACAAATATATTTGCTGGATATCAATCACAGACCATGAATTGGCTCATTTATCCACTGAATGTCCATCCTGTTATTTTCCACCCTGATGCTGCCCATTTAACTGGATGGACATCTGAATGTTTTTAGTCATTTATCTTGACCAGTATGAATACATGAATGAATGATGAAACATAAAGATACATGTAAAAGTATGTTTTATTTTACAAAAGTTTCAAAGCAAAATGTCACTGAATTGTATAGGAATGACCCATATTACTGTATGTACACACTGTTAAAGATTTTCCCGTCAAAAAACAGTAAAGAACTGGCAGCAGTGTTGCCAGCATGTTACTGTAAAATGAACGGTGTCTTACTGTTGCTGAAATGAACAGCTAGATACTGTTTTAACAGCTACAGTATACAACTGTAAATTAGCAGCATATATCTGTCAAATTACATACTATCTACTGTTGCTGAAATTGACAGCTATGTTCCCAGCATGCACTGCGGCATGAAGAAATTACTTCGATTTTTTACTATTTACTGGTTTATTTTGACATGGTTTTTGTTGTAGTTTCTTGCTCAAGATACATGTATTTTAATGTACAGCTTTTACTTTTTTATGTAAAAGTATGTTTGTTAATTGTCACCACTGTTGCGTTTTGTATGCGGAGAGTTGATTTCTGTGTGTGTCTTGATAACAACTCGAGTTATGCTGTAAGTTCATCAAAAACATCAAACACTCAATTTGCTGATATCATTTTGCTGAAATATCATTTACTGTTTTTGCTTTTATGTTTTTATGTGTAATGCATCACTATTGCCACATATAGTGCCATTTGCAAGGTAGGATCAGATATTCAGGCTGACTTTAGGTTTTGTCTTCCAAGTAGCACAGTGCAACAACTTGTGTTTTACTTAAACATAAATTGACTGGCTGGAAGAACATAATATAACAATAAAGAAGGTCCAAGGTGCCAGCTCAAGAGATCACTAATCACCATAATGGTGACTTCAATCAAAACACAACTACTGATAACAAAACAACAACACTAATTAAACTAAGACTTCTATTAAGTCATCTTAATTTTATTCAGTATCTGAATAAAAGCTTTTGTAAGTTTTTTTTTTTTATTATTTTTTTTTTTGTTTTTGTTTTTTTTTGAAGCCCCAATGCAGCATACATACTTATTCAAGTGCAAAGGCTTATGTATTGAATTGTATTGAAAATATGAGAGCTATGTTCATTAAAATATCTCCTTTTGTGCTCTGCATAAGAAGGAAACTTAAACATCTAATTTTTCATCTTTGGTTGAACTATTCTTTTAAGTAGCTTCAATGTGTTTTGCAGTGCTGGATAGTAACGGGTTAAAAAACGGGTTAACGTTTTTTAAATCAGATACTAAAATCAAGTACTTGTAATGAGATTGAATTACATTTTAGAATACTCATAATCAGATTACAGTTACTTTTTTATGTATTCCATAATTACATATCAGGAAGGAAGATAATTGTTCATAATTTATTGATCCCTGTAATTCTTCTTTAAGTATTTAAAAATGTTTCATTCTTAATCAGCCTACAGCTAATATACCTTAAGGAAGTCTTTGAGTGTTTTTGAAGGGGGGAGGGGGAATTGCACACACAGACAGGATACCAGCCAGCAGCCATTATTGCACTAAAGATGGAGCAGTAATCCACACATAAAAGCCGAACCATGTATTTCTTTTGTACTCCACTTTAAAAATGTACATGAATGTGCTTTTGCTAATGTGACAACTTTTGAAACAGTTTTTTGTGACATTGACGTTGAAACAGACATAGCAAGTAAAACATACACAAAAAAATCGTATCAGTTCTCGTATTTTGATCCATTATGTAAGTTTTCTTTTTGCTTAATGCATTTAAGCTACATTGTGTCCAAATGGTACAATTGTCTCCTACCCAAATGCAAATGATATCAAATAAACAAGAATTAACTCAATTATTAACTCAAGAATTAATTTTTTTTTAACCTCCTGAGAGCCCCACGTGTCTGCTGTGTGCAACTAGTAGCCTCTAATAAACATGCAAAAAATGTTTTTAGCGCATATAGTTTTCCACACAAAAAATGATGTCCTCACATGTGTACAAAAGGACTAAGTTGTGAGATTTTAAATAATACCAAGCTATAGAAAGTCAGATTTTTTTTATCAAATTGTTTATGTGTCCAGGAGTGTTGGTGTTGGTTATTCATGTCTTTGAAACGTTACAGACATTACAGCTGATTTTCTATAAAGCTGCTTTGGAACAGTGTGTTGGGAAAAGCACAAATAAAAAACTATACACATAAAAATTATTTGACTTAATACAATGTTGCAATGCATTTTTCCACTTTGGCAACAAAATCTCATTAAGTAACCATGTTAAAATAAAATGATACATGATAAATTCTGAATCTATGTACTGATTATCATTGTCCCATGTCTGTCAAACATGTTGAGTGATCCAAACATCATCTGCAGCCTGAAACTGAACTTTAGGTCGGATATTAGGAGTGAATGCACTTAGCTGCATAGAGAGCTATAGGATGCTCCCTTGCTCCCTATTTAGTGAATGACTTAACCTCCAGTGTGCTGTCTATCTGCACTGGTCTCAGAACAGTTTGAAATGCACCTTCTTTTCATCTTAAGTCCATATAAAGCCATCCTTTTGGATGTACCCATTGATTCTCAATGTGATAATGCACAGTAAATATAGGATTTCTAATGAAAAACTAGTGCTGTTGTCCACTATAGTGGTCATTGTGTTCAACAGTGTGCCGTTTCGCAATAAATCACTAAAATTTTCAAAATGGCATATCGGATGAAACTAGAGACTCTAGTAATCTTTTGATTCAAACGTTAAAACTTTACGTTTCTTACCAGATGTAGTTTTTTTGCCGTTCTTCCCAAAGACAAACTCCCATGTGATCAGCGCCATGTTGTTTTGTCACATGACATCAAAAGTTTAACCCTTTAATGACAGCCCAGAGTGTTCTGAACTGAATTCATTCAGTTTAAATGAATTAAATTATGCGAAGACAAAACACACAGTCAATGCAGAAGGATGCGGGGTTGCACAAGGTTAAAATGTATTCCAAGAGATTAGGTTGCTGACTACAGTTGTAGTCATGTAATTTGTAATCAGTTCCAGATTAAATTCAGAAGTAGTCTACCAAGCACTGGTAGTTAGCTACTTTTTGCTATCTGAATTTATATAAAAAAAATAATAATAATAACTTGTAATGTAGCACAGATTGTAGTTTGACTGTGGTTTATCTACTTTAACTTATGAACAGCTTGTATTTTTGTTTACTACAGTTTAAAATTAGCTTCTAAAAATAGGCTACAACAAATAATTTTTACAGAGCTCATTGAGTGGTCAAATGCGCACTCCTCAAAAAACTGTTAGAACGCAGCTTATGCATTTACATGACCACAACAATCCTTGTTGTATGGGAGAAACCTGGGTGTGTTAAACCGCTTTCTCTTAATCCCTTAAACAGCTTAAGGAAATCAGCGTTTTAGTTTACATGATGTTTCAGAATGCCGCTTTCAGCAAAAACCCTGGAATAAACCGTTTTCGTAAGTGCATGTAAACATGGTCATAGTAAGCCATGATTAATTTAATCCAAGAGTGAAAGTGTCCAATAGCAGGGCAGTTTCGGAGATTAAGCGAGTAATATTCAGCTGGTCATGTGATGCTAACATGGTAGCCCCCATGTGTGGACCCTCTCCATGTAGAATAAAACAGCTTTTATTAGGTTACTGATATGACTGGAGTCTTCATCTTATGTGAGTGCTCTTGATTTTATGCATATGTTTCAAAATGACAAAGAATTCTTTAGGAGTAAAATTTTTAATGAAGAAAAAATTACTGAGTGTACCTTTAAGAATCAAGCATGTTTTGTGTGAAGTAAAGCCGCATGGACTGTTGTGTGTGCAGATCTGGAGAAGGGTTTGTTGAAGGCCCTGAAGAAGTTGGATGATTATCTGAGCTCCCCTCTGCCTGAAGAGATTGATGAGAACAGCGCTGATGATGTCACTTCCTCCACGCGCCCCTTCCTGGATGGTCAGGAGCTCACGCTGGCCGACTGCAACCTGCTGCCGAAACTACACATCGTCAAAGTAAGACAGACAGCCAGTGGACGTACTGAGCTTCAAGCAAAAGAGTTTACAAATCCAATGTATACGTTCTCTCTTTCTCTGTCAGGTGGTGTGTGAGAAGTTTCGTGGTTTCTCCATCCCTCGCTCTCTGACGTCTCTATGGCGATATCTGGATGCGGCGTATGCGAGAGAGGAATTCTCCGCCACCTGCCCGAGTGATGAGGAGATACACAGCGCATACTTCACAGTTGTGAAGGCACTCAAGTAGAAGGAGAACACACACACACACACACACACAAACTCGTGTGTTGTCAAACTCTGTTCATTGCAAATGGTCATTGTGTTTCAAATGTTTCCTTTTCACAAACACCAGCGAGGTCCTGAAGTTTCAGTCTTAAGTGGGGTCATATTATATATTTTTTTTAATGATTTTATGGTAATTTTATGAAGTCCACAGACATTTTTTATGACCAAATACAATCAAAATTTGTGACCATGTTCCAACCTCTCTCTGTCCCTTACAATTAAACAAGCATTTTGTTGCTGCTGCTTTAAGAAGAAAAAAAAACACTTTTCATGTGAAATGAGCAACAGCGCTTCACTGCATTCACACATGAGCTGTGGATTTTATGTTGGGTCCAGTAAAGTGCAGCGGTCCGTAAGTAAAAAACCCATTCATTTTTTCCATAGATGAATTAATCTTTAGCAATAATTTATAAACCTTGAAAGAGCTGAGCTCCGAGGTTGTTAATTGATGGTATTGAAGCCATCAGTCCACAATATATAAACTTCATTTAAAAAACAAAACAAAACTACCCATAATCCTGTAGGGAAAAGATTCACCAATCAGAGAATCGCAGACAACAAAGCACACCAAAAGAACTCTGCAGCAACAGTCTACTCCCATGATGCACTGTGAACGACGCAATCGGGTACCGACACTCGAGAAGTACTTTTATATTTGAAAATAGCAGACGATTTTGCTATGAAATTTAAATTGATTGTTTCTATACTCTTTAAAGCAATAATTGTATATTTTTCTTATTTGATTACATCATTTGCAATGCTTCATGGGATTGTAGTTCATTCCTTCATGAAAGACGTTAAGTAGACAGTCTTGTACCTTTTGTCTTTTGATCAGATTTTTGCAAGAATTATTATTATTTTATTTTTATTTATTTTTTTTTGCTTCAAATGAAATTTTGTAATGTTGTGATTCACCATGGAGCTGGTTGCTTTGGCTCATGGCTTACAACTTTTTTATGGAGATTTGTATGAAATCCCTGTGGAAAAAATGACTGGGAAAAAAAAAGTGGGCAGGCACTGCCCCATTCTTCAAAAACTGTTCAGATCAGACTGAATGATCAGGTATCTTGTTATCTTGCTATTTATGCAGCTTAATTCAGTAAATGCTTTTATTCACTGGGAAGGAAGTTTTGATACAGTTTGTTTTCATTGTGATATGCTCTTAATCTTAAAAGATTGAGGAGAATTTGATTCCTCTTAATTTGGTCTTGTAGTTTCATGTTTTTGTCTCTTTGTTGTCATGCAGAGGTCACGAGCTGTCCACATAAACAACATTTTCTTTCAAACAAACTGCATTAGCTTTAATATTTCAAAAAAAAAAATTGTGCTATCATAGCAGTTACAAACAGGCTGTTATTGCCTCATTTCTGTCTCCTCCCTCTCTTTGGCCACGTCTGCACTGCAGCTACATATGCTTGTCACTCCTCTTCTGAGAGCTTTATGTTCTGTACACACAATTCAGGCAGTAACCATGTATTTACATACAGAACCCAACTGAACAAAGTGTTTAATGGCACACACAAATAGGCACATCCATTTCACACACTGTTCCCAAGCCATCCAAGCAGCTATTTTCCATTTTAATGAAAGAGTTTGGTGACTGTCCAGCTCCAAAAAACCACCATCAAAGTATCACACAAGTAGTCCACATGACCAAGTCTTCCAATGTCCTGCTTTATGCCATTATTCATTGAAATTCTGTTGAATCGGGTACTGCTAACGTCAGTCGAATCCATAGTCATCTCTTGGTGCAGTTGAAATATTACAGTGCACATGCAAATCACAAGAATATGACTGAATATGACTGTCAACGTCCATACTGAAACCTCTGTTGTCTAATATTTGAGAAGATGATGTTTTAAATATGCATTGTTTTGGTAGTAAATGTCCACTCTGGTTACAAGCAGCAAATTGTGCACATCAGTTTGTTAATATTTATATCCTTAACACAAGAAAATCTAGAGGAAATAGTTTCAGAGAGACTTTGTAAACTTTCAGAAATCAAATGGAACAGGTATTATGTTTAGTCAAAGAACTTCTGTTTGTCTTTATGAAACAAGTCTATGTTACAGTCTTACAAGACATGATCACTAATAGATTCAAGTGCTGTTTAAGCTGTAGTCTGATGTTGAGGAGGACTCTATCCAGATCAAGGATTGTTCAAATGTTTCTTAGTTTTGTATGTTCTTTTACTTTTTACACACTGTACAGGGCATTGCTGTGCTTTTAACAGAACTTTTAGCAAATTAAACTATCTAAAGAGTACGTCCAAGTTAAAATTATGGAATAGAATAAATTATAGTACAGGAGAAGTGCAATGGGTGGAACAAGCACAAGATTACCATAAGAAATAAACCACTGAGGTCATATACTGTAAGCCCGGGCACTTCTGTTTTCATTTCTAACTCATTACTGTGTGCTGCACAACACAACATCAATGCAAATGTGGATTAATGAACACTTTATTGATTAGATGAATGTTATGACAATCAAATATAAGATCTCATTCTTGTTAACCAGCAATTAAACAAGCTATAATAAAGAATAAATTGACAATTAAATGAGTAGATTTCTTCTTTATACTAGATCATTTTAATATTTAGATACATTTATGAAGATTGTAAATTAAAATAGTAACAAACATTTTATGAAAATATTAAAAGAGATTTATATAAAGAACATTTTTACTAGCCAAAAGAGAACAATTGACCATAATAAATGAGCAGAAAAGTCCTCGTGTTGTACAAAACAGGAATAGGCTCTAGAATATGAACAGAATTTTTCTAAAATATGTACTATTATTAAACTGTTATCTTACTGTCACTCTGTTCCTGTGTATATTTAGAAGATTGACTTGTATACTTGCGCACTTTACCACTGTGAGTGTAAAGAGAGAGAGAATTGAGTAACGGAATGACTCACACTGATGAGGGCGTGTGTGTGGTTAGAGGCACTTCCAAGCAAGTTGTGTATGTGTGTTTATTGTTCATGCATCTTTGTCTCAGAGTCTAAATTTGTGCATGCAGTATGAAAGCTTTATAAATACATTTATTTTAATAGATTAACAGGTCTTAGTGTGCTAAATCTGTCACACACAAAAAAGAAAATAAATAATTTCCTTGTTCTGGTAGGATTTGTGTTAGTCTGTAGTATTTATAACTAGCATTAAATAAAAGCAACAGAAGTCTATGGTATATCCACATTATAGATAAGAAATATAAGATATAAGTGGCATAAGGCAAGTTGACTCATGCCAGCTGCAGCACCAGCATGAGACTGCAGAGGCTCAGTACTGCTCCAGTCCAGATGGAGGCACTGAAGTGTGCAGCAGTGTTACACAGATCCATGTCACAGCATTCATTAGTGTAATTGAAGCTGAGTCCTGCGGCGTGTTTCTCTCCACTCTGATCACACTGTGATGGCAGTGCACAGCTCCGCTCGTACAGAACAATGTGCACAGAGCCTGAACACACACAAAAACACACAAACATGTGACACAATGAAATGTCATTACTCGTGTAAGGGCCCCAGGCCGGGACCAGATTTCTTTAGTCCACATCATACTCAACTGAACTGAGATGGTTGATATTTAAATATGCACTTTTATTAGTTTATATGAAAAATGCATTACTGTTATAGAATATAATGCATAGGTTATATAGTTTTAGCACCAGATATGATTTAAAACGGGTGAAGTCAAAGCATATTCACTGACCATCAAAATCCCTTTACCATCAGTGTAGGTATAAGGAAGTTATCAAATGCTGCAATTTGTGCACTGTGTCAGGAGATACATTTATATTAAAGGAATTAATTAAAGCTCAATTGACAGCATTTGTGGCACAATGTTGATCACCACAAAAAATAAATAAAGAAATAAATAATTACAGCTTGTCCCTCCTTTAATTTAATAAAAGCGAAAATGAAGGTTACAGTGAGGCACTTACAATGGGAGTCAATTTGGCCAATTTTTGGAGGGTTTAAAGAGGTCATGTCATGGATTTTTTATTATAATTATTTTCTTCTTTGAGGTCCACTTATGTTAGTAAAGTTTTCTTGGACCAAAACAGTTATAATGTAGTATTACATGAGCTTTTTCTACCCTGTGTTTAGCCATCTGTCTGAAATGCTTCATTGTACCCATACTTCAGCTTTAAGACACGCCCACTGTTCTGATTGGCTAACATCTATGCAGAGTGAATGCCTTCCCGCTATTACATGTGGAACTGTTTTCCAAAAATAAAAGAATGAAAACATGTAAGCGGATTACAAAATCCACTAAAAGGACACACTCCAGACAATCATTGACAGCTGCATGTCCCAATATATGTGAAGCACACAATCAAATCGGCACACTGTTGTTTCCCAATACTTATATTATCAGGCATACAAGATATGATGATAAAACAAAATGCTATGTAAAGCTGACAACAGTGGAAAATAGTCCAGGCTAACACAAGCTGTGAATGTGAAAGGTAAATAAATCTATATTCAGCTGTTCTTCTAACAGAAGCTGCATTCGATTCCTAAGGTAGCTGCCTTGTTGCCTCGCTAACGTATCAGTCAATGATTTTACAGACATCATACAGACAAGGTACCTCCTGACACTGGTTTTGGACAGGCTCCTGTGGTAGTATTACATCACATAATTGCTAGGATACCAGCATTCATTCAGTCCAACTGAACCACAACAGACTATTAATCTAGAACATAATTAAGAGAGTTTTGGCAATAACCAAACGTATATTTCATGTCAGTGTTTTGGTCTTGTCATGTTTTACTTTGTTCACTAGATGTCGCCATTGTGTTCTCCCTGCGTTTCCCATGCTTGTTTGTCATTATTCATTTCACCTGTGCCTGGTTTTCAGAGTTGTATTTAAGTTGCTGTTTTTTGTTTGTTCATTGCTCAGTTCTTGGATTTAAGTTCTGATGCTCTCGTGAGTCTCTGTGGATTATTTACTGCCATTGTTGGATTTACCTTTTAGATTCACTACTGAGTTCTGTTTTTGGATTATTAAAGACTTGTTTTGTTTTATCCCTGACTTTCCTGAGTTCTTTGCACCTGAGTCCACACACTCCCTGATTCCTCCTGTGCCTGCGACCTTGAGTCGACTCCCGAGTCTTCAGTTCCCTCGACCTTGTGTTACCTTGGATTCTGACAGATAAACTGAGCCACTTCATGGACCCAGCAAAGTACCCCAGTGCTCTGAAGCTGGCCGGTTCAGTAGCACGTCATGAGGCCACTCTAGCCCAACATGAGACCCTGATGGCTAGACATGATGGACTGTTGGCTGAGTTTAGGACTATTTTCAAAGACATTTTTGTACGACTTCCTCAACCCCCCATGGCTCATAGTTCCCAGTTTCCTATTGCTCATAGTTCTCAGTTTCCCACGGCTCTTAGTTCCCCTTCATGCCTTGTCACAGGCAAGCCTCAGCTTGTTCCATGCCATGTCTCAGCCACACCTCAGTCTGTTCCTAACCAAGTCTCAGTCAAGCCTCGGTGTGCTCCATGCCATGACTCAGCCAAGCTTCAGCCTGCTCCAACTTTAGTCCTGGCCCTGTGGCGGCCTCCTGGCCCTGTCTCTGCTCTGTGGCCTGCTCCTGGCCCTGTTTCTGATTTGTGGTCACCGCACTGCCTCCATCTATTTTTGTGTGTCAGGAGCCGCCCATTAAAGGGAGGGGGGTCCTGTCAGTGTTTTGGTCTTGTCATGTTTTACTTCGTTCACTAGATGTCGCCATTGTGTTCTTGTGTTTCCCATGCTTGTCTGTCAGTCATTTCACCTGTGCCTCCTTTTCGGAGTTGTATTTTAAGTTACTGTTTTTTGTTTGTTCATTGCTCAGTTTTTGGATTTGAGTTTCCTTGACCTGTTCTCTGCTCCCGAGATCTTGTGGATTTCTGAATGTTATTGTTTGGAGATACTTTTTGTTTTCTGGATTTGTTTTTTGAAACCCTGTGGATTTTTACTGCCATGAACTTTTCTTAATTGGATTCACTTTGGCATTGCTCCTGAGTTCTCCTTTGGATCATTAAAGACTTGTTTAATCCCTGACTTCTGTGCGTTCTTTGCAAATGGGTCCGCATTCCCTGATTTTCCCAGAGTCTTCATTTCCCTTGACCTTGTTACCTAGGATTCTGACATTTAATAACTACAATACTACTATCTTGCTAGAAATTTAATCAAAAGTTGGAAAAGTGGTAGAAAAAATTACACTTATACACAAACTGGCTGTCTACTGCCTCCTTGGCCGCAATTTTCTTTCTGCAGTTCAACTGCTGTGTATCTGCACACACAGGATTGTGGGATTTCATAGGCAGTGACGGATACATCTATGCTGCCTTCACAAATTGATCAGATGAAGTTATCTCAGACAGGATGTGACATGAACTTTAGATTTGGACGTGCCTTTGTCCCTTCCCACCTCCATAGGCAGCATTTTCCTGGTTTTGGATGCAGCCATAAATATTAATTTAGAATTGATGCTTAGTGAGGAAATACACTCACAGAGCACTTTATTAGGTACACCTGTACATCTACTTATTCATGCGATTATCTAATCAGCCAATCGTGTGGCAGCAGTGTAATATATAAAATCATGCAGATACAGGTCAGGAGCTTCAATTAATGTTCACATCAATCATCAGAATGGGGAAAAATGTGATCTCAGTTATTTAGATCATGGCATGATTGTTGGTGCCAGAGAGGCTGGTTTGAGTATTTCTGTAACTGCTGATCTCATGGGATTTTCACACAAAACAGTCTCTAGAGTTTACTCCGAATGGTGCCAAAAACAAAAAACATCCAGTGAACATCCAACGGAGATTGGCCAGACTGGTTCATGCTGACAGAAATGTTACAGTAACTCCAATAACCGCTCCGTACAATTGTAGTAAGCAGAATAGCATCTCAGGAGGTCACGTCACGCCATGCAAGAAGCAGACGTGTGAACAACGAGCTCTGCGCACTTTGCTAAATTTTTCATTATTTTCATGTTATAATCTGGTGAAATTCGATACACCCAGTTACACATTTGCTCTTTGAGGTAAAACATGGCAAAGAAGTCAAAATCATTGAGCTCTGGAGACATTAAAAGACACTTACGTGTTCAGGATGAAAGCCCCGACAGACCTACAGACAGGGGACTCGATTTGGATGGCGCGGCGGGAGAAGGAATCCAGCGTCAGTTGTCCAACATATCTGATGATGATGAAGGTTCTTGCTGACTTGGAGGATCTCGCTGTAATACGTTGATCGATTATGGCAATGGAAATAAAATTTTCTGAGTTAGTTACAAGAGTGTCGGATGCTGAGAAACAAATCGATTATTTGGAGTCTTCGGAGAGGGAATTAACCGCTAATCCGCCCGCGACCAAAGTTGATCTGGAACGTATTCTTGAAAAGCTTGAAGATCTTGAGAATAGAAGCTGCAGGAATAACGTCAGAATTGTTGGAATTCCTGAGCATGAGCAGGGCAGAGATATGGTGAAATTCCTAGACGAGCTCTTCCCGAGTCTGCTCGACGTAACAGGCCAAAAGCTGGAAATCGAGGGAGCTCACAGAGTCCCAGCTCACAGATCTGCTGAGGGAGACAGGCCCCGATCGATTCTGGCCAAATTTCTGAGGTCATTCGATAAAGATCTCGTGTTGCGCAAGGCGAGGAGCAATGGAAAGCTTTCTTGGAAGAACCATAATATTGTCTTGTTCCCGGACTTTGCGAGTTGACAAGAGAAACGCGATCGGTTCAAGGAATGTAAGATACACTTACATCAGAAAAAGATCACTTTTGCTCTGATGTTCCTGGCCAAACTGAGAATAAAAACGAAGGACGGTCGCAAAGTATTTACATGTCCCAATCAGGCAATGTCTTTTATAGAATCAATGGCTGAGTAAACCGTTGGATGTTTCTCATGTGAGTGGGTTGACTCGCTGTACTTAATCTGGCTTTTGAGGAAGCTGGGCATCATTGTTTTGTGAATAACACTTTCCTTCAAGAAGCTTTTGCATTGACAGAAGATTACATTTGCATGGAAGTTCCCGGCCAGGTTGAGAGTGGACACTATGGATGACTGCAAAATATCTACATGCTCACACTAAGGATGTCTTTTATAAAGTTGACAGATTGAGTAAGTCATGGTATATACTTTTATGCGGCCTCCGAGTGAATTGACTCGACCATCCGGGGAACCGGGATGCCGGTTTTGTTTCTTTTTGTGTTGGCTCCGCCTAGCGTCTGGAGCTTGTGCCGTTTACGGGACATTGGAATGATTACGTCATCTGCTGAACTCATAACAGCTGGCTCACTGAATATTCGTTTATCTATCCGTGAAACTGAACGGTTTTATATCAGCTGAAATTTGTTTTGTGGAGGATCACACCTTTAAAACAGTTCTGTGAATTAATCTACATGTTCTTTGTGTTCATTCTTCCTTCTGGCTGGGGGTTATTTTACAAAGTATTTTCTGTTATGTAATTTTGCTTCACAAATTTGTGAGGCAAAATTGAGCAAACCGATGGCAAAGTTATCGTGGGGGTTGGTGAGCGTTCATGGACCTTTTGAATTTAAAGGGATTGTCACCGGTTGGCGCTTTCGTGTGCGGGGTTAATGCACACATTTTTCTTTTTTCTGTTTGTTTTGTTCGGGGGGAAGTTCGGGGTTTGATTGTTGCATTAATGGGGAATGTGGTCTGTATAATTTTGTTTTTGACACACAATTAATTTTTTCTACTATATCAAAATGTCAAATGTTAATATGAGTGTACTATCTCTCTCCACATGGAATGTAAATGGATTGGGGCACCCCATAAAAAGAAGGAAGGTTATTACTTTTCTTAAACGTAAGAAATATGATATAGTGTTTCTTCAAGAAACGCATCTTTCCCTGCAGGAAGCTGAAAAATTTGGGAAGATATGGGGTGGGCATGTTTTCTTTAGTGCTGGCTCAAGTAAGAGCAAGGGAGTCATTATATTGGTAAATAAACATCTACAATTCAAATGTCTCAAACAGATTAAAGATAAATTAGGAAGAGTCATTATTGTTTTAGCTGAAATTCAGGGGCAAAGGTTGATTTTGGCTAATATTTATGCGCCTAACGCTGATGATCAGGGCTTTTTTATAGATCTTGAAGGGATGTTGCAAACAACTGGCACCCCTCATGATATAATATTGGGAGGAGACTTTAATCTTTTGATGGACTTGCTTGATCATAGTGAAGCAAAAGTGTGTAAACCCCTTACAGCAACATTGACGCTTCACAGGATGTGTAAAAATCTTGGTCTTACAGATATTTGGAGACTTTTGAACCCATATGGTAGAGACTATAAATATTTTTCATAAATCCATAAGATATATTGTAGAATAGATTTTTTTTTTTAAATATCCAAATCCCTCATTTCATCTGTGAATTGCTCAATTGGAAATATCTTAGTCTCAGATCATGCCCTGGTGAGTTTAGAGGTGGTGCCACATACGGAGAAAAAGAAATCATATAGTTGGCGCCTTAATGTGTCCCTTTTGCAAAATCCTGAATTTCAACAAATGTTAAAGACTGAAATCAGTGTTTATATGGAGACCAATTGGTCCTCAGTATCCACTGTGGGCGTGGCTTGGGAGGCACTTAAGGCGGTTCTTAGGGGCCGGATCATACAGTATGCCTCATTCATCAAAAAATCCAAAGACGAGAACTCGTGGAGTTGGAAGGAAATATTAAAAATGCTGAAGCAGAGCTAAAGCGCCATTTGTCATCCAATGGCCTCAGAGAATTGACTCGATTGAAATACAGATATAATGCTATTTTGTCACAGAAAGTGGAGTTTTGGCTATTCAGGGCAAGACAGTCATATTTTGAGTCGGGGGACAAAGCAGGAAAACTTTTGGCTAGATATATAAAGCAGAGAGAGTTTTTTTCTACCATTCCCTCAGTGAAATCTGCTGGTGGTGAAATATTTACCTCGGCCATTGATATTAATAATGCTTTTAAAGAATTCTACTTTGACCTCTATAGTTCCACGTCTTCGTCTACTGATGAAGATATTAGAAACTTTGTGGAACCATTAGATCTCCCTATACTGACGACTGAGCAAAAAAATTCTCTTGATTCTGAGATAACTTTGGAGGAGTTTGGCGAGGTTATTAAGGCCTTACCTACAGGCAAGGCTCCGGGGCCTGACGGCTTTGCTGCTGAGTTTTTCAAATCTTATGCTACAGAACTGGCTCCACTTTTGTTAGACATTTATACTGAATCATTAAAGAATGGAAAGCTTCCTCCAACCAAGACACAAGCCCGGATCAGTCTGATTCCTAAAAAGGATAAAGATCCAAGTGACTGTAAAAGTTACCGTCCAATTTCCCTGATCCAGTTAGATGTAAAAAAAAAAATTCTAAAATTCTGGCTAAACGATTACGTAAAGTTATGACATCTCTTATACATATAGATCAGGTGGGATTTATTCAGGGCCACAGCTCTTCTGATAACATTAGGCATCTCATCAATATCATGTGGTCAGTAGCGAATGAACAATCTCCGGTCGCTGCCATCTCAATTGACGCAGAAAACCGGTCGCTGCCATCTCACTTGATGCAGAAAAGGCATTTGATATGGTAGAATGGGATTATCTTTTTAAGGTTTTGGAAATATACGGGTTTGGGAGTACGTTTATTGGATGGATTAAGTTACTTTATTGACAACCAGTAGCGGCGGTACAAACAAATGGACTAATTTCAGATTATTTTACTCTGGATAGGGGCACCCGGCAGGGTTGCCCTCTTTCCCCATTATTGTTCTGTCTTGCCCTGGAACCATTAGCAACCGCGATAAGAAAGGAGGTAGTGGGTAGTGGGGTAGTGGCGGGAGGTATGGCGCATAAACTCTTGCTTTACGCAGATGATATTTTATTATTTGTCTCTGACCCCAGTAGATCTATGCCTTGGCTCCACAGAATTATTAATTCCTTTTCTAAGTTTTCAGGATATAGAGCCAATTGGTCTAAATCCGAAGCTTTGGCTCTGACAGCGTACTGCCCAGAAACGGCTTTCCAGCCAGGTGCTTTCCAGTGGCCCAAACAGGACATTAAGTATTTGGGTATTTTATTTCCAGCAAATTTGTGTGATTTAGTTAGTTACTTTTGACCCCTTAATAAAATGGTTTTCGAGCGATGTGGGCAGGTGGGCTTCTTTACATTTATTTATGATTGGGAAGGTTAATGTTATTAAAATGAATTGTATTCCAAAATTCAATTACTTACTGCAGTCTCTCCCTGTTGATGTACCTCTCCCTTTTTTCAAGCAATTTGATAGCATAGCAAAGTCCTTCAGTTGGAATGGTAAACGTCCCAAATTACATTTCAATAAGTTACATAGGCCGATTGACAAATGTGGGCTAGGCCTACCCAAGATTTTATTTTATTATTATGCATTCGGTCTCAGACATTTGGCTCACTGGTCGCTTCCACCTGAGAGAGCCCCTCCCTGGTTCTGTATAGAACAGGAAGTTCTTGCCCCTATTTCGCCACTGCAGAGCCTTTCTATCAAATTCATCGGAGAAGCTAAGTTACATCCCGTTATCTCGCACTTGAACTCCGTATGCACAGAAGTGTCCAAACTGTTTAATTCTGACATTTTTTTAAATGTTACCTCGAGCATATGGCTGAACCCCAAACTATGCATCAACAAGTCCCCTTTTTGCTGGTCAGAGGGGATTGGGAGGGGGGTTACTACACTCGGTGACCTATATGAGAATGGAGTGTTGAGATCCTTTCAAAATTTGGTTCAACTTTTTGGGATTCCTAGATCTCAGTTCTATAAGTATTTACAGCTGCGCCACCTGCTCTGTACTGTTTTTGGGAGTGGTTTACACCCTCCTAAAGCGGCAGATACTCTGGGAGTGGTAATTACTGCTTTTGGAAAAGGTCATGAGGCATCGGTGTATTACGCCCTATTAATTCAGAGTCTGGGAGACAGAACTTCAACTTCTCTTAAGAGATTATGGGAGAAAGATCTAAATTTGGTATTGGAGGAGGGAGAGTGGGCTGGGATTCTAAAAAATATCAAATCTGTATCCAGAGACGCAAGGGTTCGCCTCGTGCAATTTAAGATTTTACATAAAGTCTATTGGACCCCCTATAGATTGCATAGGCTTGGTCTTAAAGACACACCCACCTGCTAGCGATGTCAATCAGAAGATGGAGACACAACCTATGTCTTTTGGGGATGTGTTAAGATGCAAGAATTTTGGATGAGGATTCAGAGTTTTATGTGTGAGGTTTTGGCCTCTCAAATTTTATTTTGTCCCAGACTCTGTATCTTGGGAGATGGGGCAGTCATTAATTTGGAGAATAAGCACATGAAAAACTGGGTCCTAACTAGTGTTATGATCGCCAGACAGATCACTTTGAGGAGTTGGAAGTCAGCTGGAGTGCCCCCGTTTCAGGAGTGGTGTTTAGAGATGGCCAGAGTGGCAGCTCTTGAGGAGGGGGTATCCAGAAGACTGGGGAGTTTGGACATGTTTGTAAAGAGGTGGGGCAGATATCTGTCTTTTTTGGAGGGCTCTCGGGGAGGAACAGTGGAGAGAGAGGGGTTTTATGTGTGTGATTGTTTTATTTATTTTATTTTTTAAATTTATTAATTTATTTATCTATTATTGTTGTGTGTCTATGGTTGTGTGACCACTGGGGTGTTGTTGGGGGTCGGGTGGGGGATATGGGGGGTGGGGGGGCTAATAGTGGGGGTTGTATATTGATTCTGTATTTGTGTGTTCCGCTATTTATATTTAAAGGTTGAATCAATAAAAAATGTTAATCGGAAAAAGAATAGCATCTCAGAATGCACAACACGTCCAACCTTGAGGCAGATGGGCTACAACAGCAGAAGACCACTTCAGGCACTTTCCCGGGAGTCCGAAGCGAAAACCATCCTTGAGCTCGATATCTCCCCGATTTAGCTCGTTGGCCAAAGCATAAAACAGCTCCGTATACTTCTCTATGGAGTCAGTTTCCTGCCAGAAAGACAGAAGTTCCAAAGCTGCTAGATCCATATTAGGTCAGTTCTTCTGTAATGTTTGCAGACTGATGAGACGAGAGAGAACGGATGTAAGTGCAGGCTTTTCAATGTAAACTTAAAAATGAACACTGGAAACACAAGAATGCAAGAAAACTAAACAAACCACTACAGCCATGCAAGCACAAGAACTGGTAAAGACACAGAGAACATGAGGGCATTATATAAACAAAGACTAACAAGGTTAACAAGACTAGTAACAAGACACAGCTGGGAAAAAATCAGGGTGGATCCAGGAAAATGCTGCCTCCGGAGGCTGTATATGAAGATAGGAAGGGATCAAGGCATGTCTGAATCCTATGTTCGTGTCACATCCTGTCTACTGAGATAACTTCACCTGATCGATTTGTGAAGGCAGCATAGATGTATCCTTTGCTGCCTATGAAATCCCACAATCCTGTGCATGCGGATCCACAACAGTTGAGCTGAATAAAAAAATGGCATCCAAAGAGGCGGTTGATAGCCAATTTGTGTATTGTTGTGTATAAATGTTTTTTTCTCACTTTTTCCAACTTTTCTAGCGAGAAAGTATTATTGTACTTATTGACAAAGCCCTTTTGATTTTGTTCTAGATGATTAGTACATTGTGGTTCGATTGGATGAACCAGAGATCTTATAGTATTGAGGTACCAACATTCGCAGTTCTAGCACTGGAGAGAGCGTAAAGGCTGTAACGGTTAACTAGCATTTTATGACAGTTTGTTAATGCTATACAAATTAATGAAGAGAGCAGTAAACTGACACCCTCCAATCGTAAAACCGTCTGTGACTTCTCTTATAAAATAGCAATTTTATCATTGTAAACTCCACAAATAGTTCACTCCAAAAGGATTGTTTAGTGTAAAACATGTTAAAGATTAGTGGACAGGCGGTTAGTTCATTAAACGATTAGCTGTTTTCTCACAAAAGTTGTTTAGACATTCATTCAAAAAGAAAGGCCTCTTGTCTCCTCGCCAGTGTACAGGCATAAAATGTCTATGTAACGGCCACGTTATGCTAATCTATGCTAACCTTGCAGGCTTTCCTATCAGAAGGACTTTGGATGAATGAAGCAGACACATTACATTTTGTGGACGCCAAATGGCGATAATCAGTTGCTGATATCCTAGCAACGATGCAATGTCATGCTGCCTCAGTAGTCTGTCCAAAACCAGTTTCTGGAGGTACCTTCGTATGCAAATGCTGTCTGTTCAGGCAGTGAGTGTGTTTACATGGACACCAGAAAGCAGCATATTATGAGAATGTGGTTTATTGAGAGAAAGTTGTATTCCTGTTTACATTTACTGTATAAGCGGCGTACTCTTAACTCATGTATACATGCGGCTTGGTGAGAAAGCAGCATTCTCCATAGAAACATAATATCCCTGTGACGCTTGTGTAAATAACAAACACGGCATCTGAGAAAGACTTTGCTATTTTACTCTCTGTTGCTTCGCTTTATTTACATATATTCCACAGTTTTTGCCGTGTTTGTTTCCTTCAATTTCTGTTGCGACCTGCAGCAGAATTGCGCAGCAATAGTGGGGTTTTCTCTATTACGTAAAACACCGGTATTCCCCCAATGTATGAGTGCATATACGCGGAGGTAAGGGACAGTCAATAATTTACACTGGTGTTTAGAAATGAGCATAGTTTATTGTGTATGTGCTTTCCCTACTGTACTCCTGGAAATGTTGAAGTCTTTCTTCTTTGTTTACTACTTGTTTGGCTCCATCCCATGATGTGTGTTACCCCAGTCTGTTCACGCACATGCACACTCTTCAAAAACCTGTGAGAACGGCACTTATGTGTTTACATGGTCAGATAAGCCGCGTTCTCTGGGAGAAACCTAGGTGTGTTAAACCGCTTTCTCTTATTCCCTCAAGTGGCGTAAGGAAACCTGCGTTCTCGTTTACATGGCATTTCTAGTGACCCCCATTGGCTGCAAGTCCCATACATTACAAAAGCATTACAAGTATTCCAAAGGACTCATGCTTCATTCAAAGATATCTGAAAAATATCTGAAAAATCACATAGCAGTGGAAGATCTGGTGTACAGCGCACAAATATCACGGAATACTTTTATGATCATGCTTTTCTAATTTGTGGAGCCGCAGCATGGACAATCTGAAAGATTCCTTTGTTTCCCACAACAAACAAAATGAAAATTAAATGAAAAGCAGTGAGTAAACTGCATTTTTCAATTAATTTAATTTTAAAATGTAGCTTTGGGTAAAATTTGGAAATCCTTAGAAATTAGTTGAATATGGCATCTGAGTGACATTTAAAATACAGATCAAGGGGGACGTTTTGGTGCATGGTGCAGGTAAAAAGTCGCCACATTGACGCTTTGTCATGAGTGTTAATTTAACTCAAAATATTCCTTTAATTGTTTAAAAGATTCGCAGAGCTCTGCATGGCACAAGGAAGTGTAATCGAGCTTGAAATCATGATTGCCAAGGAGACTGCTGATGTCAAGATTTATAGTGAAAATTGAATTATATTTTGGTTTGTTCTCACCCAAAACCAACTGGAACACATCTGAAGATTTTGATTAAACTACTGGAGTCTTATGGATTTATTTTATACTGCCTTTATGTGCTTTTGGAGCTTTAATATTTTGGTCACCATTCGCTTGCATTGTATGGACCTACAGAGCTGAAATATACTTCTAAAAATCTTCGATTGTGTTCTGCAGAAGAAAGAAAGTCATACACATCTGGGATGGCATGAGGGTGAGTAAATTTTTATTTTTATAAAAAATATATGCAGGATATATTTGTCTACACGACCGCACAACTCAAGCAAGTCTGTACAAGACATGAATTTTTGAATCCTAAAAAGATGAATATGAATTACATTATGAAAATATTTGTCCAGTAGACCAGCAGTGGCCGTAAGTTGCACTTATAAATGCCTGAGAGTCACTGCACAGATAACATCAAATTATATCAAATAATATCAAAGCAAGTGTCACCTAAAAAGAAATGATGCTACAGCTTTTCTCACAACTAACTGTTTTGCAATGGCTTTTAAGCAACTGTGTCCAGGTGATTTTAGTGGATGTATGAAGTCAGTTCCTCTCAAGTTCACACAGGTGTCTTGGTAACCACAGGTGGAGTTCATGACATTGACTATGAACATGTTCCCCACAAAGCATCCAAATACTTTTTGTCTTCATTTTTAACACTATCCCTGCATATGAATATTCACTTTCTCTCACTCACTTTTCTCTGTTTCACACACTTTTCTTATCAGTAATTATAGAGCAGATTTATTAATCCTCAACTAGCTGAGTCATAATTAGTTTCAGCCACAGATGACTCACCCATAATTTTGGACACATACTGTGCACTAAGATGAATAAAACTGCTGAAATCCACCAGGTCCAATGTTACTGGCTAATGCACAAACACTCATGCACAAGACATTGAACTGAACAAGTTTGTGTGAGGTGTGACATTGAATCTTGAAATGATTCAAGATTCTGCATGTTAGTAGTAGGTAAAAAAGACATCCTTCCTGTCATGTTTGCCAACTGCATGTTGAAAAAGACTGCCGAGTCTGGCTCCGGAAGTAAAAAAACCCATTCATTTTGGAACTGATTTTTAATGATAACATATACATTTTTAAAGACACACCTACCATGAGCCCTGAGGTTATTAATCGATGGTATATGCTTCTGATGAAGCCATCAGTCCATGTAATTTAAACTTCATGTTAAAAAAATCATGTTTAATAGCAAAATATCTGGTGAAGATAAAAAAAAAAATGTAGAGTTCTGGCAAACTAGCCGCAAACTTGCCGCAAAATTTGCCACTCGTTATTTTCATATGCAAATGAGCTTGTGATTTGCTGCAAATGTTTGCCAGAAGTTTGCAGCTCTTCACCGGTAGTGGTGAACCTGCAGGAAACCTTTGGCGACAATGTACAGTTTGCTGCAAGTTTGCAGCAAACGATGCTCATTTACATATAAAAATAATCAGTGGAGAATTTGCGGCAAATTTGCAATGAGCTCCTTGCATTGCCCATGATAGGGTTTCTTTAGCTCAACTGGTAAAGCATGGCACTAGCAACACCAAGATCATGGGTTTGATTCCCAGAACACACAAACTGATCAAATGTATTGGTATGCTTTGGATAAATAAGTCTGCCAAATGCATTAATTATAGAGCATTGCAGCGACCGCCCACTCACATGACGTACTGTGAATAATGCAATCGAGTCGCACTCTCAAACTACTTTTATATTTGCATATATCTGAATATTTTGCAATAAAATAAACAAAATATTGTTTTTATGCTTATAATCAACAACTTTTTATTTTCCATTGTTTTTAATTCGATTACGTCATCTGCAATGCTTCATGGGATTGTAGTTCATTCCCCCATTAAAGACGTTGAGGACACAGTCTTGTGCCTTTGTCTTTTTGTTTGATTTTTTAAATAGTTATTTGCTTCAAATGAAAGTTTGTAATGTTGTGATTCACCTCAGAGCTGGTTGATTTGGTTCATGGCTTTTATATGAAGGATAACTTTTTATGAAGAATTGTATGAAATCCCTATGGAAAAATATGAAAGGGAAAAATAGTTCCAGCAGCAAGACTGCTTAAAAAGTGGGCGGGCACTGTTGCGCTCAATTGATAATCTATACATACAGTGCATCCAGAAAGTATTCACAGCGCTTCACTTTTTCCACATTTTGTTATGTTACAGCCTTATTCCAAAATGGATTAAATTCATTATTTTCCTCAATTCTACAAACAATACCCCATAATGACAATGTGAAAGAAGTTTGAAATCTTTGCAAATTTATTAAATAAAAAACGAAGGTTAAAAAAAAAAAAAAAAAAAAAAAACACACAAGAAAAATCACATGTACATAAGTATTCACAGCCATTGCTCAATACTTTGTTGAAGCACCTTTGGCACCAAGTCTTTTTGAGTATGATGTTACAAGCTTGGCACACTTATTTTTGGGCAGTTTCTCCCATTCTTCTTTGCAGGACCTCTCAAGCTCCATCAGGTTGGATGGGGAGCGTCAGTGCACAGCCATTTTCAGATCTCTCCAGAGATGTTCAATCGGCTCCAAATCTGGGCTCTGGCTGGACCACTCAAGGACATTCACAGATTTGTCCCAGAGCCACTCCTTCATTATCTTGGCTGTGTGCTTAGGGTCGTTGTCCTGTTGGAAGATGAACCGTCGCCCCAGTCTGAGGTCCAGAGCGCTCTGGAGCAGGTTTTCATCAAGGATGTCTCTGTACATTGCTGAATTCATCTTTCCCTCGATCCTGACTAGTCTCCCAGTTCCTGCTGCTGAAAAACATCCCCACAGCATGATGCTGCCACCACCATGCTTCACTGTAGGGATGGTATTGGCCAGGTGATGAGCGGTGCCTGGTTTCCTCCAGACATGACGCTTGCCATTCAGGCCAAAGAGTTCAATCTTTGTTTCTCATGGTCTGAGAGTCCTTCAGGTGCCTTTTGGCAAACTCCAGGCGGGCTGTCATGTGCCTTTTACTGAGGAGTGGCTTCCGTCTGGCCATACAGGCCTGATTGGTGGAGTGCTGCAGAGATGGTTATTCTTCTGGAAGGTTCTCCTCTCTCCACAGAGAAATGCTGGAGCTCTGTCAGAGTGACCATCGGGTTCTTGGTCACCTCCCTGACTAAGGCCCTTCTCCCCCGATCGCTCAGTTTGACCAAGCGGCCAGCTCTAGGAAGAGTCCTGGTGGATCCAAACTTCTTCCATTTACGGATGATGGAGACCACTGTGCTCATTTGGACCTTCAATGCTGCAGAAATTTTTCTGTACCCTTCCCCATATCTGTGCCTCGATACAATCCTGTCTCGGAGGTCTACAGACAACTCCTTGGACTTCATGGCTTGGTTTG
This sequence comes from Myxocyprinus asiaticus, assembly GCF_019703515.2. Lineage (NCBI taxonomy): Eukaryota > Metazoa > Chordata > Actinopteri > Cypriniformes > Catostomidae > Myxocyprinus > Myxocyprinus asiaticus. Next base: position 43,909,706 of record NC_059373.1, read on the forward strand.
TGCTCTGACATGCACTGTTAACTGTGGCACCTTATATAGACAGGTGTGTGCCTTTCCAAATCATGTCCAATCAGCTGAATTTACCACAGGTAGACTCCAATCAAGTTGTAGGAACATCTCAAGGATGATTAGTGGAAACAGGATGCACCTGAGCTCAATTTTGATTGTCATGGCAAAGGCTGTGAATACTTAAGTACATGTGATTTTTTTCATTTTTTTATTTTTAATAAATTTGCAAAGATTTCAAACAAACTTTTTTCATGTTGTCATTATGGAGTATTGTTTGTAGAATTTTGAGAAAAATAATGAATTTAATCAATTTTGGAATAAGGCTGTAACATAACAAAATGTGGAAAAAGTGAAGTGCTGTGAATACTTTCCGGATGCACTGTATAGTCAAATCAGTGGTTGTTTCAGTTGACCTTTGACTCCAACAGCTGTGCTGGCGAGACATCGTTGACCCTCGGGACATTCCTGAGGAAACTTCAGGCAGTCCAATGGAGAGATAGCCGGGAACACACACGTGTAGCACGTCAAGGACAGCACTGAGAGAAGGACAGAGAGTACGGTGAATTCTGAGGTTACTGACATGATATACTGTAAATGGAGTGAGGGTGAAACAGGGAAGCCATAGACAGTTTTAATAAAGACCAAATTCATCAGCAATCGAGCACAGTGGATTTAATCTAGACATCTACTATATGGTGTACTATTCAGGAAGTGGAGCTCATGTGATCGAGCTCTGATAGACTCTAAGCAGACGCCCTTCAGAACTCGTGACGCTGAGATTCTCCTTCAGTCAGTCTAGGAACATCATAAAATACCTGTGAAGTTGAGAGTTTTTAATGCTTGTTATGTGCAATCTCTGCTCAAATAAAATCAGCACCTACACAGTTAGCCAGAAAAAATCATCTAGATTCAAGCAAAATAAATGTATAATCTACACTCTCAGCACTTCATTTTAAGTTTTATTGTAGGTAGATTTGACAAGAGGATCAATTGATCATGTTTTAACTGGTTGGTGACAAGCCCTTAAAAACGCATCATAGCTACACTCATATACAGTAGTTTTTTTTTTTTTTTTTTACTTTCAACAAGTGGTTTCATCTGAGACTCAGCCTGGTAAAACACTTTGTCTATGTTCACTGGGTTGAGAGGAGATTCATTTCCATGAGTACATTTATCTTACCTGCTAAAGGCAGACAGCAGAAGAGGACGAGGAAGAGTCCTTGAGACTTCATCATAGCGTTCCAGTCGTCTTACCACACAGATCTGACCAACAGTCTACCAGCTTTGTGTTCTAGAAGTCAGTAGATTTTTTTTTTTTTTTAACTCAGCCGTTCCTATTTTTCCTACTCACTCACCTCCGCAGTTTGTCTTTCCTAATTCCTGGAATTTAATATTGAGTCAATTGAGTCATATTTTATTGTGAAATTCTTAAAGTTTTTGGATTGCTGTGGTCTGGAGCTGAAAACACAATGAGATTGTGGTACATGGGCTTCGACTAGACGTACTCCACCCTGACGGTTTAATTTGATTTAGTGGTAAACACTTAACAGCTGAACTGGAGTCAATGCTGCAGTTTAGGCTTGAATTAGGAATATTAATTTTTTAGTCTTTTTGTCTTGTTTTTGTTTTTGTTTTTTTAAACAAGAAAAAATTACTTGAAGCAGAATGACCTAAGATATGAAGTCTTGTTTACAGAGAAATCTAGCAAAATTTAGTGGGTTTCTGCTAACAACAAGAAAAAAAAAAATTGCCAATGGGGTAAGAAAACATGAACTTTTCTATCCCCGTTGACACAGTTTTTTTCTTATGATAAGCACAAACATTACAAAATTTGGTTAGATTTCTCTGAAAACAAGACAAAATATCAAAAAGTTATTTTGCTTCTCAAGTTAATTGCTCTGTTTTTAAAAATGTTTAGATATTTTTACTGGAAAATAGGACAAAAATACTCATTGAGAAAATTATTATTTTTATTATATATTTTTATTTATTTATTTATTTTTGCTTTGCAGAGAAAAGACAGCTTAGATTTTGGGTTGTATAAAGGACAGCAGAGACTATGTGCAAAGTAGAAAATGTAAACACACACAATCCGAAGTGTTTTTGCAGAGATGGGAAAGTCTAAAGCCATAACTTTTCTAATTTGGTGAATCTATTCATATAATTTTAAAAGGTGTGTATGTGTGTGAATCATGCTGAGAGTAAATGTACGCCCAGTTTGCTCCAAATTACAGACGTGGAGCAGAGAAATCAAATGACAGCAATCTTGTGACACAGCGGAGATAACCCGTTTAGAAGCGATTATGCCACAGACACACACATACACACACACTAATGGAAATCACGGATACACCGTTCACATGGGTAAAAAAAAAATAAAAATAAAACAACAACAAAAAAGCATATTTTTCCAGGCCCTGCTGGACTGATACTCTCACACACACATGGACTCTTAGAGCACATATTGAGTGGAAGAGATCATGCATGTGTCGGTTCTGTGAGGCTGTTTGGTGTTTCTGTTGAAGAAAAGAGGAATGGACAGATGGTCTGTTCTTTAATCCTGTCTGTCCTCTTCTAGTCTCTCTGTCTCAGTCTCTCTCTCTATGCAATCATGTTTGTCTCATTCTCTGTCCATTCGTTTTTCATTATTAATGGGCAGAAGCCCTTCCTACAAAGGGTGCCATTTAATTGTCCCTTTAACATTGTCCACGCACCATTCGTCCTCTTGACAGACCTCATTCATGAAACACGAGCAAAATAAATTTCCATGCAAATTCATAAAACCAGGTTGTGTCTAGATGGTAACCCCCATTCTGTGAACCAACCAATTGCTTTTTGTCTAGTCACAAAATGTATCAAGGTCAAAAAAAAATTACTTTTTTAAAATTTCATATTGATGGAGCAGCATAATTTGTGTGAAAAGAAATAACATTGGAAGGTTCCGATTAAAATTCAGTTTTTAAAAAAAACCACACTTAAGGTAAAAGGCCCCTAGGGGGTTTAAAGTGATATCATGTAGATACCGGGGCAATAGTTATAGGGCACAATTTATCAACTAATGCAAATCATTTGAGACAGCAAGATGCTTTTTTGAGTAACAAATTAAGATGATGCTTACTCAGAATAACTACTTCAGAAAAAGTCAACCATTTCCTGTTCATTTCAAATACATTTGACATTTTATTACATCTCAAGTTTTCTTTAAACAAACTAATCTCTATTATGATTGGATCATAATCAATGTGAGCCCACTTTGAAAATTTTTCATAACAAATCTATTCACCCCACTAAAAAAAAAAAAAAAAAAAAAAAAACAGTGTTTAATAGGGGCCTTTAGCCCTGCAACGGGGAGCTTTTTTACCCCAAAATACTGTCCTTTCACTTATTGGATAGTTATTTAAAATATTTTTATTTAATGACCTTAAAACTGAAAATGACAAATAAGTATTTTGTCTCAAAAGAAATGTTAATTTCAGGGATTTTCATTAGATACATAAATTTACAATATTAACAAAAAATTATAAAAAATTAGATCAAATTGCCTCAAAATCAACCTTTAGGCATTACACACAATGATCTCATGGATCAGGAACTTTTTCCAGTGTATAGTGACAAACAGGTGTTTAGGAAAATCCTGTGGTAGTTTTTGATGCTATTTAGCGTTTTGGGAGAAAATCAAATCAATGGAGCCTTTTACCTCGTGGAGCCTTTAGCCCCGTTGTACCCTATATTTTATGACGTTGCTTCAAGTTTTGTTTTTAAATGGGAAGAACAAAATGCTCAAAAAAAGAAATAAAAAAAAATAATAATAAAAAAAACCACTTACTATTAAACTTAAGTGCTATAATTGTTTTCAATGATGTGCAACCTGTACATACCTGTGATTTATTATTCCAATAAATGAGCTTCAGAAAATCAAGAAAATCTGACTTTTTTATATGTACAGTTGAAGTCAGAAGTTTACATACACCTTAGCCAAATACATTTAAATTCAGTTTTTCACAATTTCTAACATTTAATTGTACAAAACTTAGTCTTAGGTCAGTTAGGATCACTACTTTATTTTAAGAATGTGAAATGTCAGAATAATCGTAGAGAGAATTATTTATTTCAGCTTTTATTTCTTTCATCACATTCCCAATGGGTCAGATGTTTACATACACTTTTTTAGTATTTGGTAGCATTGCCTTTAAATTGTTTAACTTGGGTCAAATGTTTTGGGTAGCCTTCCACAAGCTTCTCACAATAAGTTACTGGAATTTTGGCCTATTCATCCAGACAGAACTGGTGTAACTGAGTCAGGTTTGTAGGCCTCCTTGCTCACACATGCTTTTTCAGTTCTGCCCAAAAATGTTCTATCGGACTGAGGTCAGGGCTATGTTAGAGCCACTCCAATACCTTGACTTTGTTTTCCTTAAGCCATTTTGCCACAGCTTTGGAGGTGTTCTTGGGGTCATTGTCCATTTGGAAGACCCATATTTGACCGAGCTTCAACTTCCTGGCTGATGTCTTGAGATGTTGCTTCAATATAGCCACATAATTTTCCTTCTTCATGATGCCATCTATTTTGTGAAGTGCACCAGTCCCTCCTGTAGCAAAGCACCCCCACAACATGATGCTGATACCCCCATGCTTCACGGTTGGGATGGTGTTCTTCGGCTTGCAAGCCTCTCCTTTTTTCTCCAAACATAACGATTGTCATTATGGCCAAACAGTTCAAGTTTTGTTTTATTAGACAGAGGACATTTCTCCAAAAAGTAAGATCTTTGTCCCCATTTGCACTTGCAAACTGTAGTCTGGCTTTTTTATGGTGGTTTTGGAGCAGTGGCTACTTTCTTGCTGAGCAGCCTTTTAGGTTATGTCGATATAGGACTCGTTTTACTGTGGATATAGATACTTGTCTACCTGTTTCCTCCAGCATCTTCACAAGGTCCTTTGCTGTTGTTCTGGGATTGATTTGCACTTTTACCACCAAAGTATGTACATCTCTAGGAGACAGAATGCGTCTCCTTCCTGAGCAATATGATGGCTGCGTGGTCCCATGGTGTTTATACTTGCGTACTATTATTTGTACAGATGAACGTGGTTCCTTCAGGCATTTGGAAATTGCTCCTAAGGATGAACCAGACTTCTGGAGATCTAAAAACATTTTCTGATGTCTTGGCTGATTTCTTTTGATTATCTCATGATGTCAAGCAAAAAGGCACTGAGTTTGAAGGTAGGCCTTAAAATACATCCACAGTTACACCTCCAATTCAGTACACCTCCTATCAGAAGCTAATTGTCTATAGGCTTGACATCATTTTCTGGAATTTTCCAAGCTGCTTAAAGGCACAGTTAACTTAGTGTATGTAAACTTCTGACCCACTGGAATTGTAATTTAGTCAACTAAAAGTGAAACAATCTGTCTGTAAACAATTGTAGGAAAAATTACTTGTCATGCACAAAGTAGTCCTATGTGACTTGCCAAAACTATAGTTTGCTAATATGAAATCTGTGGAGTGATAAAAAATTAGTTTTAATGACTTCAACCTAAGTGTGTGTAAACTTATGACTTCAACTATATTTGATTAGTGACTTAGAAATAGTGAAGAATCTTTCTATTTAAATATTTCTTCATTTTTTCAAAAACCTAAAAGTTGCTGATCATTTTCAGGTTAAAATCAATTAATAAAAATTCCAGATTTTAATGCTGTCTCAGACTTTTAGACCCCACTGTAATCTGTTATTTCATGATGCTGTGAGGATAGAGAGCTCAGTCTGACCCACATATTAAAAGAGTGGATTAGTGAACAGCTGCAGACAACACAAACTAGGACTGTGTCAGAGAGTTCAGGATTCAGTGGACGGTTCAGTCTTCAGGTTGAGGTTATTCCGGATAAGAAGAAGCTGCTTCGTTATTTTTAACTCACGGTTCAACTCTACAGTCAACCATTGCTCTGGATTGGGAGTGTAGGGAGAAAAATGGAGGTGTGGCACTCCAAACAACAGGACGGGTGAGTAAAGCCCGAAAGATGGTCAGAAACATGATTAATACGGACCAGAGTTAAGCCGCTGCGAGCACTTTATTTCACTTGTATGTTTTACCGGAAAATTAACGTACACTGCAGAAACTAACTTTGTAAGGACCCAGTGTACTTTCGACTTGTCGAGTGAATGGTCGTGGAAAGTATATTCCTGAAATCGCCCACGGTCACGCAGGACTCCAACAGGAAGGATGGATGGATGGAGGGGGGAAGGGAAAGAGTGGCGGTTATGAGCACATAAATACGCTATCATGTTTGTGTAGTTGAGCCGAACTCAGGAGAGGACGATCAAAACAACTGAAGTAAGTGCTTTATTCAGACAGGAAGATAACAAACAAACGCGTCTCATCGCTACATGACTTCAGATCGTCGACAATCGTTCGACAGGGCGTCAACTTCGCCAGCAGAAACACTTCTGGACGCTACTGAACCGCTTTAGTTATCAGCACTGATCGACAAAACATTTCAATAATTGATTCGGTGTTATGTCCGTTAATGTTTCAGTCCGCATGTCAAATGAGTGTGATACAACACGGTTTGCACTACAATATATGTTGTATGGTGTTTTTAAAGACCAATATCGTCAATGTTTAAAAAAAACATTACAAAAATGAGATATTTTGGTTTGTAGAGACACATGTTGAAATCATCAACATTCAGCGTGTGTGTATTTCTATCAGTTCACAGATACATCACAGATGTTTCCCTCTAGATTAGTAAAGGATTCGGATTCCAGTTCTGATGTTTGTGAAGTATGTGGAGTGAAACAATCGTGCTCTTGTCCGCAGTAACTTTTATCCTGAGCTCACATCAGAGCTTCCAATATTGATATTAATATATCGAGTTAATGAGGCAGTGTTAGTATCGTTGACAACATTTTTTGTTATCTAAAATAAAAACTGAACTAAAATACTTTTTCAGAATTCCTAAACTAAAATAAAAATAAAAATAACCTTGTATGAATTGGAGTTGGTATTTTTTTAATATACACAATAGGGTAAATATGGGCAAAGTGGGACACTTTTGGAAATTTGACTTTCTTTTGTCACTTTTGTGATTCAAATGCCACATAACTTAGAAAGCTTAGGGTGTCTTCTACCTTAGTCAAAAGCAAACAATTAAATACTCAATACTGGGAAGTAGAACCTCTGGAGACCCTCTTTTCACCAAATCCCAGATTTCTTTACAAGGCAGTGTTGGTAAAGTGGGACAGAGGATTCAATAGAAAATATCTACCAATTATTTGAAATTAAATTTAATATTTTCTTACACACTTTCACATCATATGTAACATTTACAAACATTAAGTCAACTTTTCCTCTTTTTTTGCCTCAAATTTCTGTCATTTTCTTTACCATTCCTTTTCTCACCGGTGGTCATGAAATGAGTTTCGCAACATATCCTTGATCTAAAATTAATTGTTTGCTTCTCAAAGATTCGTTTAGTAATGTATTTAAATGGTTAAAAATCCTATGGATACAATAGAGGTCTAGCCTAACTGTGCCACTTTACCCATCTTCACCCTATATTATACAATTGTAAACATTTACAATCTACATTATAATTAAAAATAAAAATGCCACAAGATGGCCCTGAGAAATTTAATGACATTTTAAATTATACCAGTAAATGCTTTAGCTTTGGCAGCCATAAAATACTAAAACAAATAAACTAAACTGAAATGAGAAAACACTAAGAAAGTGAAGCTAAACTGAATTGACAAATTAAATGTAAAATATAAATAAATGAAAAAAATCGAAATCTTAGCAGAGCACATTCAAAGGCATTCAGTTTCCTAATTTTGTTTTAAAGGTCTCATACAATAGATTTACATGCATCCAAGGTCAAAAATCACTTTAATTTGCTCATTTAAATTGCAGCATTACCTTTTTTTTTCCAGTGTCAAAAACGACTCGTTCAATGATCCGTTCTAAAGGATTCATTCTAAACTCCTCCTTTCAGAGATCCTACTCTGCTCTGATTGGTCAGATGTCCCAGTCTGTTGTGATTGGTCTATCGCTTAGTGTAGTGTTTAAGGGCAGGTCAAAGCTGTTCGTAAGCAGCCAATGAAGACCAGAGGTGGGTTTTTTGTTACCAAATTATGTAGGTTAGTACAGGAAGTCTGGAATTACTAACGACTCGTTTCAGGTGTTCAGAATCGGTTCTTTCTTTTGGGAGTCAATAACTCCATTTGTCGTGCACTTTGATTTTTGAAACTTTGCAGAATTTTTTACATTCACAAACAGCTATATAACACACTACATGAAAGATAATATTTGAAAAACCATAATAGGTGCTCTTTAATGCATCATATCTAACAATAATTCATTGAAGACCTGGAAACAACTGAGAAATGTGCTTTTTACCTCTAATAATGTTTTCCTTGTATCTGGATTAGCTGTGCATGTGTATGTAGTAAATATACAATGTTTTTAAAAAGGTCTTCATTCAAAGAATGTGACATTCGCAACGGGGAATTAGGCAAAGAAATGTATGATGCAGCAGTTTCCTTCAGGATCAAAGCACGTTTCATTTTTTTCGGGCAGCATGAAGTGGTGTAGTTCCAAATATTTACTGTTATAAACCCTTTGGCCTTTGGTTTCATTATTAAATTATTGGAATGAATTAACCAGTTATAACCGGTTACCAGCATTTAAAAAGAATGTTTTCTCTCCGGAAAAATTGAAAATCACTTTCCGGTTTTCGGGTACATTCTGCAAAAAAATTTAATCAGTTTTTGGTTTTCGTTTTTGTTCCTTGAACTGTTTTTAGTCCCTGATTTAGACACCGTATTGATAAAATAAATGTAATAAATCTGGAATTCAGAAAAAACAAATAACAGGTATTGGTAAGGACAGAAAAGGAAGTATCGTACTCATTCTCAAAAAAGTAGTGTCAGAAAATTCCCCTCAGCATGAAAGTGAATAAATGATGAAGGCCTGGTAAAAAGTTTGCAAGTTAGTTTTAATGTGACCTTCATAAAACAAAAAGAAAACAGTTTAAATCTATTCTCGACCCCTGAGAAATAAAATCGAAGAAACACTTGGAAATGTGTGAAATAGGTTAATGCAATTTATTTATAGCAATTTAAATGTACATATACACTGAAAATCATTTTTACACACAAAATGTCCTTGAAATTCTGAAAAAATTATAGAAATCATAAAATGTGTATAAACCACTGACAGATCTGTTTGTAGATTCTGAAACAGACATAAAGGGGAACGAACACTGATGATAATCAGTCAAGCACATGATTATCAGCCTATGCAGAACATCTCAAAATATTTGGTTTATCATTATTCACAGTTTGGATTTTTCTGTCAATTTATGCATTCATTCATTCTCTCTCTCTCTCTCTCTCTCTCTTTCCTACTCTTTAGGTAGTATTATAGGGACAGACACAGTGTTTGAGCTTTCCGTCCAGAGTGTTTAAGGGGATTCTTGAAAGAGCAGAATAATTTGCTGATGCTTTAGACGTCAGTTGTCATTGCACAGACCTGCACACAACTTACTTCCTGCCGTTTGTAACGTCCAAACACTTTCACTTCCATTCACACACACTCTGACTCTCTCACACAGGTTTGTGAAGAAATCACACCCTCTTACACTCGCATGTACAGACAAATACACACAAACCAGTAATACACGCTCCATACTCAAGTCAGGCACATACACCATCATGGCCAACATTCATCCATACGGCTGCTTCACCCATGCTGTCGTCAGAGGGATTCCAGAATCCTTCGGGAGGTTGGCCGAGGGCGGCGATGGGGTGCAGACGGACTTAGCTAAAGCCCAGCGTCAGATGGGGGTGTTAACGGGCGCGCTGAGGCAAAAGGTGGGACTCCAGCTGATCGAAATTCCAGCAGACCCCGAGCTGCCCGAGAGCTGGCGAATTGAAGATATCGCTGTGATCCAGGGCGACACGGCGCTTATCACGCGACCCTTCAAACAGCAGCGACGTGCCGAGGTGAGGCATGCCCATAAGCGTGAATGCTGGAGTGTTTTTGAGTATATAAAGTAAGTGCATATACAGTATGTGTTTTTGTTGCAGGCGGAGGCTGTACGGCGAGTGCTGAATGAACTGAACCTAACGCTTGTGGAGATGGGCGATGAGGAGGGCGGGTCTGCTGGAGCCACTCTAGAAGGAAGTGATGTCCTCTTCACAGGGAAAGAGTTCTTTGTGGGCATTTCAAAACACACCAATCACAGAGGGGCAGAGGTTCTGGCAAACACGTTCAGAGTGAGTCTCAAGTTGTCATTCGGTTTGCAGTGAGTGTTTCACTTGAATTGCTAGTCAATTCAGTAGCATCTGAAATATCCACAAAGTCATTTTTGTTTATGTTTTGATGACTCTTGTCAAAGTCATTTTTTATTTGTACTAAACTAGTTGTTCAAGGCACTCAAAGTAGGGTATAAATAAAAAAAGCCTTTATTGAATCATGGCTACGGATGTGTAGAACGCATTCATCAGGGAATGATAAAGGCTTAAAGGCACCCTGATGATGGCGTTCTGAGATGCAAAGTGTCGGCTTGAGGAATGTTTTTAACCTAATAGCCATGATTAAATAAAGGCTTTTTTAAATGTATACCCTACTGGACTACTAGTTTTTTGTATTTGAATAGAAGATCCCTTATCCAAAGAACACCAGTGGGAATGCTTCACACCCAAGCAGCACTAAAACAAATCAGAAATACATTTAATACAATTCTTGTAAAAGGTTTGTTTGCAGACTTTTTAGAGGCATAAATGCAATTCAATGATTGATCCTAACTATATTTTAAATAAAAATGATAGACAAGAAATGTGATAACATACAAAATTCATTCATATATTATTTTATAAAATTCCACTGATTACAACAAACCTCATGTGTATCTTTATCTGCATATATACTGTATGAATAAGCAGTCAGTAACTGCACTTTCTGATTGAAGTCTCACTAGTACAACATTACATAACAATAACAGTTCCAGAGACAGTTTAGACTGTGTTTTCTAGCCTATTGATGTACTTTAGGCTGGTTAAATTGCAAAAGTTCTTATTTTATTTCGAGCTGGACTTATTTCACAATGACTTGTGCATCAGTAAAAGACTAATTCAGAATAGTGATGTCCAGTTTATGAACGAATCGTTCTTTTGAACCGGTTCTTTTTAGTGAACGAGTTGAACCAGTTCACCAAATCGGACTGAATCGTTTGAAACAGTTCGCATCTCGAGTCAACACTGATCCACAAGTTACTCTATCTTAACCTGTCTCTCGGATGTGCCTGACACTCCGAATCAAAATGAGCCGATAACCGTATGTAATATGATCCTAGAACTGGTGATATCTGCTTTAACAAATAAAACATACTGGAAATATGTTGATGACTTGATTGTATTACCGTTTTATCAATGAATGAAGATGATCCAGTCTACAGTTCTCGGATCAAAAGTACACTGATCCCAGGACAGCAGCTCTTGCGTCAACAATACACTGATCCCAGGACAGCAGCTCTTGCGTCAACAATACACTGATCCCGGGACAGCAGCTCTCGAGTCAACAGTACATTGATCCCGGGACAGCAGCTCTCGAGTCAACAGTACAATGAGTTGCTCGTAACAGTTCTCGAGTCAACAGTACACTGATCCCAGGACAGCAGCTCTCGTGTCAACAGTACACTGATCCCAGGACAGCAGCTCTCGCGTCAACGGTACACTGATCCCGGGACAGCAGCTCTCAAGTCAACAGTACGATGAGTTGCTCGTAACGGTTCTCAAGTCAACAGTACACTGATCCGAGGACAGCAGCTCTCCTGTCAACACTACATTGAGTCATTCGCAGCAGTTCTCGAGTCAACAGTACACTGATCCCAGGACAGCAGCTCTCGTGTCAACGGTATCTGATTCCGGGACAGCAGCTCTCAAGTCAACAGTACAATGAGTTGCTCGTAACAGTTCGCAAGTCAACAGTACACTGATCCGAGGACAGCAGCTCTCTCGTCAACACTACATTGAGTCATTCGCAGCAGTTCTCGAGTCAACAGTACACTGATCCCGGCACAGCAGCTCAAGCGTTAACAGTACATGAGTCGATCACAGTAGTTTGCGAGTCACCAGTACACTGAACTGAGAATCGCCTCTTTCGGACATAATACTGCATGCGTAACCGAGGACTTGAATGAGGGGGCGAAACATTTCAGTCAAGAGATGTAAATTAATTTTACTATTGAGTATTGTGCTTGCAGATTATATCTAAAGTTGTGATGAGCTGGATCATGGTTTCTGTAAAAAAAAAAGTGTAAGTTGATTAAGACTAGTTTAATCACTTTATTTGCTTCAGACATGTGTAGAACATCTATGTTTGTATATCAATGTCAGTATTGGGTGCTTTAGGTGCAAAACTTTAATATAGGATGTATTGTAAGATCACTGAATGAAACACTGATGACAGTAAACACCCTTTTTATTATAACTTAAGTAAAATTTTATAATCAGCAATATGACCTTACATATGGCTTTCTTGAATGTTTTTGCGTTTGTATTCTACGACGCCGGCGTATTAGCATTATGTATAGTGACGTCATTACGCGATGACGTAAATGAATTGGTAAATCGTTTTTTTTTAACCGGTTCATTGAAACAAACCGTCCAAAAGAACAGATTCACAGAAAAAAAATCAGACTTCCCATCACTAATTCAGAAAATGTTCGGACTGATGTATAAGTGTTTTTGATTCACTAAAAAGAACTGGTAACATTATGCTTTCATTTACTAAAAAAGAAACAGCTCATGGGAGTCATTCATTCTGGAATCAGAATACACTGGATGTGTTGTGTGTTTCATGCTGTAGATTAAAAAAAAAAACAGCTCATTGGAGTAATTTTATCAGGAATCAGACTGCACTGGATGCAATGTATGTTTTGCACTGTAGATTCAAAAGAACCGGCTCATAAGAGTAATTCATCATACATCGTCATTCGATTGGGTGTACAATTACCAAAAGAGATTATTATTCACTGTGTTTTGAAAACGTGTCACTGCAAACGTTTGCTAAACAAGTTTTATTATCATGTAATGTAGGATTTTTGGCTCATTTGTGGATCTTATTTAATAAATGTCGACATGTTTGCATGACGTCACACACCTGCATCTCTGTGAAATTGGAGTTGAGGATTTTCGCATGAGTTTCCAAGTCCGACTTCAGATGGCGTTTCATTGCATTTTCCAGTAGGATGTTGGTAATTGAATGGAACGCAGCATATGGGTGCCTACGCACTAGAGTTTATGCTGCGTAAGAGAACTTTGCAAATTAATTTTTATTTCAATGATGTTGGTGCGTCGGACGGACAGAGAGGGAAAATGCAGAAAGTGATGCTCAGTCCAAAATTGAGAACATTTCAAACTTTTGCCGGTATGCACTATGACGCAGGCATCCATTGACCAATGAGAATTTAGAGATGGGTCCATTTGTGCTTTTGTGAAATCCAATTTGCTGTATGCATGCTTTAATTCAAACTGACATGGCTCTTTCCGCACCCTCAAAACCGAGCCAACACATTACTATTTGTCAAACACTCTGTCAGAGCTTTCCCTTGTGTGTAGGTGCACTAATTCTGCAGGAAGGTGGCCAACCAGAAGTGGAGTTTGGCAACTCTAACTTTGTCTTAAAGACCCCAGTGAGCAAGCCAAATGCAACCATGGCAAGGAAATATCTATATGATGTTAAAGGAATAGTTCACCCAAAATGACAGTTCTGTCATTATTTACCGTAACATCTCTCCAAATCCAAAAGACTGTCTTGAAATATTCACATGGTTTATTTGCCATATAATTAAACAGTGAATACTGCTTCTGAAGTGATACAAAATTCACTACTCTCTCTCAGATCAAATAATGTCAATAAATCAAAGCTTTTGAATAAAAAATGCCAGCTATGTCAATAACATTACACCTTGTTGGTTCTTATCACGTCTCTAAAAGGCTCACAACCAAAACTCAGTGATATTCTGGTTTCTACATATGACCCGGGTCCTCCTTTAATGCACATCAGTGGGATGTTTTCCCCCTTTTAATGGCAAAAACCAAGCAAGTCCAGTCTGTATTTACATTTAGCTTTTATCCAAAGTGACTTACAAATGAGGAACATATCTGCAGTGTTCAAGTATTGCCAAGTTCTCAAAATGTCTGGAGTAGTATAGAAGCTAGCACAGAAGAAAGAGACAGAAAAATGTAAAATATATTTTATTAATTTTAACTGTTAAATAGTTAGTACAATTTGTGTGGATTGGTTAAGTGCTTGTGGAACAGATGTTTTCTGTTCTGAAAATAGAAAATGTAGCAAAGTAATAGTCCACCTTTCCTCAACAAGCTGCTTCATTTGAGGTATCGTTCATGTCAGTAGTTGGACGAGTTAGAGGTTTGTATGTGTATGAGCAATAGTGATTAACAAACAGCAAAAGAAAATAAAAATAAGGGTTTGTTGTTGTGTGTTCAGGACTTTGCTGTGTCCACTGTGCCTGTGTGTGGAGGCTCTCGACTGAAGAATATCTGCTCGATGGGTGGCCCCGATACCATCATCATCAGCAACAGTGATGGGGCCAAAAAAACACTCAGAGTGAGCACTTGTACAGTAACATTATTAGAGGGAGTATGACTTGAAACTCAACAGTACAAATCAGATATGCATTATAATAAATGTGTTTGTTGTAAAAATATGTTCTATTAAAGCTGTATTGTATAGTGCTTTAAACAGTATATGATCATTCACTATTTCATAATTACATAAATACACATGATCTCATAAGATCTCTACATGTCTTTATAGATCACATTATTAACTAGTGGATTTCTAGAGTTCAACTAGATCGATATGGGTTTTTCAGTGATTGATAATGATTCTGATATCCAAATGTCTGTCTGTGTGTGTGTACCGGTATATATACAAATCAACAGTGCATTCAGAAAGTATTCAGACCCCTTCATTTTATTCACATTTTATGTTGCAGTCTTATGCTAAAATGCTTTAAATTATTATTTTTTTCACATCAATCTACACTCCATACCCCATAATAACAAAGCAAAAAACAGATTTTTCATAACTTAAATTTATTAAAAAGATAAAACTGAAATATCACATTGACTTGAGTATTCAGACCTTTAACTCGGTACTTTGTTGAAGCACCATTGGCAGTGATTACAGCCTCAAGTCTTTTTGGGTATGATGCGACAAGCTTTGCCCACCTGGATTTGGGGATTTTCTACTAGTCTTCTCTGCAGATCCTCTCAAGCTCTGTTTGGTTGGATGGGGACCGTCGGTGGACAGCCATCAGAGATGTTTGATTAGGTTCAAGTCCGGGCTCTGGCTGGGCCACTCAAGGACATTCACAGAGTTGTCCCTAAGCCACTCTTGCGTTGTCTTGGCTGTGTGCTTAGGGTCATTGTCCTGTTGGAAGGTGAACCTATGACCCAGTCTGAGGTCCTGAGCACTCTGGATCAGATTTTCATTAAGGATATCTCTGTATTTTGCTGTGTTCAGCTTTCCTTCAACCCTGACCAGTCCCCCAGACCCTGCTGTTGAAAAACACCCCCACAGCATGATGCTACCACCATGCTTCAACGTTGGGATGGTGTTGTGCGGGTGATGAGCGGCGCTTGTTTTCCTCCTGATGTGATGCTTGGAATTGAGGCCAAAGAGTTCAATCTTCGTTTCATCAGACCAGAGAATCTTGTTTTTCACAGTCTGAGACTCCTTTAGGTGCTTTTTCCCAAATTCCAAGCGGGCTTTCATGTGTCTTGCACTGAGGAGAGGCTTTCATCTGGCAACTCTTTCATAAAGCCCAGATTGGTGGAGTGTTGCAGTGATGGTTGTCCTTCTGCAAGTTTTTCCTATCTCCACTCATGATCTCTGGAGCTCAACCAGAGTGACCATCGGGTTCTTGTCCACCTCTCTTACAAAGGCCCTTCTCCCCCAATTCCTCAGTTTGGCCGGGCAGCCAGCTCTAGGAAGAGTCCTGGTTGTTCCAAACTTCTTCCATTTAAGAATTATGTAGGCCAATGTGTTCTTGGGAACCTTCAAAGCAGATAATTTTTTGTAGCCTTCCCCAGACACAATCCTGTCTCTGAGCTCTGCATGCAGTTCTTTAGACCTCATGGCTTGGTTTTTAGCTGTGAGACCTTACAGTATATAGAGAGGTGTGTGCCTTTATAAATCATGTCCAATCAGTTGAATTTGCCACAGGTTGACTCCAGTCAAAGTGTAGAAACATCTAAAAGATGATCCAGAGAAATGGGATGCACCTGAGCTAAAGTTCAAGTGTCATAGCAAAGGGTCTGAATACTAATGTCAACGTGATATTTCAGTTTTTTTCTTTTTAATACATTTAAAGTTATCAAAAATCTTTTTTTTCTTTTGTCATTATGCGGTATGGAGTGTAGATTGATGTGAAAAAAATTATTTAAAGCATTTTAGCATAAGGCTGCAACAAAATGTGAAACAAATGGAGTCTGAATACTATACGAATGCATTGTATATCAGTCTATTACTATTATCAACACACGTCCCTTCTCAAAGAGTCCATCTGTAAGTGTTGAGTGTGTTTGTGTTGTAACAGATGATGGAGCAGTTGACTGATCATCATTATGAGATCTTGTCAGTACAGGAGGATATGGCTGCTAACTGTGTGTACATCAGAGGTCCAGCTAAAGTGGACTATCTCTTGCATCCCACCGTAGAGGAGTGTCCAAATAGCATACCGGTGAGTGATCATAATCATGACTTTCTCTTGGACAGGCTTGAGAATGATCTTGGCTTTTGTGTAATGGCATTAATCTGGGTTAGGTCCTATTTATGTAACTGCTACCACTTTGTTTGTATAAACAAGGAACTGTCAGATCAAACACATTATATATGGAGTGCCACAAGGCTCAGTATTAGGTCCTCTACAGTTCTTCTTGAATGTGCTTCCCTTGGCATTAATTTTCATTGTTATGCTGATGATATTCGCATGAATAAGTAGGTGTACAGGTGTTCCTAATAAAGTGGTCACCAAGTGTATATTCCTGAATAGTGCAAATTGTCCCTTTACATTTGTGTCTTCATTTTTTTTTTAAATAATTATGAATCATTTCAAAATACTCAAATCAAATCATATTTCAGATTATCACTGTATTTTAACCCACTATTTAGAGACATTAACAGGCCTACCTAATCGTACAGTCCACAAATAACATTAGAGCAACATCAGTAGATACGCCCACTTGTGTCTCAGAAATAGAGACTATCGACACCAATGTCGTTCAAATGGGGCTGTACTCATCTGCCATAATTCTTTAAAATATGTGATCTAATATTCATATATAATTATCTTGATTTACATATTGAATTATCTTTATTTAGGGGCTTTTTACAGCAAATATTGATGATTAATTGTGATTTTATCAATCATGTAATTAATTAAATTGTATTTTAATCGATAGACAGCCCAATATTTTCTGTTTGTCTAAAGATGTGTTTATGTCTTTCAGACGTTCCAGAGGTTGACAGACTACACTCTCCTGCCCACAGCTTACAGTGAAGCTTCTAAACTGGGGGGTGCTCTGTCCTCCCTCTGTCTGCTCGTCAACAAGAAACTACATTACTAGAGACTCCAACACATATTCACTGCGTCACTTCATTTATCTACATACAAGTCCGTTCAGTGAGGTTTAGGGGCAGAAACTGTGGTTTAGACCAGTTATAACTGGTTTGCGACAGTCAGCAATTGTCCAGTTGTTGTGTCCTGTGTTCCTCTTATGCGTTTGTCTCTTTCTGATCATATTATATTGACTATAAAACAAATAAATGATAATGCAACGTTTACAGCTGGTACTGCATGTAGTTTTCTTGATGAGTTTCATGCCTTCTAGAGGTTTCTGTTGAAATTCACCCTTATTCTGTGCTTTGAGTGCTAATGTTTCACAGAATGCATTGCACTATGAATAGTATTTTGAAACCACTTTAGTCTTGGACTAAACTTTGCTTGCCCATAAACCGCTAGATACAGATGAGATGTTTCCTAGTTATACTTTTAATACAACACTGTTCTATTTAATGCCCTGAATATTATGAAATACATTTTCCCCCATGTTTTGAAAACCTTGTCTTGATATATATATAGTAGATATACAGTAATCTGAGATTAGTAGCTTGTGAAGTTAAAATGTTTACACTTTGTATTTAGTGTATCTGTTTTTAATCAAGTATTAAAGACTGTAACATGTATTATTTTGTTAATCAGTCTCATGTGTAGTGTATTCTTTGATGCCAGAGACAGTACACATACATCATGAATAAATGACAGTGGCGGAAGTAAATTAAGTAGATTTTATTTTTGTAAATGCACCAGATGTTTATCTGTAACTCTGTGTCTCTTCCCAGCATGTATTCTTGATGGCGTAAGAGTCAGATGATCTCTGAAACAACACAGTACAACAGTTATAAGTCCCCCAATACACACGCTGTATAAACTCAAAGTAAATAAGTTAAAAACAAGGTCATAACAGAAACATGTTTCTGAGCTGGTGATTGGCTGGGCAATGGAAAGCAGCAGCCAATGAATAAGCAGAGAGTTTTATTCTGCGAGTACTCTAGCACACCAGGACAATGAGTGATGTCAGGATGTGACTCTAGTCTCGCTTTAATCATCCACACAAATAATTATGGCGGCAAAATAACGAATAATACATGTTCCTCGTGCCATTACTACATTATGATTGTAAAGAAGCCCTTAAAGTCTAGGCCAGTGTTTCTCAATCCCCAGCAACGCACATTTCAGATGCCTCCATGTTTCTGCAGGTTTCATCGTTAAATTTAAGACTTTTTTAAAACACATTTGGATTTGTAACAAACTCTTAGAAATAAGTCATTTTGTATTTAAATGTCACGGGAGCATTATACAGTATATATATAAAAACATATTAGTACAGAAATACTCAAACCAGCCTGTCTGGCACCAACAATCATCCATGCGATTATCTAATCAGCCAATCATGTGGCAGCAGAGCAGTGCATAAAATCATACAGATACGGGTAAGGAGCTTCAGTTAATGTTCACATCAACCATCAGAATTGGGAAAAATGTGGCATGATTGTTGGTGCCAGATGGGCTGGTTTGAGTATTTCTGTAACTGCTGATCTCCTGGGATTTTCACACACAACTGTCTCTAGAATTTACTCAGAATGGTGCCAAAAACAAAAAACATGCAGTGAGCGGCAGTTCTGTGGATGGAAATGTCTTGTTGATGAGAGAGGTCAACAGAGAATGGCCAGACTGGTTCAAACTGACAAAGTCTATGGTAACTCAGATAATCGCTCTGTACAATTGTGGTGAGAAGAATGTCATCTCAGAATGCTATTGTGAGATGCGGGTTGGCGCTGTTTTGGCAGCACATGGGGGACCTACACAATATTAGGTAGGTGGTTTTAATGTGGCTAATCGGTGTATATAACTTCAGGCACTTTAACACTTTGAACTTCTAGAAAGTATTGTTAAAATATTATCCACACAATTGAATTGGTGTATGTACATGCATCAGAAGATTTGTCTTTATTTTTTCTTCAAGTCATGAAAATTTCCAGCAAATCTCAGCAAGTCTGTATTGCGTTTAATAGAACTCTGTGCTGGAAATGCAGCTGATGAAAATGACATTAACCTTTTTTTTTTTTTTCTTCATATAAAATGGCTGACTCCTTTGTCTTGCTATGGCTGATTTCATTGCTAACATTTTATGTATCCTTAATACACACAATTAAATATTTTTATACTGATTAATTTGGCAAAATCACAGATTGATTGGAAATGATGGCCAATAAAATCTTCAGCTCATAACTGATATTTCACTTGATTTTTCTTTGTTTGGTCTCATATTTCATCTCAAGCATGCTCTTCACTGTCACTTTTGTACACTTTATTAACAAGTACACTAACTTAAAAAAAAAAAAAAAAAAAAAACATTAGGGGTAAAATTGTTGTGCTGAAAATGTAACCACAACTGTGGGACAGTCGATTAAAAAATAAATAAAATTAAAAAAAAAAAAACTGATTGAAATCCTTTACACGTACTAAATATTGAAATGGTTTATTTCACTCTTTGTTTAAACTATCAGTTTTGCGAAATGCAATAATTTGTATATTTATAATGGATTTTCATTGTTCCAGAACCAGATTTTCAATATTAAACTAAGCTTACAAAGTCTACTTTCCACAGACCTACATTACTTTTTAATTGACTTTACAAACAATACAAAAGCATTGCACACCTCCCTTGGCAGGGTCAATGCCCGGTTGCATAAAGCACCTTAAGTTTTTCCCTTTAGTATAACACTTAAAGGGTGATTTCCCCTTATCTGAGGGAATGACTTGAGGGTGTGGCATTTAATCCCTTAGATGCTTCTCTTAGGTAAGGGAAACCGTTAAGGGTTTTACTACAGTGAACCAGGTTTTACCGTAATAAAATTCACGACATGTCTCTGCCAACTTTCAGAAGATCAGAAATGTCCCGCTCAACATTTGGGCAATTTTACCACATAGAAAATACTTAAAAATTAAAATAAAAACATATTATTCTATTAAAGTTACTGAGTATCATAATTAATGTGTAAATTGTCTGACCTCTTCTGAAGCAGCGCATAAGCGGCATTGTAACGTGTCCCCTGTTAGTTTTCACAGCACTTTCAGGATGTACCAGTCACAATCGTTTATGATTACTGCATAAATATTTTTTCAAATTCATTTTCTGGAGGAAACACAGGTAGATTTCCATTTGTATCTGAGGAACAATCTTTTGTGTACACATATTTCCTGTGTAAACATCCTTTCACATGGAGACCAATTAATGGAGGATTCTGCTTTTACAGCCGACCGGCAAGTGCCCTTTTGGGAAAGACACCTTTGAAAGACATTAAGATGCTTGTATAACTGTGCAGAGAACTGACTGCCATCCCAAATTAAGAATATTAGTGGTGGTCAGTAGGGGTGTAGGATATATATAAAAAGTTGCAATATATCGCAAATGAACTTGCGGTATGATTTGAACGCATCCATCTGTACAGTTTACATTGCGTAACCTTCAAATCTGTACTCCTGCAACAGTTTTTCTACCCCCAAAATGGTCTAAACTGGGTTCTCTCTATCACGAAAAATTAACCTGGGCACACTATACTCTTCAATTTCTTCATTTTTAGAAATCTTGAAACTCTTAACCTATACTTAAGGTGAAGTTTTCCTAACCCCAAGAAATATTTAGGAAAATGGCAGTGAAGGGGCTTTATGCAACACTTAACGGTTTTTAAGGGCGTACTTCAGAAAAAAATAAATACTTGAGGCAAATCGTACGTAGTGGTCGGCTGATATATCGTTGACGCTTATTCTGACTTTTTTTAACTATTGCCGTCGGACGATGATTTTTTTCTTGAGGGTGCTGAGAATCACCTGCTTGCACGTGAAGCAACTGAGACATGTAAACAACCAGTCAAGGTTCGTTTGGTGCGCGAACCAGCTGGCTGGTGTTTTTACAGACATTTTCAACCTTTCCCTCTCTGTCTGTAGTCCCCACATGCTTTAAAACATCCACCATTGTGCCTGTTCCAAAACAATCAAAAATAACTTGCTTAAATGACTGGCATCCTGTTGCTCTGACCCCCATCATCAGCAAATGCTTTGAGAGACTAATCAGAGATTACATCTGCTCTGTGCTGCCTCTCTCTCTAGACCCACTGCAGTTTGCTTACCACAACAACCGCTCCACTGATGATGCCATTGCATCTACACTACACACTGCTCTCTCCCACCTGGAAAAAAGGAACACTTATGTGAGAATGCTGTTTGTAGACTACAGCTCAGCATTCAACACCATAGTGCCCTCCAAGCTAGATGAGAAACTCCGGGCTCTGGGCTTAAACAGCTCGCTGTGCAGCTGGATCCTGGACTTCCTGTCAAACAGACGCCAGGTGGTTAGAATAGGCAGCAACATCTCCTCATCACTGACCCTCAACACTGGAGCCCCACAGGGCTGTGTTCTCAGCCCACTACTGTATTCCTTGTACACACATGACTGTGTGGCAACACATAGCTCCAATGCCATCATTAAGTTTGCTGATGACAAGTCGGTGGTAGGTCTGATCACTGACAATGATGAAACAGCCTACAGAGAGGAGGTGCACACCCTGACACACTGGTGTCAGGAGCACAACCTCTCCCTCAACGTCAGTAAGACAAAGGAGCTTGTGGTGGACTTCAGAAGAAAAGACAGAGAACACAGTCCCATCACCATCAATGGAGCACCGGTGGAGAGAGTCAGCAGCTTCAAGTTCCTGGGTGTCCACATCACTGAGGAACTCACATGGTCCGTCCACACTGAAGTCGTTGTGAAGAAGGCTCATCAGCGCCTCTTCTTCCTGAGACGGCTGAGGAAGTTTGGAATGAACCGCCACATCCTCACACGGTTCTACACCTGCGCTGTAGAGAGCATCCTGACTGGCTGTATCTCCGCCTGGTACGGCAATAGCACCGCCCACAACCGCAAAGCACTGCAAAGGGTGGTGCGAACTGCCAGACACATCATCGAAGGTGAGCTTCCCTCCCCCCAGGACATATATACCAGGCGGTGTGTGAAAAAAGCTCGGAGGGTCATCAGAGACTCCAGCCACCCGAGCCATGGGCTGTTCTTTCTGCTACCATCAGGCAGGCGGTATCGCAGCATCAGGACCCGCACCAGCCGAATCCATGATAGCTTCTTCCCCCAAGCAATCAGACTTCTGAACTCTTGATCTCCCACGATCAAAATACATCAGCACTGCACTTTATTACCCTTACTCTTATATCTCACACCGGACTGTCATAAATTATATTATTATTATATATATTCTCTCTTAACAACTGACTATCAACCGACAGCCTGAATGTCAATACAGTACAATACTGTACATTCTATATATACACGATATATACTTTTATATATTTTTATTTTTATTGAATAATGTGTAACTATATAGTGCGTATTGTATACTGTACAGTGTATGTTATTATTTGTATATTGTTGAGTGTAATTATGTGTATATCAGATGTTTAAATTGTGCTGTGTTAATTTGATGTTATTGTAAATTGGTATATGTCTCATCACTGTCACGACTGCTATGTTGATCGGAACTGCACCCAAGAATTTCACACACCATTGCACTTGTGTATATGGCTGTGTGACAATAAAGTGATTTGATTCGATTTTTTGTTGTTACGTGCCATCGTGTTACTACAATAATAGACCGGTGTGCAGCACAGTTCCCTCTAACTATTAACTGTCTTGTGAAATGATAAAAAGGCAAATATCAATAAAACTAATATCATATATACCATCTGTCTTGTGGAGTGCTCATTTATTTACCTCTAAAGCACGTATTCTATCAGCCAGAATCAAAAACTTCAGGATCAGGATCAAAAGTTCCTATCATTCACAAATCATGATGGTCACTCAGTGACAATCCAAGCAGGCAATCCAGGCCGTTTAAATCGTCAGGAGATTGAGGCTCGCGCTGGAGCCGCACGCACGTGTGAGTGCAACTTCAAGGCTGCGTCTGAAACCAGGAAAAAGCTGCCACAGAGGCTATATACAGAGGCACGATGAAAATAAGGTGCTTTTCAAACTGTTCAGAGACCAGTTTTCTTAAGAGTTCCATTCATTCAAAACAGATATCAGTTAAGCCATTAACTGATTAGACAGCAAGGTAGCAAGTCAGCTGCCTACAATTTTGGATGCAGCCCAAGGTAAAAGCATGTCACGTGCGCTATAATTAAATGTCTTATTCACTACGCACTGTATGTACAATTGGTTTGATTCTGTATTTTTTTCAGAAAATGCGATTGCTGACGTGGACATGCCATCCATGGTTGCTGGACTACTGTGTAGCATTTCTTCCTTATTCCTAATATATTCATTTCTTCATGTGCAAATAAATTACTAAAATTTGAAGACTAAACAGAAATCAGAAGAAACTGCCATCTACCATTAAAAATACAATATTTTTTATTTTTGTATGAAATTGAGTAAATATAGTGCTAAATAAGAGTTTATTTATTTTTAGCAATTTTATGTTTGTTATTTACTATATTAAACTGTGTGATATATTGGCATTGTATTGGTCTATAGGACACCCTGTTCTCTGAATATTGGCATCGGCCATTAAAAACCCCATATCAGTCGACCACTAATCGTAAGGGATTGTGACATTTTACCTATAAAAACTCTTCTTTTTTTTTTCTCCCCAATTTGGAATGCCCAATTCCCAATGTGCTGCAAGTCTTCGTTGTGGTGTAGTGACTCACCTCAATCCAGGTGGCGGAGGACGAATCTCAGTTGTCTCCACGTCTGAGACCGTCAATCCGCGCATCTTATCACGTGGCTTGTTGAGCACGTTACCACGGAGACCTAGCGTGTAAAGGCTTCACACTATTCTCCGCGGCATCCACGCACAACTCACCACGTGCCCCACCAAGAGTAAGAACCACATTATAGCGACCACGAGGAGGTTAACCCAACGTGACTCTACCCACCCTAGCAACCGGGCCAATTGGTTGCTTAGGAAGCCTGACTGGAGTCACTCAGCATGCCCTGACTCTAACTCTTGACTCCAGGTGTGGTAGTCATTGTCTTTACTTGATGAGCTACCCAGACCCCTATAAAAACTTTTAAGTAACACTTAAGGGTTATTTCCTGCAACACCCTTAAGTTTAAGGAAAACTTCAGGGTGATCTGAAGGGAAAATTACACTTCAGATTCTTTATGCAACCGGGCACAGAAATTAACCACGGCTCTAGGCAAAAACGCCCCCAAAATGACAAATGCGGCAGAAACCTTTGAGCAAAAACTACCGTAGAAGTGAATTCAAGTGAAGTGACGTTTGACATGGAAGCTTTGAAGCTTTCACATTCAAGCTACATTTCACATTGAAGCACTGTATTGGGGGGTATTTGGGGGAAAACCATGTGAAATAAAATATTGAAATTTTCCGTTCAGTCCAGTTTTTGACAATAAACACTGAGGGTAAACATTTTGTAACATGTTGACATTCATTTTTATTCATAAAGGACAACTTGGCTGTTGTTCTTTTATTATTTAATTTTGTTTCACGAACAAAGCAAGTTAACACGAATGAGGGCTCAGTAGGGTACAACACCAAATATTTGTGTGAAAATATTAGTTAAAATGTGGATTAATAACTTTTTATGCTGGGAAAAATCACTATATGCATATTTAAGCAGCCTATGAACTTTGACATTTATTTTCCACAAATTTTTGTATTTAAAAAAATTTTTAAAACGTAAAAAAAGGTTAACATTGATAAAACCAATGCCATGAAATCAAGGTACAAACATTCTTTTTTAATTATTTAAATTATTATCATTTTGTCACTTGTTCAGCCTTGCACCAATTCTTTTATTAAAAAGAAGTACAACATAGTCATAAAAGTGGTGTACCAGATGAAAGGGACAAGGATTTTTTTCAGGCAATTGACAATTTCAAATATATTTTCTAAAAAATTAGCAAAACAGTCAAGACATTTCATATCATTAAAGTTTAGGTTATAGAATTATACCTTTTTAAATTTTTCTTCCCCCACTATTTGAAAGCTTTTTCATGACTAAAAAAGTCAAGGGACACTTTACAGGGGCAGTGGTAGCTCAGCGGTTAAGGCTCTGGGTTACTGATCACCCTGCACTCTGACCCCAGCCTAGCTGGGATATGTGAAAAAAAAGAATTTCACTGTATATGTGCAAATGTATAATATGTGATAAATAAATACAATTATAAATTAATTAATTACACAAGGAGGTGCTAGACAACTCTCAAACTGAATCCTCCACTGATCTGCATTCAAATCTAATTTTTTCACTCTGGAGAGTCATTTTTAATTAAAACTGATTCATACTTGTGAAATCCGCCACAGCAGTATCTATAAAACATGTTTTTAAATCATCCAGTAACAATTAATTGTGATTGGCCCATTCTGAACAGTGCAGCCAAAAGTAACAGGTGCCACGTGACAGCGCCGTCTAAGTGCTGCTTCAGCAGTGGTTTAGTCGTCTGCCATCGTGTTTTTCTGAAAATAGATACATTTCATTTATTAAATGATTTAAGCAGTGTATTTTACGATTTTCTATAATTCAAGAACTTAAGCACCTCTTGGTAAAAATGGCTATTTGCAAGGGTTTTCCAGGACTTACATCTGAAAAAGCCAAATTCAAGCACGAACCCTGTTTGTATGTTGAGTTTATAGGCAACAGCCATACTTCAACTGATTGCTTCTAAATGAAGTAATCATGTGAATGCAAAGACTAGCAGAGGACTTCTGAAGCAGGTCAGCTTTGATAAATATGTAAGATTAAATAAAGTGCTATGATTTGATATATCATTCATGTCTATAGCATAAATGGTGCAGGACCAAGCATGTGATCGGCTAAGCACAAAAACGCAAGAAAATGTACCGAGCAAATTCAAGGCAGTGACTATCAACATTAGTTAACACTTAAAACCACTTCTACAGCATTTATTAATCTTTGTTAATGTTTAACATATTAATTTTTAATCAAATGTTGTATGTTAACATGAATGCACTATGAACTAACAATGAACATTTTTATATAACCATTATTAAAAAAAGATAATAAATGCTGTAAAATACTGTTCATTGTTAGTTCATGATACTTTAATATTATTAGTATTAACAAATAAAACCTCATTGTAAAGTGTTAACAATAATTCTTGACAAACACATAGCTATTGTTGATCAGCACAAAACCAACCAAACAGAGCGCAGAAGTTATAAATCTACAGCCAACATTTAGGAAGGCATCATTTTGACAAGCTTCGTGATTTGGATTGTAATATGACAAACACTGGGTCATCTCATAATGCTGCTATCATCTCAGTGTTTTCCCGCACATAGCCGCTAGATGGCGCCATTAGCTCATACAGTGCTGACTGAAGCAGATAATGCAGGCTGTTAAACGCAGACATGGCATGCAAAGCCTTGTCTGTCTGTATGCGTGATGCTGAAGCTGTGAAGTTTGAGCAAGTGAAGATGTTCCGAGGGAAGTTGAATGACACTTGTTTAGGTGAAAAATGCTGACAGAGAATGCACTGGATAGGACACTGTCGATAACATGAACCCCCGATGAAATATTAACACCCCTCCCCTTTATTTATTTTTTTTAACTGATTTACACAATTCATGAGGGTCATTTTTAGGTCAGAAAAAATGGAATTCCAGATTAATCCGGAAGAATCACATCCCTGAGGATGTTACAAACTGAAGTTAAATCCTCACTGTTACATGTTTGTTTAGATGAGCAGTAGCAGTAGCTTGTCTTAGGAAAGTCACTAATTCTCTACTAGCATTTAAATTCAGTGTCCATTTCACACTTGTGAGTTGGTACCTGGTTGACTCTGGAGGGGAAACATCCACAGCCGTCTCCTGACCGTACCAGCACAACCATCATCATGATCACAAAACACCTGCAGTCAGTTCAGACATGAACAGCAAAACAGCATGTTTGAAGTCAACAAAGCAATTGTTTTTTAGTTTCTAGAAATACATTAAATGGTAAAAATAAATAAAATGAATGGGATATTTGTTTCTGAGCTGGTGATTAGCTGAGAAATGGAAAGCAGCAGCCAATGAATAAGCAGAGAGTTTTATTCTGCGAGTACTCTAGCACACCAGGACAATGAGTGATGTCAGGATGTGACTCTAGTCTCGCTCATTAAAAATGGGACTTTCTACAACCATAATAATTTAACTGTCAAACTACTGAGTACAACTAAGTATCCAGTAAGAAATGAATGTATATTTGAATAAGAAACACAAACTGGATACCATTAGTGTCTCTCTCAGTGAGGATGGATGACTTCAAACGAATTTGTTGTTGCACACGGTCATCACTTTCTTGCCATTATCATCACTGGTAAGATGTTCAGGACTTTACAGAAATACTTAGTGACCAGCACAATGGGGAAGGTACTTGACATTCTTCACTTCATGTAATCCTGAAAGAAGGGAAGATTAAAACTAATTGGTCCACACACACAAACAAAGCAAAAATCAGTTTAGAGAAAATAAAATAAGGTTCTACACTATAAAAAAAGAATACTTAAAGGAATATTCCAGGTTCAGTACAAGTTAAGCTCAATCGACAGCATTTATGGCATAATGTTGATAACCACAAAAATTAATATCGACTTGTTCCACCTTTGACCAGGACATCTCTTCATGAGATTCACCCTTTAACACTCCCAAAAAATGACACACTTCACCTTTAAGTTCAATTGTGTATTAAGTTTTAACCAGTCTAAAAGGTTGTGTCAAAGAGACCAGGGCTGCGTTCCACTGCACTCCCTCCCCTCGCTAACTTCCCTCCATCGCATGGACTCAGATGTATCTCATTGTTTACACTGTGCGAGTGCCCACTACCGGAGGAACCCGTGCAATGGAACAGATGAAACTCTTGACCACTTGGAGCTCGTTATCGCTCTTGCAATAGGACTGATGTCATTTTGTGGAATTATTTGGTGATTTTTTGCACCTGAGAAAACAACGTCATCAGAGATTGATGCATTCACAGGTTCAGCTAAAGTTTAGTTGTAATTTTAGATGCTTATGTATATATACTGTATATTACCTTTTTATTAGAAGTTATTTTTTGAAAGGATTAATCAAGTTTTATATAAACAAAAAAAGGTAACATTGCAATTGACTGTGTGAGTTTAAGGTAGTTACAAGTTTAATGCTGTTAAATCTCAATAGAACTCTTATAAACTGCTTATTTGACCTAACTTCACTTCCATCATACATTAGAGTTGTGTGGGGTGGGTGCTGATGAAGCGCGATCTGCTGTGATCTCAATCGAGTTGCAATGTGGGATATGGAGTTGCCTAAACATCAGAGTAGGCTCGCTCGCTCCCTCTCTCAAAATCGAGGGGTTGAGGGTCTGTCAGCAGATACTTCACTCGCCCACTTAATGAAATGGAACAGACTTCCAAAATGGCATTGAGGATTCCCAGAGGGGAAGTGCTTAGGGAAGTTAGCGAGTGGAATGGATGTTTAAAGTGAAGTGGAATGCAGCCGTGTAGTAGGCCAAACCGTGTGCCATGTTTCTGAGCTGGTGATTGGCTGGGCAATGGAAAGCAGCAGCCAATGAATAAGCAGAGAGTTTATTATGCGAGTACTCTAGCACACCAGGACAATGAGTGATGTCAGGATGTGACTCTAGTCTCGCTTAATATAGAAAAACAGAACTGTAAAGAGACATTATGGGCACTGGAAAGCAGTGAGGGTGGAGACCAGGAGAAGGTCTTGTGACTTGAAGAAAGATCTCATTAATCTGAACAAAAAACATGAACTCTGGAGCTGAGGAAAGACAAGAGAAGAACACTCAAAAACATTTGACGAAACATGTACAAAAAAGATGTACATGACACAATACATTCACATACATTCATACAGAAATGTATTTGATTTAAGTTTTTCGTTTTTTAAATCAATTTAATTTTCAATGCAAAATCACTAAAGCAAGAATATTCACTCATCCCTCAGCCCAGGGGTTGCCGATGTAATTGGATATTGCGATATATATATATATATATATATATATATATATATATATATTTCTCACAGTTCAGTTTGTATCACAGTTTTAGGGTCACGGTTTCAGTACAGTTCGGTATTTGCAAATGTACAGAATTTTTTTTTAATGCCAAATCCAAAGAAAGAATACTCTATTTGATAACAAACACTTCAACAGGTTTGCCCTGAATAAAAATCATTGTTTTACAATAACCATAGTTTAACTATAGTATTTGTAGTAAAAACATAGTAACCACAAAATCAACATGGTTACTGTCATGTTTACAACATAATCATGGTTACTATTCAGAAACTACAGTACTACTGTTGTAAAACCATGGTTAATTGTATCAAAACCATGCTTTTTTCAAAGAAAGCTATGGTGACAGCAGTCATGGTTACTACTATATTACTACAGTAAAACCATGGTTCATTTTCACTGGGTCTTTAACTAAAAAACCCTTTTCTCTAATAAATCAACATTTTAACTTGATACCTGCAATATTATGCTACATGCATCGACAAAGTGCATTTCAAACTCTACTGCACATACATTCAATATTCAGAATCTGTACATCACTATAGAAGGAACTTTGCTATTAAAATGGATACGAGGGATGTTGTGACGCAGATTGGGTGTTTAAATCATACGTGGAAATCCTACATCTTCCTCAACGGAGTAGGGAAACATATCGCTGGCAATAACACCCCAATCGCTTTATGGTTTTAAGCTTGTTTAAAAATGGAAGGGAGTGTGTGCAGTTTCGGCTCATCTGCGGTTCTGTGTGCGCTAACTTTCCCCAGTGATTTAGGCGTAAATGATTACGTCACTGTATTACCAGTACACGGCACTCATGTCGAGCAATGTCTGCAAGCAGTGCCTGTTTTGTAAATGTTTTTGACCATTGCTGTTGTAACTGACTGTAAAAAGAAAATGTTCCCAGACAGGAGACCTGAATAACGCAGGGGGCTTCTCTATCAGCAGCTTGTTTACTCCACTTGCCATTTTGAACTACACTCAACACTTGCAGAACAATGATGTCATCAAGTTGACCCATGTGAAACACAGGCAGAGCGTATCTATTTATAGATCCATTCAGGTGCATTAGGAGGTTGTAACTGTGCGTGTCTAGTTGACGCTTTATGTTCTTCACAAAACACTGTGCTCCAGATGAGTCATTAAACGTGAGGTGACCCGCGGTGTCAATGCTTCCCGAATCATGGATTCGTCTAGACTGAACATTTTTAAATGTTTTATGATTATACAGACAAACGGTTCGATAGTTGTGAAGATAAATTTCACTAACACTGGAATTGCAGCTAGCGATTTTTTTTTTCTATATGCACAATTACAACAGAACCAAGAGCATGATATTGCAACACAATCCCCCCCACCCACCCAACAGATTACAAAAAAAGGGGGGTTAGGGGGGGATCAATAACATATCATTGCTGTTTATAGTCCATTAAAACTTGTATACATCCAGATGAACCAGAGTATCTTAATACATGTGAACAAGGAGGAAAACATCACATAATTAGTCTCCAAACCTCCGTCCCCCTATCCAATCCAACATTGCTGAGTCAACCCAGTTCAGGAATGGTTTCCAAACTCTAAACAAGTGACCCTCCCTCTGATGTACCACTCCCGCCAGTCTTTCCAGAGATAGATATTGCAATACAACTTCTAACCACATAGATACAGTTGGGTTTTGATCGGAGATCCAAAGTTTTATGAGTCTGTCTAGCTGCATGCAATAATACCTGCACCAGTTTAGATTAATCCGCAGTGCCAGCTTTAAGAGCCAATATACAATGCAAAGATGTGAGCTCAATAGGATGACCAAACATCTTAACTATCTCTAAAATAATTTCTGCCCAAAACTTCTGGACCTCCGGACATTCCCAGAACATGTGCACATAAGTACCCAAACCTGTACCACATTTGAGACATAGTGGTGAAAAGTTACCTACTTTACTCATTATCACAGGTGTCCAGTGCATCCTGTGTAAAATTCTGAATTGGGTCCCTCTATCTTTATTACTGGTGAGGATATGTTGAGAATTCTCCAGTTCTGATCTCCACATAGAGTCATCAATTTCCACAGCTATATCATGATGCTATTGTCTTCTAACTGCATCTGCCGCACTGGGAAGGTTTTTATAGAAAGTAGAATATGCTGAGGAAACAAACCGAATAGCAGGGGGTTTTGTTAAAAGGTCTTCCAAAAAGTTATCGCAAGGGGTTAATTTGGTCAAATGTTTTGATAGAAAATCCCTAATTTTTAAATACCTAACAGATGGGAATTTGGGACAGCATATTTCTCCTTAATAGAATGAAACGACAGCATAATTTTTCCATCTAAAAGCTTTAAAATTGTTATACCTCTATTATGCCAGATCTTAAGTGCCTTATCCTGCAAAGCCAGAAGAAAATCTGGGTTAAGAAATATTGGGGCTAAGAGGGAAAAGTGCTTATTCAACTTAAAACATGTCTTTATATTGTTCCACATGGATAATGCATGAAAAACCATAAAGTTGTCTTAGACAGTTTAACTGATTTAAAATTGATGAATGGCAAGTATTTCAGGGACAGAGGACCAGAATCAGCTCCTTCAAGATCAAGCCACGTATTGACAATCTTCTTTACACCACTCAGCAGTATATCTCATCTGAGCTGCCCAATAATAGAAACGGACATTGGGAACTGTAAGACCCCCTATTTCATAGGGCCGCTGGAGTTTGCTGATCTTCATTCTTATTTTCTTACACCTCCAGATAAATGTTGTGAACATTTTATCAATATCGCAAAAAGTCCTATTAGGAATTGAATTTGGGAGCAATTGTAGAGGATAGAGAAGTCTTGGAAGAACATTCATTTTTAAAATACTGATTTGTCCCAACCAAGAAACAGGTACACTGTTCCACCTTTGTAAGTCATTTCTAACATTCTTTAATATATTATGGAGATTTAGATTAACAAGTTCAGTTAGATTAGGAGAAATCTTAAATCCTAGATGCACAATCCCTTTTGGTGCCCATTTAAAAGGAAACTCAAATGGGGGAGAACAGTCTATATGCATCTCAATAGACATTGCCTCTGTCTTTGACAAATAACCTTGTACCCAGAGATGCGTCCAAAATCAATTAGTGCTTGTGTTAGGACCGGAATAGAAATCTCCGGTTTGGTTAGGTATCAAACAATATCATCAGCATATAACGACATCTTATGTTGTTAATCATTTAGAGTAAATCCTGAAATTAAGTTGTTGTTTCTAATAAACTCTGCAAGGGGCTCAACTGCTAGGGCGAACAACAGTGGTGACAATGGGCACCCCTGCCGAGCACCTCTTTCCAGATGAAAATAAGGGGAGGCAAAACCATTAGTCAGAATTGACGCCTTCGGAGAACAATACAACAATTTCACCCAATTCACGAATGCATCTCCCAGATTGAACTGCCGTAAAGTATAATACAGATAGGACCATTCAACCTGGTCAAATGCTTTTTCCGCATCTAAAGCTACTATCATACCTTTTAAATTCCTTCTTTTAGCATAAATGTATCACATTTAAGAGTCGTCTTACATTATTAAATGAGTTCCTGTTCTTAATGAATCCAGTTTGATCCGGTTTTGCCAAGGAGGGGAGAATCAGTTCTAATCTACATGCCAAAACATTTGCCAACATTTTAGTATCGACATTTAGCAATGAAAGTGGGCGATAAGAAGCAGGGTCCTCAGGATCCTTGTTCTTTTTTATAATTAATTTGCCTGGTATAAACTCTCTGGCAGACTGTATAACTCAGAAAATGAAAAGATCCTATTTTACAATTGTCTAGTAAACCCATGATTTGGGGGGGGGGGGGGGGCAAAAAAATAATAAATTCTACAATAAGAATTATGAGGGTGTGAATAAAAAGTAAAAAGTCTTTATCTAAGGGGTATAGTGTGTGCCAGATATCAACCAAGTTTATATCTTTTAGCATGTCTTTTACCAGCTCTATATTGGAATTGGCGTTTGGGTTACTTCCTCTGGCAGTTTGTTGTGCAAGCGATCTGTCTAACAAGTTATTCATTAAGCAATTGAAGGCTCCCCCTACAATAGTTAAGTAACACAAATATTCCCCAAGCACTGTTGCTAAATGTGGCCAAAATGTATTAGACTTAGAATTTGGAGCATAAACATTCATCAAAGTTATTTTTCCCCCAGAATAGTACCATGAATCAAGACAAACCTTCCATCACTGTCCTTTTCGCACCTTATTAATGTGAATGGCCACTACGGTGTATTAATATGGCTACTCCTCTACTGTTGGATGAATAGGAAGAATAATGTACCTGGCCGACACATTCTCTCAACTTTTCAAGTTCTATATCAGTCAAGTGCATCTGTACATTCTCCTTCATATAATTCAAGAGTTTTTTTTCCGTTTGATTACATGGTTAACTCCTTTTACATTCCAAGAACAGATTTTAATAGAAGACAGTCATATTGGTTCAAATTTGAAAAGTATATACTCATCTGGTTTGACGTGTTCGTTCTCAGCTGTTATAATGTTGGAAAAAATATGCCCCAAAACTGAACAAAACCCCAAGAACATTAAGAACAAAATGAAATGATTAACTTGATGAAATGATTAGCTGACAGACAGCCTTCTCCTTGCCCAAACACTCACTAACATTGATTAAGCAACAAGGATAGAAACTTGAACTCCCCAAACCCAAGACCTCATTTCCTGTCAATAAAGTCCATGAATATGCCATGCATTATGTAGATTAATCCCCGGGTGAACTTGAAGGCAATTTGTTGAGGAATTCAGCCACAGCATCTGGAGACTTGAAACATTTTGTGCGCCCTTGGTGAGAAATCCTCAAAGTTGCAGGATACATCACTGCGTATGTAATGCCAAGCTCGTTTAGCCTATTCTTCACCTCGCCGAACTCTCGTCTTTTAGACTGAACACCCACAGTGAAATCCTCGAAGATGTGAATTCAAGCGTCTTTGAACATGAGCCACTGTAATTGTCTTGCTTTCTGCATTATAACATGTTTATCCTCTAAGTGATGCAGACGAATGTAGACCACCCTCGGCTTGCTACCTTCGTCTGTGTGACGCTGTGCCGGACTGCGGTGTGCGCAATCAATCTAGACTCTGACTGGGAAAGTCTTTCTGATTTCTCCCCTCCGTACCCTTGGGAAGGCCAACAATTTTAATATTGCAGTGCTGTGATCTATTCTCTTGATCTTCGAGTCTTTCGAGAGCAGACTTTAGGCAGCTTTCTATTATGGCTAAACGTTCATTCATATAAATCTTCATTATCCGAGATCCGTTTCTCGGTTTCACCAAGCCTTTTCTCCGTTGAGGTGATCTTCTCGCATATAGCATTAATGGACAGTTCATCTATTTTCTGATCCAAGGAAGGTTTTATATTGTCAATCACCCCATCACTGATTCTCGCTATTAGTGCATCCACATCACTAGCCGACACCATGCTACGTAGTGCTCGTGCCGGTTGTTTAGCTGGCGTCTTCTTTTTCGGTTTTGAATGGAGAGTTCTCTTGTTACACTGTGATAAAGACCACAAGTCAGACAGGGACATTCTCAAGAAGCGGTTTTAGCATTTGTTTCAGTTAATCGGGCATAATTATCCAGGCTTCGCCAAAAAAGATTGGGGAGCTCGGCCGTCCCACTGTTACTCCTTGCAGTGCATCACGTGACCCCCCCCCCCAGCTAGCGATTTTTAACGTGTCAGCAAATGTGGCAACGGACCAAACCTGTTTTACATCCAACCATTTTATTTCTCTTGATGAATTAAAATAAACCTGTCTGACTTGAATGAAGTCCTGATGCTGAAAATCATGAGCCTCCGTCTCGAGCACTCTCAACAAAGTGTGCGCGTGACGCAGAAGCTGTGAAGTTTGAGCAAGTGAAGATGTTCCGAGGGAAGTTGAATGACACCTGTTTAGGTGAAAAATGCTGACAGAGAATGCACTGAATAGGACATTGTCGATAACATGAAACCCCGATGAAATATTAACACCCCTCCCCTTTATTTTTTTTTAACTGATTTACACAATTCATGAGGGTCACATTTTTAGGTCGGAAAAAATGGAATTCCAGATTAATCCGGAAGAATCACATCCCTGAGGACGAGTTACAAACTTAAGTTAAATCCTCACTGTTACGTGTTTGTTTAGATGTGTGTGCCCACAACCGGAGGAACCCGTGCAATGGAACAGATGAAACTCTTGACCACTTGGAGCTCGTTATCGCTCTTGCAATAGGACTGATGTCATTTTGTGGAATTATTTGGTGATTTTTTGCACCTGAGAAAACAACGTCATCAGAGATTGATGCATTCACAGGTTCAGCTAAAGTTTAGTTGTAATTTTAGATGCTTATGTATATATACTGTATATTACCTTTTTATTAGAAGTTATTTTTAGAAAGGATTAATCAAGTTTTATATAAACAAAAAAAGGTAACATTGCAATTGACTGTGTGAGTTTAAGGTAGTTACAAGTTTAATGCTGTTAAATCTCAATAGAACTCTTATAAACTGCTTATTTGACCTAACTTCACTTCCATCATACATTAGAGTTGTGTGGGGTGGGTGCTGATGAAGCGCGATCTGCTGTGATCTCAATCGAGTTGCAATGTGGGATATGGAGTTGCCTAAACATCAGAGTAGGCTCGCTCGCTCCCTCTCTCAAAATCGAGGGATTGAGTGTCTGTCATCACATCCCTGAGGACGAGTTACAAACTGAAGTTAAATCCTCACTGTTACATGTTTGTTTAGATGAGCAGTAGCAGTAGCTTGTCTTAGGAAAGTCACTAATTCTCTACTAGCATTTAAATTCAGTGTCCATTTCACACTTGTGAGTTGGTACCTGGTTGACTCTGGAGGGGAAACATCCACAGCCGTCTCCTGACCGTACCAGCACAACCATCATCATGATCACAAAACACCTGCAGTCAGTTCAGACATGAACAGCAAAACAGCATGTTTGAAGTCAACAAAGCAGTTGTTTTTTAGTTTCTAGAAATACATTAAATGGTAAAAATAAATAAAATGAATGGGATATTTGTTTCTGAGCTGGTGATTAGCTGAGAAATGGAAAGCAGCAGCCAATGAATAAGCAGAGAGTTTTATTCTGCGAGTACTCTAGCACACCAGGACAATGAGTGATGTCAGGATGTGACTCTAGTCTCGCTCATTAAAAATGGGACTTTCTACAACCATAATAATTTAACTGTCAAACTACTGAGTACAACTAAGTATCCAGTAAGAAATGAATGTATATTTGAATAAGAAACACAAACTGGATACCATTAGTGTCTCTCTCAGTGAGGATGGATGACTTCAAACGAATTTGTTGTTGCACACGGTCATCACTTTCTTGCCATTATCATCACTGGTAAGATGTTCAGGACTTTACAGAAATACTTAGTGACCAGCACAATGGGGAAGGTACTTGACATTCTTCACTTCATGTAATCCTGAAAGAAGGGAAGATTAAAACTAATTGGTCCACACACACAAACAAAGCAAAAATCAGTTTAGAGAAAATAAAATAAGGTTCTACACTATAAAAAAAGAATACTTAAAGGAATATTCCGGGTTCAGTACAAGTTAAGCTCAATCGACAGCATTTATGGCATAATGTTGATAACCACAAAAATTAATGTCGACTTGTTCCACCTTTGACCAGGACATCTCTTCATGAGATTCACCCTTTAACACTCCCAAAAAATGACACACTTCACCTTTAAGTTCAATTGTGTATTAAGTTTTAACCAGTCTAAAAGGTTGTGTCAAAGAGACCAGGGCTGCGTTCCACTGCACTCCCTCCCCTCGCTAACTTCCCTCCATCGCATGGACTCAGATGTATCTCTTTGTTTACACTGTGCGAGTGCCCACTACCGGAGGAACCCGTGCAATGGAACAGATGAAACTCTTGACCACTTGGAGCTCGTTATCGCTCTTGCAATAGGACTGATGTCATTTTGTGGAATTATTTGGTGATTTTTTGCACCTGAGAAAACAACGTCATCAGAGATTGATGCATTCACAGGTTCAGCTAAAGTTTAGTTGTAATTTTAGATGCTTATGTATATATACTGTATATTACCTTTTTATTAGAAGTTATTTTTAGAAAGGATTAATCAAGTTTTATATAAACAAAAAAAAGGTAACATTGCAATTGACTGTGTGAGTTTAAGGTAGCTACAAGTTTAATGCTGTTAAATCTCAATAGAACTCTTATAAACTGCTTATTTGACCTAACTTCACTTCCATCATACATTAGAGTTGTGTGGGGTGGGTGCTGATGAAGCGCGATCTGCTGTGATCTCAATCGAGTTGCAATGTGGGATATGGAGTTGCCTAAACATCAGAGTAGGCTCGCTCGCTCCCTCTCTCAAAATCGAGGGGTTGAGGGTCTGTCAGCAGATACTTCACTCGCCCACTTAATGAAATGGAACAGACTTCCAAAATGGCATTGAGGATTCCCAGAGGGGAAGTGCTTAGGGAAGTTAACGAGTGGAATGGATGTTTAAAGTGAAGTGGAATGCAGCTGTGTAGTAGGCCAAACCGTGTGCCATGTTTCTGAGCTGGTGATTGGCTGGGCAATGGAAAGCAGCAGCCAATGAATAAGCAGAGAGTTTATTATGCGAGTACTCTAGCACACCAGGACAATGAGTGATGTCAGGATGTGACTCTAGTCTCGCTTAAAGGAGCAAAATATAACATTGATATCAAGTGTTTAAAATGGGTACTGCAGTACAAATTCAAAATATTGGATTGAGTTGTCTCCCCCACCCCCTCCTCCCCAGACTGGAAGCTCACGTGGGTTGCCAGGTTAAGGACACGCAACAGGAACGAGCAAACTGACAATGGCAAGCGACGAGCCTTGTAAGTTGATCAGCTAATGTATATGTTTGCAAACTACAAACCAGCTCATGTGGATATTTTATAACTCTGTCAATGTTAGTTAGATGTATTGCTGGCTTACATGGCTGCAGCGTGCTGTGTTTTCCCGATAACTTGTTGCATCCCGGGGTGTCAAAATACTATTGGGAAATGGACAGTGGGCGAGATCACACAGGCCAAAACATAAACAGAAATTTCGGCCCAGAACGGACATTTCAAAGTAGAATACACTGGCTGTAGCATTGTTTTCTGAGAAGCCAGTATTCCAATTTAGCATGTTTCCTAAATCTCTGATAACATATGAGAATTTTATGCTTTAGTACACCAAATATTACATATTGCACTTTTAATATAGAAAAACAGAGCTGTAAAGAGACATTACAGGCACTGGAAAGCAATGAGGGTGGAGACCAGGAGAAAGTCTTGTGACTAAAGATATCATATAATTATTTAAAATATGATAGATTATTATCATTTTTATATAATTATTAGAATTCAACTTACTGAAAATGCTAAAAAAAAAAAAAAAAAAAAAAAAAAAGTTCTAGATACTTCTGGAATCACAAGTTAAGGAAATATCTTATAATAGATATATCTTATAATATATCTAATAGCCTACATGGGGGGGGGGGGGCGCCTTTGAATATTTTCTCCAACAATGGGGGGCCTTGGAGTGAAAAAAGTTGAGAACCACTGGTTTAGAGAACATCCTATAATAATCTACTATTTTACAACAGTAACAACTATTTTATTAAAGGAGAAACGTTTGTGGTGACTTGAAAAGTCAATTTAGTTAAAAACGCTTGAGCACATTCGTTAGTTAATTCTTAAAGTATTGAGCGCGCAGTGTTTAATACAGTGTTTTTTGTTGAAGTGTCTTTCATTCTTGCCATGTGGGGGAAATCGTGAACACATGGACAGATCATGTGCTAGTATCTGATCATCACGATCATCGCTCATGTTCCCATGTACAATAAGTACGGGTAGAATTTTAAATAAGCGTATACAAAATGGAATGTTTTATTTAAACGATGTTTCAAGATTTTTTTTTTTAGTTTCGTCACTTACATGGATCTGCTGCTGCTGCTGCTGCTGCTGCTGCTGCTACTGCACACCGCACCGCTCCAAGACAGAAAAGAACTTGCACACGTCATGCTCTCTGGTAGTACAGTTGGTGTTCGTGTTCTTCTTCTTTGGGCTTTTGGCGTATTCCGCACCTTAGGCACATACTGCCACCTACTGTTTATTTATTTTATTTTTGCGCAACCAACATGGGTCATCTTTTACCTCTCTTTTTATGTTTTGGGTCCCAGCTGTGGTATACGGAAGTTCTGAACCGCAAGGTGAAAAAAAAAAAAAAACGGTAAAAAAAAAAACAAATAACAGTGTCTCAGTTCCTTCCTGAGCCTAAGTCTTAATTTTTTTTCTCTCTTCCAAAAATTTTTTTTTTCTTTCTCTTCAAATTTTGTTTTTGTTTTTCTCTCTTCAAAACAATGCATGCGGTACCAACCTTGGCCACCAGGTGCCACTATCAGTATTTCAGGGTTTGCAAACCTTAATCAAGACAAAATCAGGTTACATATGTTTGATATGGCATTCGTTAACGCCAGTTGTTACACGACAACGAATGCCATATCAAACATATGTAACCTGATTTTGTCTTGATTAAGGTTTGCAAACCCTTAAATAAATAATAAATGTATTATTCGGCTATATAGCAACAGAGAAAGCAGTAAAAGCATAAGATTACATGTTTACTGATAGTGGCACCTGGTGGCCAAGGTTGGTACTGCATGCATTTTTTTTTTTAAGAGAAAAAAAAATGTTTTTGAAGAGAGAAAAAAAAACTTTTTTTTTTGAAGAGAGAAAAAACATTTTTTAGGAAGAGAGAAAGAAATTTAAGACTTAGGCTCAGGAAGGAACTGAGACACTATATATATATATATATTTTTTTTTTCCACCGTGTGGTTCAGAGCCTCGGTAATGGTGGTCTCAGGCTGCTGCCTGTTCAGCTCCCATGCCTAAACCTCGCCATATGAGTTCCCTCTATATTGTGTGTATGCAGTTTTATGTTAATAACATATCAAGATCCTCTTATCTTCCGTATCAACAGGGTTGGGAAGGATACTTTTAAAAACTATTCCGCTACAGATTACAGAATACATACATGTTCTGTTAGATTACTCAAGGTCAGTAACGTATTCTAAATACTTTGGATTACTTCTTCAGCACTTCTTCACTTGTTTTGACTATAAACAAGTAAATAAAGTAAGAAAATACACTTCACAAAAAAGTTATGCTCCAACATGCATTTTCATTATAGAATTCATTATAAAATATAATCGCACCTGATAACAGATGTATGTAAAGGCAAGAAATAGCATTTTAGCTTAGCGTAAAGCTAAATGTTCACATGACAATTTAAACAAGGTTAACTATTTTTGCTGCTCCAAACTTCAAAACCCCAAAGAGTGTTCACAACCACATCTTTTTCTGATTGTACGTGGATTCTGTTCATAGATGAGGCAGAAAATATATTATTTGTAGCTTTCTATATGATAATAAAGACTACATTGGTTAGCATTTCTTGTAAAAAAATATACCCATACCACATAAAAACATTGACAAGGCATGTAATCATGTATTTATTGGATTTATGTTTCATCTGTCAAAGCATTTCTAACTGTATTTTGATAAGCTGTAGAAACAAGATCTAGCTACTCTATTAAGTTCGTATGAATGAAACAGATCATAAGACAGTGATTCACTGCTGTTCAAAAGCTCCTCCTATATGTATAAAGGTTTTCCAACTGAATAGACTAAATATTAAATGAAACAAATGACAAAAAAATGCAAAGTAATCTTTTCAGTAATCAAAATACTTTTTGAATGTAACTGTATTCTAATTACCAATGATTTAAATTGTAACTGTAGTGGAATAGAGTTACTTATATTTTGTATTTTAAATACATTATCCCATTACATGTATTCCGTTACTCCCCAACCCTGCGTATCAAATACGTTTGTCTAAACCTGTGTCTATCAAGAAAATCATAAATACTCTTTGATTCATTTGGTCTTGTATACCTTTCCCTATGTACCAGTTTATCACACTTATATTCTTTGTGTTACCTTTCAAGTTCTTAATCATATTCTTTCTTTCTATATAATATTTTATTATATTCGAGCATGAAGCATCTACATATCTCCCCCTGGAAACTATGCCCCTGTTTAATTTACCCATTAAATATAATGATGTCTTTAGCCCTGTATGTCCAAATTGCAATCTAGATAGAATCACGTCCTCTTTCCTATAGCCCTAAATTGTATGCCTCCTTAACTGATGTATGTATCCTATAATAAAATCTTCCTGTACTGCATAATCCCATTTCGTCTGCCACTCTTTTTGATTGAATTATTGATTTAATTTTTCCTCTGCCTAACGGAACCTCAGTGTCAAAAATGTTTCTCCTTAATGCCTTTTTTGCCAACATATCTGCCATTTAATTTCCGTAAACCTCTGTGTGTGACGGTACCAAACAAAAATGTACATCTATTTTCATGTTTTGTAGTGATTTTGTAATCATATGTTAAATGATATTGGACTAATTACACTTCCCTGTGGTACTCCACATGCTATATTATATGTTTCTGACACTTCATGGCCCACCTTTACCCTGAATGATCTGTTTGTTAAAAACTGCAGTATCCAGTTATACATTCCCTTGTATCCCCATTTTCTGCAGCTTGATTAATAATCCTTCTTTCCACACTGTATCATAAGCTTTCTCAATATCAAAATACTATATTACTACATTTTCCTTTAGGATAATTGCTTTTTCTATTTCATTTCTAAATTTCATTTGTGCATCCAATGTAGGTCTTGTCACGACACAACACAGATGACAGGTTGAACCCAGAAGTGGGAGCTTTATTGAAGGAGAAAACTTTTCAGGGAAGTCATCAATTATAGGAGGGATTGGTGACTTAACTTATAATGACAGAGTTCGTGTTTCCAGAGAGATTGCGGAAGGAGCGCCACTCCAGGAAGTCGAAGGAGGAAGATGAGCCCTTGGGATTTCGTAGACAAGGAATTCGAGGACACGGATGAAACTTCACTTTAGTATAGTACTTAAGGTGAGCAGGTAAGTCTGAGTGTTCCTTGCGGAGACTAGACGTCGATGGAGTGGCAGGGTGAGCATTTATGCAGGGAATGTGATTGAGTGCTGGATTGGGATCAGGTGTGAGCGATTAGTGCCTCAGGGAGAGATAGGATGTGACAGAACACCCCCAAAGGGTGACTCTTGGCACCCAAAGATGGATGAGGATGGCAGGAAGGAACAGGTGATAGGGAAGGATCCAGGAGGCAATTATGAGGCAGATCCGGAAGCGTAGCAAGAGTAGGAGTGGGTGGGTTAGGAGGTGGAGACTGTGGTGAAGCAGGCTGAATCATAGGAGGTGGAGTTTCTGGGGTTGAGGGCAGAGCCATGGAAGACCCAGAGGTCGGAGCCGAGGGAGGCTTGACGAAGGCAGGTGGAGTCGAGGGAGGCTCGACGAAGGCAGGTGGAGCCAGGAGAGGCTCGACGGGCAGAGCCATGGAAGGCGGATCCAAGGAAGGCTGAGCCATGGAAGTTTCAAGGGGCAGAGCCAAGGGAGGTGGAGCCAAGGAAGGCGGAGCCATGGAAGGCTCTAGTGGCGGAGCCATGGGAGGCTTGGAAGAAGGAGCCGTGGGAGGCTGGGAGAGAGCTGGTAGTGACTGGGAACTGACCTCCGTGGTCAAGAGCACAGGCAGTGACTGGGGAACTGCCTCCATGGATGTAAGTGCTAACATCGACTGGGGAGCAGGACTCCTTTTCTTTCTCCTCCTCTCCGGACAGCTGGGAGTGCTGTTACGGGAACAGTCGAGGCTACATGCGTTGGCTCTGGGACGGTCGAGGCTACAGGCATTGGCTCTGGGACGGTTGAGGCTACAGGCATTGGCTCTGGGACGGTTGAGGCTACAGGCACTGGCTCTGGGACGGTCGAGGCTACAGACGTTGGTGCTGGCCCGTTAACCGTGGCAGGCATGGGCGCTGGCTTGTTAACTGTGGCAGGCATGGGCGTCAGTAGCGGCACGGGGTTCCCGCCATAACCCACAATGAGAGGAGAGATTGTGACCTCCGTGGTCGTTGCC
This sequence comes from Myxocyprinus asiaticus, assembly GCF_019703515.2. Lineage (NCBI taxonomy): Eukaryota > Metazoa > Chordata > Actinopteri > Cypriniformes > Catostomidae > Myxocyprinus > Myxocyprinus asiaticus. Next base: position 43,953,487 of record NC_059373.1, read on the forward strand.
ACTGACCGCGGCAGGGAATCGACCACCGGAGCTTGGAGAGGATTAGAGGATCAGTCCCATATGAACAATTTATTTATGGTCAGAGTCAGATAATGTGGTTTTTGCAGCGAGTTGACAAAACATGGTTGAATATTCCTGAAGAGGAAGATCTTGTCTGAACAAATCCATAACCATGCCCGTCAGCTCCATGTTCCTGATATGTTCTCCCGCTGGGTTCAAGATTGAGGTCTAGTCTTCTGTCATGACACAACACAGACACAGATGATAGGTTGAACCCAGAAGCAGGAGCTTTATTGAAAACTTTTCAGGGAAGCCATCAGTTATAGGAGGGATTGGTGACTTAGCTTATAATGACAGAGTTCGTGTTTCCAGGGAGAAGGAGCACCACTCCAGGAAGTCGAAGGAGGAAGATGAGCCCTTGGGATATCGTAGACGAGGAATTCGAGGACATGGATGAAGCTTCATGTAAGTATAGTAATTAAGGTGAGCAGGTAAGTGTGAGTGTTCCTTACGGAGACTAGACATCGATGGAGTGGCAGGGTGAGTATTTATGCAGGGAATGTGATTGAATGCTGGATTGGGATCAGGTGTGAGCGATTAGTGCTTCAGGGAGAGAGAGCGGAGTGGGGAGTGAGAGAGGGAGTCTGGTGTGGATGTGACAGGTCTTCCTTTGCTAAAGCCATGCTGATATTGTCTAATCTTTCTATTAAATTCTAGATAAAATGATATTCTATATATTATCATTTACTCCATCAACTTACACAAATTGGATGTTTGGTTTATCGGTCTGTAACTTCTGGGACTTGTTGGATCTTTTCCAGGCATTGCAAATGGAAGCACAAATGCCCTTTTCCAGTTTGTTGGTATCTTACCTTCTTTCCATATTCTATTAAATAGCTTTAGTATACTTTTAAGTGTTTCTGTCGGCATATGTTTGAACATGATACAGCATATTTGGTCTTCTCCTGGTGCTGTATTTTTGCATCCGTTAATTGCCAGGTTTAGTTCATCCCAACTAAAATCAACATCTAATGTGTCCTCGGATGGTTTCCTTGGCATATTAACATCTGGATAGCTTTTTAATATTCACTTTTATTGCTACATTCACTGTCCTTATTCAGCGTGTATACTTTAGCAAACGTCTTTCCAGTTAAATTAGCTTTGTCTTTATCATTTGCATATACTGATCCTTATACTGTCATTACTGGTATAGGTGTAGTCTTTCCTTTACCACCCATTCTCTTTAGCATGTTCCATACTTCTCTTATACTGGTCTCTTTCCCAATTGTTGAACAAAATGTTTTCCAACATTCTCTTTTAGCTGTTTTATTTGTTCTGGGACAACTTGCTTTTAATCTCTGACATTCCAATACATTTTCTAAACTAAGATTTCTCCTTAGTGTTTTAAATGCATGATTTCTCACTCAGATTGCTTTAGTACACTCTTCAGACTACCATGGTACTATTTCCCTTTTTCTTTTGCCTGTGCTTCTGTGGATGCTATTATACTGTATACACATGCTACCATACTTTTAGCCTGTTCATCTATAGATCCATTTTCATTTATGATATTACTATTTGTTATACATAATGATTTAAATAACTCCCAGTTTGCTTTATTAAAACACCATTTCCCCCACATATTTGCTTATATTGTAATACCCTTACATCTATTGTGCAACTCACTGGGAAGTGATCACTACCCATGGGATTTTCTAGTGTACTCCATTCACTTCTGTTTGCTAGGGAGGCAGACACTAGTGTTAGATCTAGACTTGACATTTTACCTGTCATTATATTTATTCTTGTGCCAGTTCCATCATTAAGACATAATGTTTGATCTTCTGTAAAATCCTCAACTAATTCCCCATTTGTGTCAGTGTTTATCCTACCTCATAATGTCTTGTGTGCATTAAAATCCCCATACCACTTTTCCAGCCATTTAGATTTATTGAGTTTCTCAAAAAAAAAAAATAAATAAATAAATAAATAAATAAATAAATAAATAAATATATATATATATATATATATATATATATATATATATATATATATATATATATATATATATATATATATATATATATCATTGACAAAGACTTACAAGGATTATATAGGTTGAATATCATAATACTTCCTTCTTCCCTATATATCTCCACAGCAACACACTCTGTTTCCTTGGATACTCTTTCCTCTCTATAAGTCATATTATTTCTGATAAATGTAATTACTCCTCCTACTCTTCCTTGACTTCTATCCTTTCTGACAGCACTATATCCATTAATTATGAAATCATATTGTGGTTTCAACCATGTTTCTTGTAGACATATTATATCTGGCTTACTAATTACGTCATTAATGTGCTTTTTAAGTTCTTTCTAGTCTGTTTGCAAAGATACTTCTAATGTTCCATAGTAAGATGTTTAGCACCATTAAATAGACCAGTGTTTCCCAAAAAATTTTCTGCCACAGCACACTTTTTAGGACTAAAAAATTCTACGGCACACCACTATCCCACATAGGCTAACCATCGTCAATATGCTTCCTTTTCAAGAACTTGTCCATGTTTTCTGTCCGTCTTAGTAGCGTGTTTACTTGTAATGTTTGAAATTCGGCTATGCAAAAAAAAACAAAAAAAAAACAAGTCACATAGGTAGGTTACGCTGTGTGAGGTTAATCATTAAATTATTAATTATTATTAGGGGGCAAGAGCGCTAAATAGGTAGTGAAAAAACAACAAATTTGCTTCTCTTCTAATTTGTAGATTTGTTCTTGCAATGCCACAACAAATTACAGGGATGCAAACTCATGAGGGGCAAAAAAGTTAAGACAATCACTGGTCCACGAACATTTTTAAAGAATAAGCTAAAAGCACCAATTCCAGCTATTTTAGTGATTCATGTTTATTCAAGTTTACAATTGTGCAGAATTAGCTGCAAAATAAAGAATATTTTGGTGAGGCTTGCTTCTGCGATTAGTTCAGTGGAAATGTCACTAGGTGGTGACAAATGAGCGTCTTATGTGCTATGAGCAAGTCAGTGAATCATTTTGAGTCGTTCATCACCAAAATCTACCAAGAGACTTCATAGTGTTTAAACATTAAAAGAACAAAGCAGATCTATAGTCTTCCTTCAGACTGAGCATTATTTTTCATTCAAAAAGACAACAATAATAGTCAAATAATAGTGAGTTTCAATAACGTCCTTACCTTCTCCTTTATTAAAACTGGTATGGCTACAAATCTACTGACTTCAGTATAAGAATTAGAAACACAAAGCAGATCTACGGTATCATTTTCCTACAGTAGTCTATTTAAACTGCTGAGCATGGCTTTTATCAGAAAAGACCACAATAATAGACAAATAATAATCATTTTGAGTTTCAATAATGTTCTTTCATTGTAAAGCTCATTTCACATGAGTTGAGTTGAGGCGTCAACGCTCTGTTCAACGCCAGCGTCAAGCACCGCATTGCCCTCCACATGACAAGAGTTGCAGAAAGCGTCACAGAGGGGCGATTTTACAAGTTTGCTACGTAAAAAAGCGGGAGGTGTGCACAATAAACATTGAAAACATGTATTTGGAAGAGAGAAAAAAAGCTTGCAGTTGCTTTGATAACAGAAAGTAATAAAAGGACTCGTTTATGTTTAGGTCTAAGCGTTTTCTTGGTGAATTTAAATTAGTTCAATAACTGGGGTCTCTGATATTCGAAAACGATAAGGTAATATTTAATTAAAAGAAATTATGAGACATTCAATGTCTCTTCACACATTTGGACAGTTTTTAAATATTTCTCTCAAAGACATTATTGGTGAAGCAAAAACGTTTGTGTGAAAAACACTTTGGTGTAAAGTGACGTCACTTCATAGAATTCAATGTATCCTGCAGCGTTGACGCGAGTCATGTGAAAGAACCTGCGTGAAGTTGGCCCCCACCCAATGCAAAACGTCGGCAAAATAGTCTCAATCGTTTGTGCTGTAAAAATTTTCGTTTGTGCTGCTTCGGTTTTTAAATATTAGACACTGAATTACAGGCAAATTACAAATGCTGATATTTATTGAATACAATACTGACAGACAAAAATCAAATATAGGTTAGTAGCAGTCTCGGTCATTCTGATTATTATATATTAGGCTACAATATTACATATTTCTAAAATAGGTCTATCTTGTTTTGTGTGTAGTCAGTACGATTTATGAGCAGTGAGCATTTTATTTTGGGTTTGTCATTTCAATCTCATACCAAAATGTTGGATGATGATGTTTTAATACAACAACTCCTCCTTATCAATGTTTTTGTAGTCGCTATGGTGTTTATTAAAAACATATTGGTGTTGTAAGGCTGGATTCGGAACGTCTGGACTAAGGGACGACTACTCCCTGGGAGAACAAATGACTTTCCTGAGAATTAACGTTGGAACACTCTCTTGCATAAGTAGCAACACCATCCGAGACGCATCACAGCGAGCAGTTTACACCTCACCCTTGCACTCTCCCATCACTCTCTGTTCCCCCTCTTCTCTCCCTCACCTAAAACTCACTCAAGATCTATGCAATGTTAAGCGTGTGCAATAAGTCACTATACATATTTAGTATCATTTCAAATGTCTCAGTGCGTCTGGTAAAATGGTCTCATTCTCCCAGCAATAGTACAAACCTCCAAGAAGTTCTAGAAGATTATTAATATTGTGTGCCACTTAAGGTGTGCCCTCCCCCAGACCCTTCATTCAAACTACCTCCTGTATGTAAATAAGTGCTCTCTTCTACAGGTATCGAGAACCCTTTCAATCACAAATTCTGACTGCCCATTTGTGACCCCCTGAATAGGGGACCAAAACCTAATTATAATTGCAGACACCACCATTTGGTAAGCCTATTGAATTATCTGGGTATTTAAGGAGAGATGGCAAAAGGTTCAGGGAATCTGTACACAGATCTCCCGCACGATCGTTGTGTGTAGTTTTCATTGCCAGGTAAATATTCTTAAATTCCTTGATCTCTGAATTGTTGATATTGTATGTGATTGGCTTATGATTTTATTCTTTGAATTGGATTTTGAATGATTGTTTTGTTACCTGGTTAGTAAATTGTTATGTTTAAAATGATTCTAACTGACCTTGTGTTATTAACTCTAGTAGATTACGTTAAGTCATAACACCACAAATATATGCTCAGGTTAGTAACGGACTAAAATACAGCTTTGGTGGAGCAGAGGGGCACACAGTCTGATGTTTTAGAGCTCCGACTAACACATTGGCATTAGTCATGTATACTTAGACTGTAGTGGCTAATAATGGGGTTTTCCATTTAGAACAACAAGGTGTTGTCAGACCAATCTAAATAGGGGTGAGCCTCAACCTCTGATTATTGTAATATTATTTTAACTAAGTGTACGTGGGAAACAATGGCATGATTATACAAAGTTACCATTAGAAGTAGTTAAGTTGGTCAGCTTAGTTCTATGGTAATGGTCATGACCTCTGGTTAGATATAGTCTTACCTTAATTAAGTGTGTTCAGATCTATGGGGACTAGATAATATATTCTAGAATGAGCAAAGTGGAGTACGGCCGTCTAGGATATTAGTCACTCGCCTCTGTCTAATGTCCAAGAATGACGAATTTGTGATTATGAGATCGTATACCCGGCCGGTGCGAGACTCAAAATGTTGTAGGAATCTGGATGAACGAGTGTAGAATGTAAAGTAAAGTGTTAAATAGAATAATCAAACATTCACCTATTCACCTAATTTAATGATTAACAAACATCATTTAAACCTTTTTTCATTATTGGAGTCAGATGAAATAAAGAAGTAATACATATAAGGAAATGTATTTAATTTAATCTTGTAGTGTCGCGTAAAAGGAAAAACAGTAACATACAGATACCCTTCTACCGCGCCATTGGCTGCCATCCTTGGACTAGTGGGAGGACCTTACAGTGTTCAGACAGCAGCAGCTCAATATTCATCTGATGTCTGTCGGACTCTTTTTCTGTCACTCACTTTGGCTCAGCTCTGGGCACGAGAACAAAAGCGCAAATCTCCTCGATGTGAACACACTTTTAGAGTCGAATTGCCGAAGACTTTCTGTCAAGACTAATCATCACATAATTTGTTCATAAACAATTATCTTTACTTCATTCACTGGTCTTTTCTGATTGAACTTTTTATTTATTTACATGGAGTATCATCTGCTACACTTCACTGCCATCACTAGGCGCAAGTGACACTTCTGTTCAAGATGCAGAAATTAGTGTAGAGTTATTAGAGAAAAAGTCGATATAAATCAAACTAAAAAAGTCGGTACTAAATCAAATTTCTGGCCAATGTAAGTACAATGTTTTAACACTGTCAGTTACAATATTATTTGTTAACTTCAAGAATAATAGTACAACATTCAAGAGAGCTAAGATTGTCAATGTTTATTGAACAGAAAACTCATTGCTAATACTAATATATGCTAATTACAGTTGCACATGTGACCCATGTTAGTTTTTTGAATACATTGTGCATCTAGGGGTCAACATTATATATTGGTCCTAATATAAGATCTATTATCCTTATATATTATTACTATATTATATTATCCTTATATTCGGACCAGTTCAGTAATACATGAAAACAAGTTTATACTGAACATGACATTTTTTGAGTCAGGATTATTTAAGTGGGTAATTATGTTTTGCTTATGCCAGATGCCCAAGAAACCAGCAGTCGACAGAGATTCCATTTTCACTGTCCTGTGTTCATCTAAAGAGGCCATAGTCCAAAATGGCAACATAGCTACTCCTAATCAGAGCATCTGGACAGAGCTTAGTAAGCAGCTAGAAAACAAGATCACTGCAAAGGCTCTATAGACTTTTGTTAAATTAAATAGACACAACATCTGGACTGCTTTAGGGTTTACTCATGAATGTGATCATGAAACAAATGGCAGTTGTGATGACACAGGGTCCCTTTCACCCAGACCAAAAGATTGCTGGACTTTTGATCTTGAAGTTCCATTTCAGAAATGGATTGAATTCATGCCTGAAACGGTTAAATACAACAACAAGTTCTCTAAAACACAAAAAAGGGAATACACAATTTTAAGCCTGGCATCTGGACACATGTGATAAATCATCACATGTTTTTAAGTTGAAGTTTTTAAAGGTCCATTATTTGTGTTAATGGATGTTCGATAGTACACAGAAATTAAATTTCAAAAGTAAAATCATTTTGGCTTCATTCTTAATTCATTGAGTCACGAGTTTCCACACACATATATATATACTGTATATAGTACTAGTCAAAAGTTTGAAAACGTTAAGATTTTTTAATGTTTCTGAAAGAAGTCTCTTCTGCACTTATTTGATCAAAAATACAGCAAAACAGTAATATTGTGAAATATTATTCCAATATAAAACAGTTGTTTTCCATCTGAATATATAGTAATCTGAAATGTATTCCTGTGATCAAAGCTGAATTTTCAGCATCATTACTTCAGTCTTCTGTGTCACATGATCCTTCAGAAATCATTCTAATACGCTGATTTGCTGCTCAAGAAACATTCATTATTATTATCAGTTGAAAACAGTTGTGCTGCTTGGAAACCATGATACACAACCATTCAAAGGTTTGGGGTAAGTATATATATATATATATATATATATATATATATATATATATATATATATATATATATATATATATATATATATATATATATATATATATAAAATAATACTTTTATTCAGCAAGGATGCATTAAATTGATCAAAAGAGACAGTAAAGACATTTATATTAAAAAGATTACTATTTCAAATAAATGCTGTTCTTTTTACCTTTCTATTCATCAAAGAATCCACATAAAAATGTATCACGGTTTCCACAAAAATATTAAGCATGCAAAAATGGTTTTCAACATTGATAAAAAAATAAGAACCATTCTTAATAATTGAGCACAAAATCAACATTTTACTATGATTTCTGAAGGATCATGTGACATTGAAGACATCGTGACATTTTTTTAAAGTTTTTTTTATTATGCCAGTCAAATTACAAACAATGAACATGACAATAGTCATTCCAACACATAGTGTAAAATGTAGAGCATATATAGACTACAAATAGAAAAAAGAATATCCAGTATAATCTATAAAATTAACAATTCAAGTAAAATAAAGAAAAACAAAAATGAAATTAAAAACAAACAAACAAACAAACCATTGAAAATTCAGCTTTGACATCACAGAAATAAAATTACATTTTAAATTATATTAAAACAGAAAACAGCTATTTTAAAGTGTATTGTTTCACAATATTACTGCTTTTACTGTATTGTTTTTATCAAATAAAAACAGCCTTGGTGAGATTAAGAGACTTCTTTCAAAAACTTTTAAAAATCTTAATGTTTCCAAACTTTTGACCTGTACTGTATAGGCCCACATACACACACACACCTGTATTTATGACAATGTTAATATTACTACTGTTATTCACATAACTACATACAGTAACAAGTAAAAACACTTACCTTGGAGTTTGTTACATTCCACACATCCTGTGATCCGCTGTGTCCGTTAAAAGTTGAAAACGCACAGTGGATAGGTAACAGTTAAGTGAATGCAACTATTTATGTGATTTGGTTTGCCATTGGGATCTTACCTCGTTACTTCAACGGTATTGTTAAAAAAAAGACAGTCACAAAAACGAAACTTGTACAAACCAGCACAAACGAAGCACAAACGACTGAGCTTATTTTGGGTGAATTTAGAGCATGTGAGGGGGCTGGTGACGTCATCGCCTATAATTCAGTGTCTAATACTTTAAAAAACCGAAGCAGCACAAACAAAATTTTTTACAGCACAAACCAGCACAAACGAAGCACAAATGATTGAGACTATTTTGCCGACGTTTTGCGTTGGGTGGGGGGCCAACTTCACGCAGGTTGTGAAAGACCCTTAACGTGTAGAAATATCAGTCACTTTTGCACATTAATCATTGATCTTCACAATCACAAAAGTGACCGATTATGGTTTCAAAACAGCGAATTTCTCCGAAAGGTGAGGAGTTTGGATCCCTGACATTATATTTTTTTTTCATGCATTTATTTATTTTGTGGAATTTGATAATTTTCCACGGCACACCTGACAAAACTTGCACAGTGGTTGGGAAACACTGAATTAGACATCTGAGATGCTTCCTCATTAGCAGAATGCATCAGTAGCTCTGTTATGAATGTCTCCTTCTGACACATCCTTAATATTCAGAAATTCAGCCGCTGTTTCAACTATGGTCTTTAATCTATCTGATTGTCTCTTCTGGTTAGCAGTAATGTTAACAACCTTTTCCATAAATGCCACAAATTTAGCCTTGTCCACTACCAGTGTATTTTCAGGTATTACACATTTATGTGAACATTTTGTCTGTTCTTTGATGTTATGTCCTTTTGCTATACCTGCATGTGATTCTCTTGTTTCATCCCTTTCAATTTGTTACATGCTTTCACAGCTTCTGCATGTGTAGATTTGTCTTGTATTTTTGTATTTCTTACGCTTGTTTTTGTACTTCACATCCTCTGCACTGTGTTCTCCATACAGCATTTCCTAGTCATTGCCTTACATTGTTCATATTCATTCTCATCTCTACATTTTACACATCTTTGTTTCCCTCTAGAGGCTGCTGCTACATGCCCTATCCTTTGGCATTTGTAGCATTTTAATGGTGGTGGTATGTATTCCCTTACTTGATTGCTCATTATACCAATTAAGACCCGATTAGGTATTGGATCTCGAAAATGTATCATTACACTGAGACTGTCCTGTTTCTTATTATCTCTATGCAGGGTTGGGGAGTAACGAAATACATGTAACAGGAATACATATTTAAAATACAAAAAATAAGTAACTGTAATAATTGGTAATCAGAATACAGTTACATTCAAGAAGTATTTTGATTACTGAAGAGATTACTTTGCATTTTATTGTCATTTGTTTCATTTAATATTTAGTCCTTTCAGATGGAAAACATTTATACATATAAATGATGCGATCCAAAGTGCATTTGAACAGCGGTGAAACAATTTCTTATGATGTGTTACATTCATACGAGCAGACAGAGAAGTAAGTTTGAAGTAAGTTTGGAGCAGAAGAAATAGAAATAAACCTTGTGTAAACTGTCAGATTTACACTAAGATAAAATGCTATTTCTAGCCATTTTACATGCACGTTACCAGGCACGATCATATTTTATTATCAAAAAAATTCACGTTGGATCATAATTTCTTTTTTTCTAGTAAGACCTTTGATATTAGGGCAAAAATCATATTCTTGATAATAATTTTTGTATTGTTTTCCTGTAAATATATCTAAAAATCCTTAAAACAAGATCAATTTGATTTATCTTGTTTTAGAAACAACACTGCATAAGATATTTCGGTTTGTCAGAGAATGTATTTTTAACATGTGTATTTTGTCTTACTGTACTGGCAGAGTTTTTATAGTCAAAACAAGTGAAAAAAATCTACCAGTGCTGAAGAAGTAATCCAAAGTATTTAGAATACGTTACTGACCTTGAGTAATCTAACGAAATACATTACAAATTACATTTTACAGCATGTATTCTGTAATCTGTAGTGGAATACATTTCAAAAGTAACCCTCCCAACCCTGTCTCTATGTGATATGAGTCATTTAGCATCTAGTACTGTCCCTCCGTTTAATTTTGCTTTAATTTCTTCATTCGAAATTGACGTTGGAACACCTGAAATTTCTCCTCTATTTCCTTCACTTTTCCCTATCCCTTTCACCGTTGTCTTGCATCCATTTATTTTTTTGCATTTCATAATTTTGTCTTGTTATTTTTGAGTATTAGCCAGCACAATCTGCCACCTCTCAAACCCCTGGCGTGGCCTCCGATAGAAATGCAGATGTCCTCCTGATTTTTCCAAAAACTCTAGTAAGACTTTGAATGGCAAGCTGTTTTGACATTTATTCCTTAAAACTTACTAGTATCTATTTTATGTTACTAGTACTTATTTTTTAGTGACTAGTAACTATTCCATTAGATATTAGTTCATATTCATTAGATACTAGTACTTATTCATTAGATACTAGTTCTTATTCATTAGATACTAGTTCTTATTCATTAGATACTAGTACTTATTCATTAGATAGTAGTACTTATTCCGAATGTTACTAGTAAGATTTTTTATTTTACTAGTAAGATTTTTAATTCTACTCTACAGTCATCATTCTGACAAGTCATTGCATTTGACAGGTTAAAAAAACTATTATTACTAGTAAGATACGAAATGTTACTAGTAACAATAGGAAAAAACACTAGTGTCTAATAAATAGGCACTAGTATCTAATAAATAAGTACTAGTATCTAAATAACAAGTACTAGTACCTAATGAATAAGTACTAGTATCTAATAAATAAGTACTAGTAACTATCGGAATACATATTAGTCAGAAATGAACAGTTGATATCAAAAGCAGAATAAGTACTAGTATCTTAAATTTGGAGATATATTCAACAACAAAAGGAACTAGTAAGAATGTGGATGGGGATATCTTCATTCAAATTGATCATTGCATAAACATGAGAACCCTTCAGCTTTTAACATATTCGTGGTATTTAAAATGGATTTACCACATCTATATTACCATATAGATCGAAATGGATCATTTTAATTTGATTATAGCTAACCTGCTCTAGGAGTGTTAGCATAGCATCAATGAAGACACAAAGAAAGAGAAATGAGTGGTTTGTTGCATCAGTTATATCATGTAACATGTAGTACCCCGTTGGAACGAAGTGCAAGACTCGACTGACGTTTGATTTTGAAAATATAGATGTTATATCATTAAATTAATCATCAAATTAAACTTTTACCTGTCTTTGACAGAGAACGGGGAGATACTTATATATAACAAAAATATATAAACACAACGTGGCATATAAAAGACAACTATTAAAGGTCTAAAACTAATATTTCCAAATGGGTCTTTTACATAAAATGTGCTATGTAAGTGCAATATAAGTTTTTAAGAAATTACATTACATATTTTCATGGATAAGTTTGCATTAATTGTCAAGTGATCTTGTAGGATTTCTGATAATGTACTGAATAGAATTCCCAAAACAAAAGCTAATTGTGCTGCAGATATGCCCTCCCTGCATTTGAAACCACATATGTAAAAGTAAAAACAAAATTCGAGTTCATAGCATTGAATGAATCAACATAAAATGCCAGACCATAATGTAACTGTGTGGGTACATACCAAATTGTAAACTAACCACTGTTAGTGTAATAATTATTATAATTATTATTTCTATAACAGAGTAACTATTTGCACTATGTGTAAATAGCAGCTGCCACACTGTGGCACTATTTACACTCAAATAGTCTGGTGGAAACAGAAATTAAGGACAAACTGCACCCCAAGTGTGTGTAAACACAGCAAAGATTTGTTTTTATGAAGCAGATTATTATTATTATTAATTTGTTTATTTAGCCACGCAAACCTTAAAAAATAAAAAAGTACAAGGGAATACATTATCATAATGCACTAACAGCTACTAACTACCAAACATTTTATATGTCTGCATCACTTATCCATCAAATCCAGACAGATATACATCTTACAGTGCATCCGGAAAGTATTCACAGCCCTTTATTTTTTCCACATTTTGTTATGTTACAGCCTTATTCCAAAATGGATTAAACTTATTATTTTCCTCAAAATTCTACAAACAATACCCCATAATGGGGTTTGTTTGAAATCGTTGCAAATTTATTAAAAATAAAAAAACAAAAAAAAAAAAGAAAAAAAAAAATCACATGTACATAAGTATTCATAGCCTTTGCTCAATACTTTGTTGAAGCACCTTTGGCACCAATTACAGCCTCAAGTCTTTTTGAGTATGATGCTACAAGCTTGGCACACCTATTTTTGGGCAGTTTCTCCCATTCTTCTTTGCAGGACCTCTCAAGCTCCATCAGGTTGGATGGGGAGTGTCGGTGCACAGCCATTTTCAGATCTCTCCAGAGATGTTCAATCGGGTTCAAGTCTGGGCTCTGGCTGGGCCACTCAAGGACATTCACAGAGTTGTCCCGGAGCCACTCCTTTGTTATCTTGGCTATGTGCTTAGGGTCGTTGTCCTGTTGGAAGATGAACCTTCACCCCAGTCTGAGGTCCAGAGCGCTCTGAAGCAGGTTTTCATCAAGGATGTCTCTGTACATTGCTGCGTTCATCTTTCCCTCGATCCTGACTAGTCTCCCAGTTCCTGCCGCTGAAAAACATCCCCACAGCATGATGCTGCCACCACCATGCTTCACTGTAGGGATGGTATTGGCCAGGTGATGAGCGGTGCTTGGTTTTCTCCAGACATGACGCTTGCCATTCAGGCCAAAGACTTCAATCTTTGTTTCTCATGGTCTGAGAGTCCTTCAGGTGCCTTTTGGCAAACTCCAGGGGGGCTGTCATGTGCCTTTTACTGAGGAGTGGCTTCCGTCTGGCCACTCTACCATACAGGCCTGATTGGTGGAGTGCTGCAGAGATGGTTGTTCTTCTGAAAGGTTCTCCTCTCTCCACAGAGAAATGCTGGAGCTCTGTCAGAGTGACCATCGGGTTCTTGGTCACCTCCCTGACTAAGGCCCTTCTCCCCCGATCGCTCAGTTTGGCCAGGCGGCCAGCTCTAGGAAGAGTCCTGGTGGTTCCAAACTTCTTCCATTTACAGATGATGGAGGCCACTGTGCTCATTGGGACCTTCAATGCTGCAGAAATTTTTCTGTACCCTTCCCCAGATCTGTGCCTCGATACAATCCTGTCTCGGAGGTCTACAGACAATTCCTTGGACTTCATGGCTTGGTTTGTGCTTTGACATGCACTGTTAACTGTGGCACCTTATATAGACAGGTGTGTGCCTTTCCAAATCATGTCCAATCAACTGAATTTACCACTGGTGGACTCCAATCAAGTTGTAGAAACATCTCAAGGATGATCAGTGGAAACAGGATGCACCTGAGCTCAATTTTGAGTGTCATGGCAAAGGCTGTGAATACTTATGTACATGTGATTTTTTAAGTTTTTTATTTTTAATAAATTTGCAAAGATTTCAAACAAACTTCTTTCACATTGTCATTATGGGGTATTATTTGTAGAATTTTGAGGAAAATAATTAATTTAATTTTGGAATAAGGCTGTAACATAACAAAATGTGGAAAAAGTGAAGTGTTGTGAATACTTTCCGGATGCACTGTAAATCTCCAATACAAAGTGTGTGTGTGTGTGTGTGTGTATATACTGTATATATATATATTATTTATTTATTTATTTATTTATTTTTACAAAAGAAGAGATGTCTTTTAAGCTTAACAACTATTCTTTAGAGAAATCAAAGAATTATAAAAGTTTATAATCAATGTTTGATGAAGCAGAAGTCCCAGGCTGGATTCCCAACATTTCCCCATCCTGTTTCCTATCTCTAGTCTTTATATTTCCTTTAATACTACTATAATAATAAATACAAATAAATATAAAGGTTGATTGCCTGGCAGTGGTTTGGTCAGTGTGACGGTTGGGAAATTGAGAGGAAGGGATGATCTGGGTAAAGTTAACCATGGTTTTCTAATAATATGGTAGTAACCATGTTTTTTGGCGGAAGCCGTAGTTTTCATTCATGGTGTTACTACAGTAATATTATAGTGACCATGTTTAATTTTGTGGTTACTTTGCTATAAAATACCATGGTAATATATGGTTATTGCAGAAAAACCATGGTTAATTTTTGTAAGGTTAAGGTTAGGTTTAGGGATAGGGGATGGTGTGGGACTCTAAATAAACACAATAATCATGCTGCAGTGATGCCCCTATTCTGCATGTTAGTATTTAAGAGTGCAAATAATATCTATCACTATTCACACTTAGTGCAAAGAAGATGCTTTTTGTTGCTATTTAGTGTAAATAGATTCTAGCCTATTTATAGATCTCTATTTGCACTTAGCTGCCTTTGTATTATTATTATTACTTCATAATGAAAACACATTACTTTAGTCTTTTATTCTTTATTTTTTATTGGAGCATGGCAAGAATATGGAAACTAGAGCATGATATGACAATTAAATATAGTAAAACACTGAAGTAAAAGATACATATACAGCAAATTAAAAGGTATGGTAACAAGGTGTGGTGATGGGGGCTTTAGTCGTGTGTCTGTTTGTGGAAGAGAGGGAGTGGTGTGGCTCGTCAGCATGATTTCTAACAGCTGTTTCTTGTTACAGCGATAGCGGGGAGAGGCCTCAAAAATGTCCAAAACACGCCAGAGAGGGAGAGAGGGGACCTGAGAGGGTGGAGCTCGGGCCAGAGGTGACGCTCAAACCTAATCAGTTCACCCCGGTCCCGTGTAGAGACCACTTCTCACCGTCGCAGCTCACAGAGGTAGCCAAGTTGCAAGCGGAATTTGCGGATGTGTTTTCTGCCTCTCCCCGGTCACATGAACCTCATAGAGCACTACATTGAGACCAACCCGGGGGTGGTGGTTCGTAGCCGCCCCTATCGCCATCCTGAACACAAAAAAAAGGTAGTTCAGGAAGAATTAGAGGCAAATAGAAGAGTCAGCCCGGTGGTTCTGGTACCTAAGAGAGACGGGACAGTCCGATTCTGTGTGGACTATGAAAAAGTGAACGCGGTGTCTAAATTTGATGCGTACCCAATGCACGGATTGACGAATTGCTCGATCGGTTGGGCACGGCTCAATTTTATTCGACACTGGATTTAAAAAATGGTTATTGGCAGATCTCCTTAACTCCAATCTCCCGAGAAAAAAACCCTGCGTTTTCCACACCGTTCAGTTTACACCAATTTGTGACCCTTCCGTTCGGGTTTGTTCGGGGCCCCCGCCATGTTCCAGCGTCTCATGGACAAAATCCTCAGGCCACATACGGCATATCTAGATGATATTATCATTTATAGTAATGATTGGCAGTGGCACATGCAACATTTGAGAGCCGTCCTGAGATTGCTGTGGCTGGCGGGGCTCATGGGCAGGTGCGTCCCCAAATTATCAAAACTGCAGTGATCGCGGCCTGCCCAGTGCCCAAGACCAAAAAGGAGGTTTCTGGGGCTGGCTGGCTACTACCAAAGGTTGTGCCTAGTTTCTCTGACATCACCAGCCTGCTGACTGTTCTCACTAGAAAGAGGGCTCCCGATCCGGTCCAGTGGACAAGTCGTGCGATCAGGCTTTTCTAAAAGTGAAATCTGCACTTTGTGGGGGACCAGTCTTACATGCTCCAAACTTCTCTCTCTCCTTTATTTTGCAGACGGATGCATCTGACAGAGGGCGGGGGCAGTGCTCTCGCAGGAGTTGGAGGGGGAGGAGCGACCGGTGCTGTACATTTGTCGTAAAATCTCGCTGAGGGAAACTAAGTACAGCACCACTGAAAAGAAGTGTTTGGCAATCAAGTGGGCCGTCCTCACCCTCCGCTACTACCTGCTGGGGCGGGCCTTCACCCTCTGTTCAGATCATGCCCCACTCCAGTGGCTCCACCGCATGAAGGATACCCATTGGTACCTGGCACTTCAGCCGTTCAAATTTGAGGTGATCCACAGACCGGGGGCGTAGTTGGCTGTGGCTGACTTTGTCTCCAGAAATGGGGGGTGAGTTGGAAGGCTGGATGTTGCCCTGGTCTGAGTCGGGCGGTTGGGGTATGTGGTGATGGGGGTGTGGTCATGTGTCTGTTTGTGGGAGAGAGGGAGTGGTGTGGCTCATCAACATGATTTCTAACAACTGTTTCTTGTTACAGTAATAGCGGGGAGAGGCCTCAAAAGCGGCCAAAACACACCAGAGAGGGAGAGAGGGGATGAGTGTACAGTGTTGGTGTGTGATCTACTGAGTGTTTATGATCTGACGAGAGTTCTGAAGAAATGCATGTTTCTTTTGAGAATGTATTATTGACTGAATGAACAACAACAAAAAGTACCTATGCTGTACACAAAAGAGACAAGAGAATAAAGCCTGATCTGAAGCATGTCACTGCTCCCCGCCCCCTCATTGCCACACCCGAACCCTCATGTGGTGTCACACAAGGATAAAAATTGACAGACAGGAGGAGTAGTGCATTATTCAGAAAGATAAATATTTAATCGATGTTAATGTTATTAATTGACACTATTGGTCCAATTACAAGTTGAAAGACCTAAAATCTTCACACCAAATAATTCCCAAAATCTGCTTTAACTGTGTGGCTGTTCACACAATACGCGTTCTTGCGTCCAAAACAGAAAGATGGATCAAACCAGAATGGAACTGATGTGGAGTCTCGATTTGAGTTTTTCAAAAGTTAAACCACTTTCAATTTTACTCACTGTCTTAAAAACGCAATGCTCATTATCTCTGTCACCCATTGTTCGTTTTCATTCATTATAAAACTGAAGTTCTAATGCATGTTCATTTATTTTTAAATGCTGTTAACATCATAACGGCTTTATTCTGTTCTTTGTGATGTCTAAGGACCAAGTGGAAGAGCAATTCAGTATGCAATGGTTGAGTTAATAATCAGTATCATAATTTCTACAAACGTTATTGAGAGTTCCATGAGAGGACAGCAGCGGCAAAAACATCTGAAGCCTACAGAATGCAATTCTTTATGTAATCTTATTGTATCATTGCTGTTCATTAGTGGTGATGAGCTGTTTGATCCTTTGAGCTTCCTGTTATATCTCACTTCTTGATATCCTTACCTCTTCTTCATCTACCATCACCCATGTTGTTTGCATTTATCTCTCTGTAAATTGCGTTTCTGTTACTCCTCCTCGTGAATCTGTCGGTGCCCGGAACTAGCCCTTCCGTACGGGTATTCACCTCAGTTCTACCGTCCGTGTTAAGTGCAATATTGGGAATTGTAGTTTATCTTGATTGGACCACTTTTTAACGATTTTTTTCTTTCCTTAAGATAATGTCTGCACTTTGTGGGGGTGTTACATGCACCTGACTTCTCTCTCCCCTTTATTCTGCAGACAGATGCATCTGACAGGGGGCTGGGGGCGGTGCTCTCGCAGGAGGTGGGAGGGGAGGAACAGCAGGTACTGTTTATTAGTCGCAAGCTCTCCTTCAGGGAGACAAAGTACAGTATCATCGAGGAGTGTCTTGCGATTAAGTGGGCTGTTCTTACCCTCCACTACTACCTGCTGGGGCGGGCCTTTACCCTCTGTTCAGATCACGCTCCTCTGCAATGGCTCCACCGCATGAAGGATACTAACGCGCGGATCACCCGTTGGTATCTGGCTCTTCAGCCATTTAAGTTTGAGGCGATCCACAAACCGGGGGTGCAGATGGTGGTGGCTGATTTTCTCTCCAGAAATTGGAGGGGGGGTGTATAGGCAGGCCAGATGCTGCCCCGGCCTGAGTCGGTGGTGGGGGTATGTGGCATGGGGGGAATGGTCATATGTCTGTCTGCGTGAGAGAGAAAACGGTAAGGCTCGTCACCTGGGCTGTAATTAACACCTGTCTCTCATTATAGTGATGGCAGGGGGAGTACTGATAAGGCTCGCCAGAGTGGCAGAGGAGAGAGAGACAGACCAGAGCCTACATGTCTGTTAACAGAGAACGAGTGTTTTTGATTTAAGCTGAAAAGCAGACTTTGTGTTATATGTAATGATAAAGACTGTCCTTGAACCTGTCGTTGTCTCCTGTCTCCTCCACTGCCCACAAACTCAATCCTATCACAATGTTCTTTGATTGTAATCTTGTCCAACCATCTTGGAGATTTCAGTCTCTTTATTCAAGTAGATAGAAGCTGTACTTTTATCCCACTTGTAAAAGATAGCGTATACTCATCTTCTGGAACTTGTTTTTAATCAAGATAAAGCCTGCATGGCAACATTCAACAAGGGACATAGTGCTGTTAAAAACATAAGCAAGCTTTTAGAGTAAAATGTCCATTTCATGTAAACAGTAAAGCACATAGATATACAGCTTAATTCTTTTTTATTATTGTTTCAAAATCTCTATCTGGATCTAATATGATGTTACATGTTTAGCATGGTGCTAGTATGAGTGAAAAATATTCAACAAAGTCAGTTTTAACAGGAAAGTGTAGTTCAACAGTTAAAACATCTCTCACACAGTTTCTTTATTCAAAACTACAATGGTAAACCTTCCTTTATAAAATACATAAAACAGGCCAGAACATTAAAATACACATAACACTGCCATGATATTAATAAATACAACAAAATAGGTTTTGTACATCTTCATAACTCACAGGTTCATTTCATCTGAATGCATTTGAATCACATTGTGCTTACAATTCTCAAACACATCTGGGTAATAATTCCATAACTATGTGAGTACTTGAACATAACACCTTTTCCTATTTTCTATTACCATAAAACAGTACAAATAATCTTAAATATCTGAACACAAACACTTAACAACTGAGATGAATTAGCTTTTCAGAGGCGAAACCCTCCATGGCCTTTCCCTTATAATAAAGTAAAACAAGCAATTTTTGGCCTGAGGCTCACAGGATGTGAAATGAGAGGTTATGTTACATACACTGCAAATGCTAATATAGCACTTCCATGAATTCCCTTTCCATTTAATCTCTTATCCCTTTTTAACCCTTTAACGCATTCCTTTCCTTCTCGTAGCATCTGTTACTACAATACAGTGTATCATGGCACTTGCATTTTAGACAATCAAGGACAGACTAAAACACATGTAAGGCATGTTACTGTAGCAGTCCTCAAATTACATTACATTTAAAGCAAAAAAAGAGACACAAAAAAAACAGATCCAAACCTTTTTTTAGCAAGATGAGAAAATGATCTCTCAGGCACAGATGGTTATTACTTAGATTTAGTGTTTGTGTCTATTTTTTTATACATACATCTATATCCTAACATGTTTTCAAAACTGAGTTTGTTTCCAAAGGCTAGAGGTATTCAATGGGCACTAACACAGTAATATGTTTTGTGATTCTCTGCATTAGCATAATGTAAGAAAATGTACAAGACTGTATAAATGAATATAAAAAGAGATGTTTTATGGAGTGTGTCTGTCTCTATGTAAGCCACTTCTCAATGCAGTTTTTGTACACGGTTTCATTGGAGTGCCAGAAGACATGTGCAACACCTGCCATTGAACAAAAAGCCACATCACCTCGAGCGTACAGCGTCTTGAGACCAAACGAGTCCATCAAAAACACCTGAAAAACATCAAAAATAAGGAAAATACAATGAATATGAGAAAAAAACAATACACACGAGAAGATGTGCAATATTGTGAATACAGTCACTGCTGAAGGTATGTTGAGTGTGTTATTGCTTTTACAAAACAATTACTACATCAAGAACATACATTTTCATTAAAACATTATTTTATTAAGCAAGTTCATGAAATGACATCCTTCCACATGATATAATTTTTGACATCTAAACTAAAGGTTAATAGTTGTTAAACTATGGGTGCTGCTGCTGCACAGTGATGTGTTGAACAGGTGTTTCACATCACAGCTGTTACTGTAACATGTTTGTTTTTTTTTAAACATGATTGGAATGTTGTATTGACCAATCAGCATCCAGGACCGGAACTATCCTTTTTTAATTAAAATGGTAACACTTTACCTTAACGTTCCTTTTGTTAAGGAATAGTAAAGGGATTCACTGATGACTAATAAGCCATTTACAAATGCATTACGAATCAGCGGCACTCGGCTTCATGCAATACTTGCCAAATAGTGAGCCATTTTATCTCACATGTTATATAAATGCTTTATAACACTTATTCAACATCAGTAACTAATGAATATGTACCTTAATATATAACTCCAGTTCCTAAAAAGTTGGGATGGTATGAAAAATGCCAACAAAAACAAAAAGGAGTGATATGTAAATTCTATTCACCGTGTGCTATATTGAAAGCACTACAACACTTTTTTTTAATGTTTTACCTTGTGAATTTTTGTATACAAATATTATAAATAAACACTAATTTCAAATCAAATGATTGCAATACACTCAAATAAAAGTTTTTTTTTACCACTGTGTAAGATCACCATTTCCTCTAATAACACTTAAGTGTTTGGGCATTTTAAGTTTATGTTTAGCATGCAGAATTTCCCCCATACATCCATTATGGAGGTCTTCAGCTGCGCAATTGCAATTTGATGTTGTCCTGCTGGAAAATGCAGGTACGTCCCTGGAAAAGATGGTGCTGGATTGCAGCATATGTTGCTCCAAAATGTGCACATATCTGTCTCTATTAATGGTGCCTTCACAGATGTGCGAGTTACCCATGCCATGGGGCACTGACACACCCCTGGCCCATACAGACACTGGCTTTTGAACCTGATGCTGATAACTGTCATGACCTCGGTCTGACAGCCTTCTGCTTCCTGTTATCTGTCAGTGTGTTTGTATCTGTTTTGTGTTTGAGTGCATGGCTCTGTTTGTGTTTTTGTCTGCCATGCGCTCTTCTGACCCTGCCCGCTTGTTTCCCCTTGCCACGCATCCTCGTTTAGTCCTTGTCAGGTTGACTGTCTGTACATGTCCCTCGTGTCTCCCTCTATATATTGTACCTTCTTCCCTTGTGTTGTCGAATCTTTTGTGAGTTGATTATGTTTGTAAGGTTAGTTAAGTCTGTCAGTTGGTCTGTCAGTTCCTTTATATATCCCGTTCCTGTTTTTTATTCAGTCCTTGTTATCTTTGTTAATGTTTATATTAGTCTGTTTTCTCTCCCCCTTAAGGGTTTTATGTTCACTTTGTTTGTTTTGTTTTAATAAAGTTTTTGTGTTCACTCATTCCTGCGATTGGGTCCTCCTTTCTGCTAGCACTCATGACAGATAACAGCTTGGATGGTCCTTTTCCTCTTTGGCCCAGAGAACATGATGTTTTTTTTTCCCAAAAACTATTTGAAATGTGGACTTGTCAGACCACAAAATACGATTCCACTGTTCTACTTTCCATCTCAGATGCGACCGAGCCCACAGAAGTTGGCAGCGCTTCTGGACAGTGTTGATGTATGGCTTCTCCTTTGCATAGTTAAGTCTTAACTTGCATCTGTGAATGCAGCGGCGAGTGGTGTTGACTAACAAAGGTTTACTAAAGTTATCCCAAGCCCATGTTCATGATATCCATTACAGATTAATGATGTTTTTTAAGTCAGTGACGTCTGAGGGATCAGAGATCATGCGCATTCAGAAATGGTTTTCATCTTGCCCTTTACGCACTGAGATTTAACCAGATTCCTTGAATCTTTTAACTATATTGTGCACTGTAGAGGGCGAAATGCCCAAAATCCTTCTAATTTGTCTTTGGGGAACATTGTTCTCAAAGCGCTGGATTATTTGCTGAAGCATCTGTTGGCAAATTGACAAGTCTCGAAAGATCCTTGCTCTTGAAGGACTAGGCTTTTTTTTGGAGTCTCCTTAAATACTATGACATGACTGCCTCACCTGTTTAACATTTCCTTTTTCACATATCCTTGTTATTTCAACTTATCAGATTGTTATTAGTCTTAAATTTCCCCTGTCTTAACTTTTTGAAATGTGCTGCAGACATCAGTTTCAGAAAGAAAAAAAAAACTTGTATCTTCAAAAAGCAATGCGATTGCTTAGGTAAAACCTTTTCTTTACTCTGTATTTGTTTGAAAACAAGTCAAAGTACAATCACTCCTTTTTATTTTTATTGCCATTGTGCATACTGTCCCAACTTTTTGAAATTGGGGTTGTAAAGTGGACACATATGAAGCATTTATTTAGGAGTTGCCAACATTAAAAACCTATGTACATAAAGATCAGTAAGGTTTAATGGTCATCAGGCTTTATTTTATGATATCTGCTGTGAGTGATCATGAAGTGTTGAAAAGTGTTTTTGTAGAGGACTTTAGGTAACTAGGACTAGTTTAAACCATTATTTTGACATCAACATGACAAGAAAGTGACAACACAAGTGAGTCAAGATATTACAGTCATGAATATAAACAGAAAATGTCCTAATCCCTCCTTTTAATCTCACTATAATAGTCTATTTTGCTGCATTGAATGTAAGTACGAATAAGTGTGTTTAATAAGATTTATAACATGTAAGTTAGATCGACTCACTATTTGGCAAGAATTGCATAAGTTATTTTTAATTATGTTTTTATAAACACATACCAATCATTTATAATGCATTTGTCAATGGCTTATTGGCCTTTATAAACACTTAAAGGGAACATTAATGTAAAGTGTTTACCATTAAAATTACAACAACAAAAAAATTACACTGTTTAAGTTTTCTTTTCATATTATATGAACATTGCAAAATAGATAAACTGAAAGTCTACTTACTTTCTGGTTTTTCATCTCAACAACAGTTTCATTACCATCATAGAAACCAAACTGGCTGAAAAGCAAGACAAAATTACAGTAGATGACTATAACGTTAAAGATATTGAGAATCCAAGTACAATATTTTTAAAAAAGCATTCGTCTAACCTGGACTGCCATGGTGTGATGACTCCATCATCCGGGCCACCAATCAGCACCAGCTTCTTAATGCGAAGAAAGTTTTGTTTCCAAACTGTGTGAGGATATTTTATATGAGCGGACTAGCAAAAATAAACATTGATTTCAAACAGCTTTCCAAATACACCCCCATCTTCTGTTGATCAAACAAACAGATAGTACCGCCCCCAACTCACACCATTGGTCGAATCAATGTTGTTGGGCCGGACTGGACGGGTCGCTCAAAACAAAGGATTTTTCATAGCGCCAAAGAGACACAGAGTTTACAGTTTTCAAGAAAATTAAACTTCAAATGGCTTACTTATAGCTGTCTCAGCATATTTAGCTGGGATCATAGGAGAAAGTATTTAAAGTTACACACTTAAGCTTTAATAAGAGAAGAAATCGTTTTTACATTTAATTTCAATTGTAAAGACAAAATAACACATGACATAATAAATAACTACAACATTCTCTACTGCTTCTGGTCTTATTTCTAAACAAATTTGTGTTACATGATCTTCCCCCTATATTTTTTTAACAGTTAACTGCTGAACTAGAGGATGCCACATTAGACTTTTATTTTGACCTTTTCTCCTTCTTGATGTGGCTTTAAAAGTTAGGTCTCAGTGGATTAATGTACTCCATCCATTTTGCCAACAGGTGGAAAAATAAATGTGTCTGTACTTTGTCAAGTCATCAATTTCAAGTGACTTTGGCTGCAGCCACTTTCTGCTCAGTTTTTTTACATTCTATCAATAATATTCTCATGTAATGTGAAGAAGATAATGCACCACAAATCACAGTCAAAACAGGAAGCAAGCTCCGCCAATTGACTCAAAATCATACTTACAATCTACATACGTTTTACATGCTGGAATTTCTAATCCAGGCATGCTGTTGTCTTACCGGTTGTGTTGGGATTTGCTCTTTCACTGTTCAGTAAGGCCAGATAGTCACTGCTGTTGATGTACATGTCTCTGTGATGAGGGTCTGAGAAAATACACTGCCACATCACTGAATGTTTCAACATACACTGGAATTTCTGAACATGCCAACATCACTTGAAGAAAGAAACACCCACATAAGAACGGTTGTGATGATACTGGATATGAATGTCCAGCTCTTAATGAAGGTAAACTGACATTGACTCAGTTCTGTAAGGTTCTATATCCAGCCCTGGGCCAGACTGGACGTCACTGTTTTGTCAAATGTCAATGTATTCATTCAAACCACATGTGGAGGACACCAAATACCATGTGAAAATACCGTTTTTATCCGCAATTGAAATAAATATTTCTATCATCATTTCCTCAGGACATTCCCATAAGAGAAATTCTGCACACTGTGCTCTACGCTCTTTTCCATGCAATTAACAGAACGGGACTAAAGCTTCCAAACTTCAGAAAGCATGCAAAAGCTTCACAGTATTATAATTAAAGGAGTCCATACAACTCAATGGCTATATGTCAAGTCTTCTGAAGCCATCCATAACTTTTTGCAATGAGGAAAGGGAAATTAAGTCATTATTCACTAAAAATCTTGGCATCCACCCTTTGACACATGAGAGAAGTACAAATTTGTGAGTGATGACACAATTTTCATTTTTAGGACTGGGAGAACTATATCTTTAATGAATTAATGTATTCGTATTTTGCTGTTGATGAATGCATTTATATCTAGGATAAACTTAGTTTGTTGAATTTACTATTAATTTAACACTATTAATAATAAAGTTTATTCAACAAAAATACTGATTTGGTGCCAGTATAGGCAGTGTTTTTGCCCTTTCGTGAACTGTTGTGCTGACAGTGATTAATCGACAGTCAATTCACTTAATCAACTAAATTATAAATGACAGTTAGTCCAAGGGACGGGATAATATATTGAATTTTGAAATACAATATTTCATGTACAATTTCATCATATAATATTAATTGATAGAATGTAATATTTTTTATATTTTTAAAAAGTTTAAATGTTATTATAACAATGACAAACTAAAATAAATATACACTTTCACATAATTTTCCAGGACAGGTTCTGTTCAGTTCTATTGCTTGTTCTGCACCTGATCAGTCTGAATGTAGCCCACAATATTTGAAGGTTTATGAGAAAGGTAATTGAGAAACTCTTATTATTTAAATATCGAGCATTTATACTGTGTATTAAAAAACTTTATTTTGATGAGAAATTATAATGTGCACTTTGCTCAAACATTTTTTTTTTTTTTTAATAAACAATTTTCGGTCATAATTTTCATTTAAGTGTTATTATATCGAATCAAGATAAAACTGAATAGTGAACCTCATATCGTACATCGAACCAAATCGTGAGAACTATATTGTCCCATCCCTGGTTAGTCCACTGTCGATTAATCATTAACATCCCTAGCGGAGTTTAACAATCTGACCTCTCCCTGAGCTCTCTTGATTCTAAGAATGAATGAGTTTTGTGTTTTACTCTTATTCAATACTCACCGTTCCAGTAGTTACAGATGGAGATTTTCTGACCCACTGAAGTGTAGCACACGTGAAACAGATTCGATTTGACAAACTGTGGGAACAGGTACTTCAGGTAATCTGTGTCTGAAACAAAAGAGCAAAACCTTCAATGTGGACTAAATCATCAACTCTCAACACTTCCAGAGAGGAAGTCCAAATTCCCTTTAATGAATTCACATGACATTTCAACAGGTCTGTTAATGTGTTCCTCAGCACAACTAGATCTGTTTACCAGCTAAACCACTGAAGTGCATTACCTCCATACTGTCCCGCCTGTGGTGAAGAGAGCGATATGAAAGAGTGCACATTATGGTCTGGAAGTGTGGACAGAATTCCTCGACATACCAGGCCACCTGCAGCACACACAGACAGATGTCCTTGTGTTAATGTTTACAAATTCAAAGTGACATGTGAAAGAAAACTCAGACAAGTATATGCTAAAATGAGCACAGTGTTATCAAGAATAAATAGTAAATGAAAACTGAACTATATACACATGCATTATTCACTTGAGAAATGCAGCGGTCCGTGATCTTTTAAATGTCTAGATTTAGAAGATAATCATGCAGGGCAAAATACTTTTGAAATAGGTGAATGAACGTTTGTGTAAATGTATAAAAATAATATATATATATATATATAGTATTGACAAACACTGTCCCCCTAATTTATCATCACTGAAATGTAAAAAAATTAAAAAATCTCAATCATTTTGATTCAGACAACAGTAATAAGAATGAAATCACTATTGAGAATAATGGGGAAAAAATAAAATAAAAAATATTACAGTGATGACGGGTTTACAGTTTAACATTGTCATGAAAATAAGGTCACAAACAATGGAAAAAATCTTTATGATCTTTAAAAGAAAGGTGTCATTTTCTTAACGCGAATCATAATTTTGTATATTTTCTAATGATTCTGGGGACTTGTTTTCGTGAGATTAACCCATCAAACAGTTCTCTTGTGTACAGATCTAACACACAGACCTTGCGAGTAACAGATGAGGTGGACGCCGTCAGCTGCGTTTTGCATGATGGGATATATGGCCAGAGTGAAGCCCTCCACCTGCTTCCAGAGTGGCTGCAGACTGGCACTGCGGTCAAACAGATCGATGACTGACACATTAGTGCCTGGGTGAGACTGAGACATCACGAGAAAAGAGAGACGTGCAGAGAAAAAACACATCAGTTCCTCAAGAACACACATTCACATGATGCTGTCCTCTGCATTTACTGCATCAGATGAATGTTTGTTTATAATGTGTAATTTCCAGTTCCTTCAGTTCTGAAATCCCCATCACACCCCTGATGAGAAACTACAGTAGCAAAACAGCTTTCATGTGACATCAGGCACCTGACCAAGGTATTTTCCAGGGAAGGTTAGAGGAATTTCCAGCCTGTACCAGCATATTGTAATAGGGCTGCATGATTATGACAGAAATCATAACTGTCGATTATTTCTCTTGATTTTGTAATTACAATTAAATCACATTTACATACAGTAACACTTTACAATAAGGTTCCATTTGTTAACATTAGTTAGCAACATTAGTTAACATGAACTAACAATGAACAATTGTATTTTTATTAACTAACATTAACTGAGAAGAATAAATGCTGTAACAAATATATTGTTCATTGTTTGTTCATCATATCTAATGCATTATTTGTTAACAAACAGAACCTTATTGTAAAGTGTTACCATAAATATATATTTTGTTTAGGGCAACACATTCAAAAAAGCTGAGAAGTGTCAGACTGACAGCACTAAACTCACTCTTCAGGACAGTCTGTAACTGACAGACAAATGGAGTCTGTGGGTGCAGATTTCCGTAGAATTATGACAAGCATCATTTACAAATTTCCACACATTCTCTGCCCCTTGTGTGTTTGTTTATTCAACATTTCGGCTAATTTGATAATACCTTCCACAGCAATCTCAACGCAATTTACCAATTTGCATTTCACGCAATTTACCATGTTTACATTCATTCCGCCAAATTATAAAGATTTTCTGACAAAATCAGCACAGAAAATGCCAAAAAAGTCAAGAGTGTGTCTGTACCCAGACTAATCTAAAAACTCTGCTTCATGTCTCTGATTAGTGACAATGCTCAATGTTGCAAAAACAAATTGTAAATATAAAATGTAGACACAACTGGAGTATATTTTAAAGGAATTCTGCAGTTGACACATTTTAGGATTAGTTCATTTTTAATAATTGTGCAGTCCTACATTGTACAATGCATTTCATTTACATATCAGACAGTTTCATTAAAGCTGAAGTGTGTAACTGTTTCTGTGTTAAAACACTTTCTCCTATCCCCGCTTAATATGCAGAGACAACAAGTAAGCCATTCTGTGAGCATTCTTTCTCTCTGGCGTTTTGAAAATTCCTTTCTGGACTATCTCCTTGTTTGACCAACGGTAGACAGGGGGCGTATTCAGAAAGCTGTTTTAAAAACAAATATTTTATTTATTTATTTATTTTTGCAATCCATTTTGTGGCTCAGAAATGACATTCATCAGCTTTAATTTTTAATTTTTTTATTCACTTAGTTTGTGTTTCTTTCATAAAATGTATGTATAAATACCAAACAAAACATTTTTTTTATATAAATGAAATTTTTAATAAAGAAAATTAAGCCTACATTTAGGACAATTATATTTTTTTCACATTTTGTTTTCAATGATGATACTCATAACCGTAACAAACAGTGCAAAGAAGCTGTTGTACATTTTTTCTTCATTAAATCAGCGAAATGAAAGGCAGTACTAAGTAGGTCTATAAATGCTTTACAGTTTATTTTTTCTCCCATTGCATTAATGAGAATTTGAGGTGTAAAATGTGCGTAAATGTCACGATGTAAAACATCTTAATGGCCCTAATAATAAGGCTTCAAATTTCTACATGTAAAACATAATTTCTTATTTGTTTCTTTTCATTTTGGAGTAAATCATGACCGGGACTTTTTTCTTTTTCTTTCACAGTTTCGTGAGAATCAGCCAAATATCAAAATTTACAGACACTCTCAAGTCTCATTATCAACACTTTTTATAAGGGTTATTGATATGTCTCATGAGAGTCATTGTGCGCTTATTGACCCTGTGTAAATGTACAGGTGTGATAGACTTTATAACAGAGTGAACAGAAGCTGACAGCTGTCTGAGATTAATACCTGCTTGATGAATCTGTGCAGGTTGATAAAGTCTGTAGAACTGTCGAAGAGCCCGTGAACAACGATCACCGGTTTGTACGCGACACACACACGCAACACACACACTGCGAGCAGAGACCACACACACACACCCTTCATTATAATAATAACACAAATACTGATAAAACTAAGATTAAAATATAACGGTAAAAACAAAACAATAAAATCAACAGTAATACGTTATTTCACACGCAGCTGCTCCGCGCGCTCCGCTGCATCGAACATATTTATCAGCATCTGTTTGTGTTGCTTCCGGTTAGTGCATCAACATCAACAACCTTCACTACGTCACATCCGGTTAGACTTTTAAATAAAACTGCCATTTGAAAATCACTAGGAAATTCCTGAGGAATTATAACTGTATTGTTTTTAAATTGGGATGCTGGATTGGATACGATGGATTATAAATATAAATCTTAAAGTGTAAACCATGTGGTCAATTTTATACGCACATATTGCAAGGCTACTGCTTCAAAACCCAACTTTTAGCTTTTGTGCTTTGATTTTAAAATGAATAAAGCTCCATGTGCTCTCTGGCTTTAATTTAAACAAGAAAGCGATCAAAACATCTCTTTTACTGAAAATACTGAAAACGATATTTGGCACTATGAAAAGATAACTGTTAAATATGGGGCGCCGTTTGTAAAATATAACATTTGAAAAAAACTGGTTCAATTTTGTCAGATTTAACAACAAAATCTGCTCAATTTGGCCAGATTTATGTAAATAAGCATTTAATATTTTTTTTCTCTATTTTTTTTTATCCCATTTATTGTGCAACAAACACTTTAAAATAAATATCTAATCTAAATGTTAAACCTAAATCTTAAAACAAATTGTAAATATTAAATCTAAATGTTAAATCTAAATGTAAAACTCAAAAATAAATCTTAAATATAAATATAAATGTTATATATAAATGTTAAATCTAAATATAAATCTAACAAGTAAATCAAAATATAAATCTTAAATGTAAATGATTAATATAAATTCTGATTCTAAATGTTAAATCTAAATGTAAATCTAAATCTTGAGCTACACATTTAGAGGACATGCAAATGAATAAAGCTCCTGGGCTGTCTTGACTGATGATGCTGAAACAGTGCGACAGGGCAGCAGAGAGCAGTGGCAGATGACCCTGTGTTCTGAATGGGATAAATCCACCTCTGAAGGGCACTTAGGGGGAACGATCATGGCCTCCATGTTGAAGGGTCGTTCCAAACCTAAGGGATCATAAACAGCTGCTTCAAAGGGCCCTTCAAACTGTCTCGGTTACATACATAACCTCGGTTCCCTGAGACGAAGGGAACGAGACATTGCGTTTATTAACTGATATGGGGAGTGCCTTCTTACATGACCTAGTTGAAACCTGTCTACAATAACGGCAATATTCTAATAATTCGCAATGTCTCGTTCCCTTCATCTCAGGGAACCGGGGTTACGTACATAACCGAGATGTTCCCTAATGACTCAGTACACTTGACATTGTGTTTACTAATGCATATGGGGAACAGAATCCCATCACGCCACACTACAAGACATAACCTCCCAGAAAGGAAGCATGACACTGCAGTCTCGTGGGACGGCGACCGACAAGAGTATGCCACAGTGAGTGACCCTCATGTTGGGCCAGGAGGGGAGCACTCATATATATGAACTATAGTCATATAGTATGAATTAACTCCTTCACAAACCCAGTTGGGAAGGGAGTTTATTTATAATGTAAATGCTTGTGACTTACGGTAAATTACAATGGTCTAATGCAGGCAGTTGTGTAAAAGATGGGGAGCTCGTCCTAAAAGGGAGGAACATAAGTATATATACAGTGCATCCGGAAAGTATTCACAGCGCTTCACTTTTTCTACATTTTATTATGTTACAGCCTTATTCCAAAATGGATTAAATTCATTATTTTCCTCAAAATTCTTCAAACAATACCCCATAATGACAACATGAAAGAAGTTTGTTATTTTTCTGCAGAAAAATTTCTGCAGCATTGAAGGTCCCAATGAGCACAGTGGCCTCCATCATCCATAAATGGAAGAAGTTTGGAACCACCAGGACTCTTCCTAGAGCTGGCCGCCTGGCCAAACTGAGCGATCGGGGGAGAAGGGCCTTAGTCAGGGAGGTGACCAAGAACCCGATGGTCACTCTGACAGAGCTCCAGCATTTCTCTGTAGAGAGAGGAGAACCTTCCAGAAGAAAAACCATCTCTGCAGCACTCCACCAATCAGGCCTGTATGGTAGAGTGGCCAGACGGAAGCCACTCCTCAGTAAAAGGCACATGACAGCCTACCTGGAGTTTGCCAAAAGGCACCTGAAGGACTCTCAGACCATAAGAAACAAAGATTGAACTCTTTGGCCTGAAGCGTCATGTCTGGAGGAAACCAGGCACTGCTCATCACCTGGCCAATACCATCCCTACAGTGAAGCATGGTGGTGGCAGCATCATGCTGTGGGGATGTTTTTCAGCGGCAGGAACTGGGAGACTAGTCAGGATCGAGGGAAAGATGAATGCAGCAATGTACAGAGACATCCTTGATGAAAACCTGCTCCAGAGCACTCTGGACCTCAGACTGGGGCGAAGGTTCATCTTCTAACAGGACAACGACCTTAAGCACACAGCCAAGATAACAAAGGAGTGGCTCCGGGACAACTCTGTGAATGTCCTTGAGTGGCCCAGCCAGAGCCCAGACTTGAACCCGATTGAACATCTCTGGAGAGATCTGAAAATGGCTGTGCACCGACACTTCCCACCCAACCTGATGGAGCTTGAGAGGTCCTGCAAAGAAGAATGGGAGAAACTGCCCAAAAATAGGTGTGCCAAGCTTGTAGCATCATACTCAAAAAGACTTGAGGCTGTAATTTGTGCCAAAGGTGCTTCAACAAAGTTTTGAGCAAAGGCTGTGAATACTTAAGTACATGTGTTTTTTTTTCCCGTTTTTTATTTTTAATACATTTGCAAAGATTTCAAACAAACTTCTTTCACGTTGTCATTATGGGGTATTGTGTGTAGAATTTTGAGGAAAATAATGAAATTAAGCCATTTTGGAATAAGGCTGTAACATAACAAAATGTGGAAAAAGTGAAGCGCTGTGAATACTTTCCGGATGCACTGTATATATATATATATATATCTATATCCAATGGACAGCAAGCGTTCTAAACAGAGAGGACTTGTGAAGAGAGAGACGTTACGTCTAGGTTGTAATACCTTGCGAATGTGTTTTGAGAGGACCACCCTGCTGCAAAACATATGCATCCATGCCCATGAGGAGGCCATGCCTCTAGATGAGTGCACTTTAACACCAATTGGGCAAGCCTTTCCCTGCGACTCATAAGCCAGGGCAATTGCATTGACAATCCAGGGAGAAAGTCTTTGCTTGGAGACAGACATTCCTTTTGTGTATCCTCTTTAGAGCTGATCAGACAATCTGAACTGATCAGACAATCTGAACTGGCGTGTATGCTCAACGTATGCGTGTAGTGCCCGTACAGGGCATAGTAAATGCAATTATTGTTCTTCATCCGAATTAATGGAGGAGGGAAGAAGGCCTGAAGGTGAACCACCTGTGCTCTGAAGGGCGTGGTCAGGACCTTAGGCACATAGCCTTTTCCGGGTTCGACCGTGTCTCTTGAAAGACCGGGGTCAAACTCCAGACATGAATTGTTGATTGAAAGTGCATGTAAGTCACTGCCCCGTTTTACTGAGTCCAGAGCCAGCAGTAGTGTGGTCTTAATGGAGAGCATGTGCAAATCAACAGAGTCCAAAGGTTCAAAGGGGGGCCCTGCGAGAGCTTTTAGGACTAAAGTTAAGTCCCAAGTCAGGACTGTAGCCAGCCAAGGTGGGTTTAATCATCATGCTCCTTTAAGGAACTTTATGATTAAATCATGCTTGCCTATAGAGGCACCAGCTTCATATGCGTGATATATGCAGATATAGTTGCCACATACACTTTGAGCATTGAGGGGGTGAGTCCTGCATCTAATCGTTCTTAAAGAAATATGAGAATGTAATTTATAGGGCAGTTTACTGGGTCTTTGCCATGTGAGATACACCAATCAGTGAACACCTTCCATTTTAGCATGGAAAGGCGTCTCATGGATGGCGCTCTGGCCTGTAAAATGGTGTTCATGACTGAATGTGTCAGTTCTGGCACGTCTAGCACACTCCGTTCAGGGGCCACACATGCAGGTTCTACATCTGGGGCTGGGGATGCCAGATTGTGTCTTGTGCCTGAGAGAGGAGATCCCTCCTCAGCTGTATGAGCTGTACAGCATCTCTATCATTTCCGGAAACCATGGCTAGTTGGGCCATTTCGGCGCAACTAATAGAATCATTTTCTTGTCCTTTTGGACTTTACATATAACAGAGTGAATATAAATTTCGCCGGCCATCTGTGTGCCATTGCGCCCACTCCCAGCGGGACTTGGGACTTCGAGTACCAGAGGGGACAGTGGGAATTCTCCACTGAAGCAAATAGATCGATTTCTGATTTGCTGAATATTTCTCATATCCTCAATACAGTTTGAGGATGAAGTCTCCTGAATTCCGCCTTGGCAGTTTATATATGCCACAACTGTCATGTTATCTGAGCGAACCAGGACATGACAGTTCGCTATTTCTGACTGAAAAGCCTTTAAGGCTAGAAATACAGCCAATAGCCTTAGGCACTGCATGACAACTTGCCCCAGTGTGACACCTCGCTGGTAAAATGCAGGAGCTGTCCATGGTGCTAAAGCAGCTATACAGTGGCAGAATATAGTGATGCGCATGTGCCCTTGGCGTCAATCACATAGTGGCACACGGCGCTTCAGCCAGCACTGAAGAGGTCTCATGTAAGAGACGTAATGGAATATTGCCACCATAAATCCTAATGCTTTCTGAAACAGCTTCAGTGGAAGTGTTCTCCCCAGTTTGAACTGAGACAGACACTGTAGAATTGCCTGAACGCACTCGGTCGTGAGGTGCACGCTCGTGGAGTCGAGGCGGACTCCCAAAAAGGAGAATTTTGGCTGGGGGAGAGCATGCTCTTCGCCCAGTTCACAATGAGGCCCAAGCTGTTTAGATGCTGAAGCAGTAAGTCTCTGTGCTGGCATAACAGATTGCGCCAGTAACAGCCAATCGTCGAGGTAGTTCAAGATGTGCACGCCGCTCAGTCTCAGAGGGGTGAGAACTGCATCGGTGCACTTTGTGAATGTGCGAGGAGCCAGAGACAGTCCGAAGGGCAGGACTTTGAATTGATACGCTGTTCCCTCCAACGCAAAATCCTGTGATGTTGTACAGTTTTAATATGAAAGTATGCATCCTTCAGATCTATCGACCCAAAACCAATCATGTGGGCATACATGCGATAAGATCAGTTTCTGAGTAATAATTATGAATGGGCACTTTGTGAGTGCATGATTTAAATGTCTCAGATCCAGGATCGGCCGAAGTCTGCCATCTTTCTTTGGAACAAGAAAATAACGACTGTAAAACCCTTTTTGTGCGAGACAATTTGGTACAATCTCTATCGTGTTTTTCATGATGAGATTGTGTATTTCGGCTCGTAACACTGGCACGTCTTTGGGTAAAACCATGGCTGGCATGCAAATTGGATCATATGACCATGTTCGATCGTTTTTTGCACCCATTCTGAAATACCCGTTAGGGCTCGCCACGCGTCCACGTAACGGGACACAGGGCAATTTGTTTTGTTTACCGTATGATATAATGTGTTGCTCATAATAGGGAAGAGGTTGTGCATAATGTGTGTGCTTTGAAGAGGAAAAAGGGCACTATATTGAGAATGTGTGAGCATCTCGTGCATTTGCAATGAATGCTGTATTCTTTTTTGCACTTATTGCATTTTTTATTGCGTTTATTTGAGTGCAAGACACAGAAACGACATTTTGAACAATATTGTGTACAACAATATTCCTTTCCTGGCAAACAGTATTGGGGAGATGGGGAACAATGTTTTGTGTCTCCAGCTGAGCCTATTTTGGAGCAGACCCGGAGGAACCTGCGGGCTCTGCTTTCCGCTTCAAAGAGTTGTGCCTGTCAGGAGCACTTTTGCTGCGTGTGCTGTTACGCAGGTAGTGGTGAGGCAGCAGGTATGGGGCTTTTAGTCGGGTGCTGTCTTGAAACAGCGCGAGGGCAAACCGGCTCTGATGTATAAAGTGTCTCATAGCCTGTGACTGCTGCTGAATCGCAACGTAATGCTCAGCAAACTTATTCACAGAGCTGCTAAAGAGGCTGGCTGGAGACACTGGAGTATCCAACAGAGTGGCTTTTTCCTTATCACTCATATCTGTGAGGGTTAGCCATATGTCGTTCCAGAACTGCCAGATTGCCCATGGACTTGCCGATGGCCTGTGCAGTGACTTTCGTGGCACGCAGTGCTAAGTCTGTAGCGGTGTGGAGCTTTTTGAATGTATCTGGATTGAAGCCGTGCTCGTCCATTTGCCTGAGGAGCTTGGCTTGAAATACCTGGAGCACCGCCATTGCGTGGAGTGCTGATCCAGCTTGTCCTGCTGCTGAGTAAGCTTTTCGCATCAGTGCGGATGTTTGTTGACACAGTTTGGAAGGATGTATGGGGCATGATTTCCATAGCCTGTTACTCGTTGGGCAGAGATGTGCCACTACCACCTCCTCCACAGGGGGTAGTTGGGCATAACCATTTTCTTCCCTGTGATCTCCATCAGTGGCGCGTGCATGTTCCTCGCCCTCGTTGGGGGGAGGGGCGGCAGCATTATCCATTGACCACTCGCCTGATGCAGCAAGAGACATGACATCGTCATTATTATCCCTGAACGAGATGAGGCCGCCTGCTCTTTCAGAAGGCCGGAGCTCATCTCGCTCATAGCATATCAGAAACATGTGCTTCGTAGAGATTGAGGGGCTCGCGGGGTGTGTGCCGCCACAAGGACCACCTCAAAGTCATCCTGCACATCCTCGCAGCCTCACCGTGCCTCCTCATGTGAATCCTCAGGTATCACAGAAGAGGCGGGTGGGAGGGCGCGTGAGGTTGAATCGTCCCTCAGAATGAGAGTGATTCACGTGCGAAGCGTCTTGAGACTCATGCCCTCACAGTGAGGACAGTCTGTCTCCATGAGAGCTGACTCTGCGTGGGCGCTGCCCGGATAGTAAATGCAGCCCTCATGCTGATCTGATGGCGGGATGTGTCTCTCGCACAAGAAACACTTATGGAACGACATCTTTAAAAAGACATGGATACGTAAGTGACTCTTCTAGATATATAAATATATATTTAGATTTATATCACACAAAATACAATACACAATATACAATTGCTTTATTAGGATACACAAACCCTGCCAAAGCGCTGTGGGGAATCAGGATGCTGAGGCCCGTTCACCAGCGAAGCGTCAAGTGGCAAGGCGGTGTGATGTTCGCCGGATCACTGCAGGGGAGCGGAAAGTCTTCCCGTGAAGATTCTGTTCACTGACTTACGTATATCGACGGCGAAGGTAGATGGCTTCTAGACAAGAGATGATCGCTGACTTGAAGGAAGAAATTCTCTGGAAATGGTGTTTGTGCACCTGTTTTTATAGCAGTTTCGCACCAAAACAGGCGGGGCTCAAACACCATAGCCGGTATTAGAATATTGGCATTATTGTAGAGAGGTTTCAACTAGGTCACAAGAAGGCACAAACGCAAGTTAATAAACGTAATGTCAA
This sequence comes from Myxocyprinus asiaticus, assembly GCF_019703515.2. NCBI lineage: Eukaryota > Metazoa > Chordata > Actinopteri > Cypriniformes > Catostomidae > Myxocyprinus > Myxocyprinus asiaticus. The sequence goes on from NC_059373.1 coordinate 43,990,369, forward strand.
GTGTAATGAGTCATAAGGGAACGAGCGTTTCTGTAGGGTTCAGCTGATGGACACTTCTCTGCCAACCGGAACCGGACCATATCTGCAGGTTTGCCAAGTGTAATGTAAATCAAACCAGCTGCAACTACAATCACAATCTGGCTCTATACACAAAAACATGTGACCTCCCTTCAACTTTTAAAAAAATTATTTTTAACCCCTGGCTTTCTTTTTGAAACTGGCTAATGCTTGTTATTTTACTGTAAATTCGCTGGACCTGTTATTTAAAAAAGTTTAAATAAAATAATTGTTCACTCTGGCATTTTATTTATTTAATAATTGAACATACACTGTACATGTTCATTTTTTTATTCAAATAAAACTTTTTACACATGAAGCTTAAATTTCTTCATGAAGTTTTCATTTCCTTTTGGTTTGCATTCTGAAAGCAGTTAGTGAGGCAAAATCATGTATAAACATTTCTGATTAGGTGTAGGTGTGATGGTCATTAGCGTCTGCCTTTGAGCAATGGCAGCGGCTGCTTTGGCTTGGACAGATGACGCTGAAGTGCATTCCGAATAACTGATATTTGTTAGCCCTACACCATTCAACCATCCGAAGCACTCACTCTGGAGGGGACTAGGGCACAGAGATGAGCCCTTCGGAAAGGAAAGCATGTTGGCAGATTCACTCGTGCAGTGTCTTCAATGAGCCACCTTCCTGCAGAAATAATAATAAAAATAAATTATTAAATGTATTTCTGATTCGTTATCTGTTCTGTTTAAATCTCAATTTAAATTTAAAACAAGCCCAATATTATTATAGCCTGTTATGCAGTGGTGGAAAGAGTACTGATTTGTTTTTTTACTTAAGTAAAAGTACTGCTACTGAAGACATAATTCACTTGAGTGCAAGTAGAAGTATTCAGAAATGTTATGACTCAAGTAAGAGTAAATAAGTAGTTTGCCGAAAAACTACTCAAGTAATTACGTTACAAGTTACTTTATGAAAAATACATTTTATATAGTATATATGCTTCCATTTTTAGAACACAAAGACATTTTTGTTCTTGAAAGAAATAAATGCTTCCTTTAACAAAGGATGCATTACATTGATCAAAAATACTGCCAAAATGATTAATTGCAAATTTTTATTACAGTTTAAAATAATTGTTTTATGTTGTATTTATTCCAATTTTTCTTTACCCGTGATGGCGTATACTGTGTAATCTATTCCTTACAAAAGTTTTCTGAAGTACTAATTTGGTACTCAAGAAATTTTTCTTATTAGAACAATTGAAAATGGTTGCGCTATCATGCGGAAATCACAATACAGTGTGTTTTTCCTCATTTGCTGAGGTATCGAGTTCTTACAAGTTGCTTTACACTTGCAAGTCTTTGGTTTTAAAAATAGGCAAAAAGAAACATTTCTCCTTAAATTCAATTTTCTCATAAAGTCTATTGTTTTAGAGAGATGAAGGCTATTCCATGCATTACTGTTTTAAAAAAAGGATCTCTAACCAGGATAGAGAGGGAAGTGGACGGCCAAATTCACAACAAAAAGACAAGTAAATCACAGTCTCTAGTTTGAGAAACAGACTCCTCACAGGTCCTAAACTAGCAGCTTCTAAATGCCAAATACCTGCATTGCTGCAAGAGGATACAACATTTATTGAAACAGAAATAGCCATTTGTAATATTCTAAATGTCTCTAAATCATCTCTAAACTACATAATGTGCATTGTGACTGAAACACATTCTTATTTCAGGTTTATTCTCATTCACGTATGTCCAAGTATTTTGGCTAGTAAGTTAACATGCTGTACAAAACTAATATAATGCAATATTATACAGGAGGAAATGTATCCTCTATGATATTGCAGCAATTATCCAGATATGGAATGAGATTATTAAGCAAACTGTTATCAACTTCTACATACCAACTGAATAAAATAAGGCAAAAATAAACATTTCACGCAGAGTTTAGAGAGAGATATTATTGATTCAAACACAAAAGGTTGTTCTGTTTATGTATTATTGTATTACAGTTGTAATAATAAAGTCTTAATTAACATTATGGTTATTTAACATAGTGAGATATTATTATTAAGTAAATTGTAGCATTTGGTCACAATATGTTTTGTGATTTCTCATATTCTTTATATAACATCCATCCTTTGTGCACTTTTGGCCTCTAGCGGGTGAGACAGGGCAGGGAAGTACAGTACAGCACCGTGAGAGAGAGTGTTACCCGCTAGGACAGTTTATTTTGAACAAGAGGGGCGAACGGTTAAGGAATTTAACATGGGAGTACAATACCAAACTGATGCGGATTGGTAGAAGGGAGAGCCCATCTGTGCGCGCGATGGGGCGAGGAACCGGCGGCGGGGAAAAAAGTAATGTTCCGTGAAAAGTCAAAAGAAGATCGCAAAGTTTGTTTTAGATACGTATATAGTAGCAAGTAAACAAGATATCCCCACTTATATGTCAAACTACATTGTATTAATGTTTGACACAGTTAAAACATTGCCTACCTTAAAAACAAGTGAAGTTTGATCAGTGGTTAAACGTGTTCAGATGGTTCCCTTGTACCTGAATGAAAGGCTCCTTTCCAGAATAAAATGAAATATGCAGAAAATCACAGTATTACAGTTCTTTTATTTTTTTTGTAATTAAATTTTTATATTAAATCTTATAATAACAAGAAACATATATATATATATATATATATATATATATATATATATATATATATATATATATATATATATATATATATATATATATATATATATATATACACACACACACACAACATTTAAGCCCCCATCCCCGCCTCCCCAAAAAACAATCCTGTGGTCACACATAGGTAAATATATACATACACACACATCCACACACATAATAATCATACTCACTTAAAAACTATACTACAGTACTCTCTCCACACCCCACCCAAGTGCCCCCCAAAAATTCCAAATACCTGCCCCATTTCCGGACAAACAAATCTAAATCACCCCGTCTTCCCAATGACACCTCCTCATAAGCCGCTGCCCTCCCCATCTCCGTGCACCACTCTGGATATGGGGGGGCTCACCAGCTGACCTCCAACCCCTCAAAATAACCTGCCTGGCGATCATCACACAGGTCAGAACCCAGTTCTCTATATGGCCATCCCCCACATCGATGACCGCCCCATCGCCCAGAACACAAAGTCTGGGGCAAAACAAAACCCGAGTGCCCACCACGTCGCACACAAAATTCTGAACCTTCGACCAGAATTTCTGGATCTTGACACACCACAAAAACATGGGCCATGTCTCCATCCTCCGATTGGCATCTCCAGCAGGTGGGTGTGTCTTTAAGACCAAGCCTATACAGTCTAAAGGGGGTCCAATAAAATCTATGCAAAATTTTGAATTGTATAAGATGCACCCTTGCATCTCTAGATGCAGGCTTAACGTTTTTAAGAATCTTAGCCAACACTCCTTCCTCCAATGCCAAGTTGAAATCTTTCTCCCATACTCTCTTGAGAGAAGTTAAGGCTCCGTCCCCCAGACTCTGAATTAACAGGGAGTAGTACACTGATGCCTCATGACCTTTTCCAAAAGCCGCAATCACCTCTCCCAAAGCATCTGCCGCCTTAGAGGGGTGTGTGCTACTCCCAAAAATAGTACAAAGTAGGTGGCGCAGTTGTAAATACCTATAAAACTGAGGTCTGGGGATCTCAAAATGTTGGACCAAGTTTTCAAACGATCTCAACACTCCACTTTCATATAGGTCACCGAGTATAGCAAACCCCCTCACAATCCACTCTGGCCAGCAGAAAGGGAACTTGCCAATACACTATCTTGGGTTCTGCCATATGCTCAAGGCAACATTTAAATAAGTGTCCAATTTATACAATCTGGACACTTTAGTTCATACCGAGTGTAAATGCGAAATAACCGGATGTAACTTAACTTTTCCGATTAGTTTGATAGAGATGCTTTGTAATGGCGAAATAGGGCAAGAACTGCCTGTTCAATAACAAACCAGGGAAGGGCTCTCTCAGGTGGAAGTGACCAATGAGCCAAATGTCTGAGACTAAATGCATAGTAATAAAACAAAATCTTGGCTAGGCCAAGCCCACCATTGTCTATCGGCCTATGTAACTTATTAAAATGCAATCTGGAAAGTTTACCACTCCAAATGAAGGACTTCGCTATACTATCAAATTGCTTGAAATAAGAGAGGGGGACATCTACAGGGAGAGATTGTAGCAGGTAGTTACATTTTGGAATACAATTCATTTTAATAACATTAACCTTCCCAATCATCGATAAATGTAATGAAGCCCACCTGCCCACATCGCTCGAAAACCTTTTTATTAAAGGGTCAAAATTAACACTAACTAAATCAGACAAATTTGCTGGGAATAAAATTCCCAAATACTCAATGCCCTGTTTGGGCCACTGGAAGGCACCCGGCTGGAAAGTCGTTACTGGACACTAGGCTGTCAGAGCTAAAGCTTCGGATTTAGACCAATTGTCTTTGTATCCTGAGAACTTGGAAAAGGAATTAATAATTCTGTGGAGGCAAGGCATAGATCTAGTAGGTTCAGAGACAAATAATAAAATATCATCTGCGTAAAGCAGAAGCTAATGCGCCACACCTCCTGCAACCACCCCTGGAAAATCATCCTCCTTTCTTATCACAGCTGCTAATGGTTCCAGCGCAAGACAGAAGGCAACCCTGCCGAGTGTCCCTATCCAGAGTAAAATAATCTAAAATTAATCCATTTGTTTGTACCGCTGCTACAGGGTGTGTATAAAGTAACTTAATCCAACCAATAAATGTACTCCCGAACCCTACATTTCCAAAATCTTAAAAAGATAATCCCATTCTACCATATCAAACACCTTTTCGGATTTGAGATGGCAGTGACCGGAGACTGATCATTCGCTACTGACCACATGATATTGATGAGACGCCTGATGTTATCAGAAGAGCTGTGGCCCTGAATAAACCCCACCTGATCTATATGTGTAAGAGATGTCATAACCTTACTTAATCGGTTTGCCGAAATTTTAACAAAATGTTTACATCTAGTTGGATCAGGGAGATTGAATGGTAACTTTTACACTCGCTTGGATCTTTGTCCTTTTTAAGAATCAGACTGATCCGGGCTTGTGTCATGGTTGGAGGAAGCTTTCCATTCTTTAATGATTCAGTATAAACTTCTAACAAAAGTGGAGCCGGTTCTGTAGCATTGGATCTAAAAAATTCTGCGGCAAAACCATCTGGCCCCGGAGCCTTGCCAGTAGGTAGCGTATTAAATATCTCATCAAGCTCCTCCAAGGTTATCTCAGAATCAAGAAAGTTTTTTTGCTCATCAGTTGAGCGAAGATCTAATGGTTCTACAAAGTTTCTAATATCTTCATCAGCAGACGAAGATGAGGAACTATAAAGATTAGGATAGAACTCTTTAAAGGCATTATTAATATCAATGGCTGAGATAAGAATTTCACCACCAGCAGATTTCACTGAGGGAATGATAGAAAGAGACTCTCTCTGCTTTATATATCTAGCCAAAAGCTTCCCTGCTTTGTGCCCCGACTCTTGCCCTGAATAACCAAAATTCCACTTTCTGCAACAAAATAGTATTATATCTATATTTCAATCGGGTCAATTCTCTGAGGCCATCAGATGACATACGGCGCTTCAGCTCTGCACTTTTAATATTTCCTTCCAACTCCACGAGTTCTTGTGCTTTGTATTTTTTGATGAATGAGGCATACTGTATGATCCGACCCCTAAGAACCGCCTTAAGTGCCTCCCAAACCACGCCCACAGAGGATACCGAGGACCAGTTGGTCTCCATATAAACACTGATTTCAGTCTTTAACATTTGTTGGAAATCAGGATTTTGCAAAAGGGATACATTAAGGCACCAACTATATGATTTCTTTTTCTCTATATGTGGCAACAACTCACCAGGGCCTGATCAGAGACTAAAATGTTTCCAACTGAGCAATCAACAACAGATGAAATGAGGCATTTGGATATTAAAAAACAATCTATTCTAGAATAAATCTTATGGACTGATGAAAAAAATTTATAGTCTCTACCAGATGGGTTCAAAAGTCTCCAAATATCTGTAAGACCAAGATTTTTACACATCCTGTGAAGCGTCAATGTTGCTCTAGGGGGCTTACACACTTTTGCTTCACTATGATCAAGGACTGAGTCCATCAAAAGATTAAAGTCTCCTTCCAATATTATATCATGAATGGTGCCAGCAACTTGCAACATCCCTTCATGATCTATAAAAAAGCCCTGATCATCAGCGTTATATTAGCCAAAATCAACCTTTGCCCCTGAATTTCTGCTAAAACAATAACGACTCTTCCTAATTTATCTTTAATCTGTAGATGTTTACTTATCAATGTAATGACTCCCCTGCTCTTACTTGAGCCAGCACTAAAGAAAACATGTCCACCCCATGTCTTCCCAAATTTTCCAGCTTCCTGGAAAAAAGTTTCTTACAGTCCTTGAATCGATCACGTTTCTCTCTTTTCGAATTTGCAAAGTCTGGGAACAAGAAAATGCTATGGTTCTTCCAAGAAAGCCTTGCTTTACTCCTCGACTCACGTAACACGAGACCTTTATCGGATGATCTTAGAAATTTGGCCAGAATTGGTCGGGGCCTGTCTCCCTCAGCGGATCTCCGAGCCGGGACTCTGTGAGCTTGCTCGATTCCCAGCTTATGGCCTGTTATGTTGAGCAGACTCGGAAAGAGCTCGTCTAGGAATTTTACCATATCTTGGCCTTCCTCATGCTCAGGAATTCCAACAATTCGGACATTGTTTAGCCAATTACGATTCTCAAGGTCTTCCAGCTTTTACCAAATGTGTTCCAAATCTACTTTGGTCACTAGCGTGTTAGCAGCTAATTCCCTCTCCAATGACTCCAGATAATAGATCCATTTCTCGACGTCCCCGATTCTGGTATCCAACTCAGAGAATTTCGTCTCCATCACAGTGATCAATCGACGTATTACAGCAAGATCCTCCAAGTTCGCCATGACCTTCGCTAGCATTACAGACATGCTCGCCAGTTGCTGCTGAATCTCTCCGGCCGCACCGTCCAAATTGAGTACCTGGTCTGTGGCCCTGCCTGGGGTATAGGCTTGAGCACGTAAGTGTCTTTTAATATCTCCAGAGACCAAGGATTTTGAATTCTTTGACATGTTGACTTCATAGAACAGTTTTGTAGCAGGGTGTATTGAATCTCACCTGTTTAAGACATGGCACCACGTGACTCCCCTTTTTTCCCATTTATTAACTTATTTTAAGTTGTATTAGGCTGGCGGGCTGTGCTGTAGCACAGTGGTTCTCAACCAGGGGGTCGGGACCCACTAGGGGGCCTCAGCACACTTCCAAGGAGGCCTCAAGATGACTTAAAATTTATTTAAAATAAGAAATATTAAAATAATTAAAATAATCCAACTTAATTAAAATGCTAAAAATACCTTACGATGTATGCCCACAAATTATAAACAGACCCTTTCTGAAACTTCTAGAATCAAAAATGATCCATGACTAATGATTTTAATCAGACATATCTAGTTTTAGGCGAGGGGGCCTTCAAATATTGTCTTGGACAGTTGGGGGGCCTTGGAGTCAAAAAGGTTGAGAACTGCTGCTGTAGCACATACCCCTTTACTGTATTTATATTACAAATAAAATATATCAAATAATTAGATAGAACAATAAAAAAGCTAATTGTTGCGGGTTTTAAAGGGGTCATGACATGCCTTTTTAAATTCTTTTAATATGTTTCTAGAGGCTCACTTATGATATTAGTCAAGTTTTTTGCACAAAAAAAAAGCAGTCTTATATTTGTAAAACATAATTTTCCACTCTCCTTCTGACCCTCTGTCAGAAACACTTGGTTTTGGTGCTGCTTCAGTAAACACCCACTGTTCTGATTGGCTCTCTGCTCTTGACTGAACTGCTCTCTCTACTTGCCATCTCACTGCTACTAGGCGGAGCTACAGAAGTAATAAGGTAAAGTAGGTGTTGATGTGTTGTTGTGGAGGCGGTCTGATGCAAATGTCTACCATTATCCTCCAGATGCAAAGCACGACTCGTTTTTGCAACTTGGTTTCAACAAATGCTCTTTTTGCAGTGAGGAGGAAGGTTTGAGTTCTGAAACTTATACTACGTTTTTATAGTACAATGAACTCTTATTCACTGGTGGCCAAAAGTTTGGAATAATGTACAGCTTTCACTCTTATGGAAAGAAATTGGTACTTTTATTCACCAAAGTGGCATTCAACTGATCACAATGTATAGTCAGGACATTAATAATGTGAAAAATTACAATTACAATTTGATTATTATTATTTTTTTTTTCAGAACTTCTTAAACTACTTCAGAGTTCTCAACAAAAAATCTTCCACATGCAGCAATGACAGCTTTGCAGATCCTTGGCATTCTAGCTGTCAGTTTGTCCAGATACTCTGATGACATTTCACCCCACGCTTCCTGTAGCACTTGCCGTAGATGTGGCTGTCTTGTCGGGCACTTCTCACGCACCTCACGTTATAGCTGATCCCACAAAAGCTCAATGGGGTTAAGATCCATAACACTCTTTTCCAATTATCTGTTGTCCACTGTCTGAGTTTCTTTGCCCACCCTAACCTTTTCTTTTTGTTTTCTGTTTCAAAAGTGGCTTTTTCTTTGCAATTCTTCCCATAAGGCCTGCACCCCTGAGTCTTCTCTTTACTGTTGTACATGAAACTGGGGTTGAGCGGGTAGAATTCAATGAAGCTGTCAGCTGAGGACATGTGAGGCATCTATTTCTCAAACTAGAGTCTCTGTTGTACTTATCATCTTGTTTAGTTGTATCTGGGCCTGGGGCCTGGGTAGCTCAGCGAGTATTGACGCTGACTACCACCCCTGGAGTCGCGAGTTCGAACCCAGGGTGTGCTGAGTGACTCCAGCCAGGTCTCCTAAGCAACCAAATTGGCCCGGTTGCCAGGGAGGGTAGAGTCACATGGGTTAACCTCCTTGTGGTCACGATTAGTGGTTCTTGCTCTCAATGGATCACGTGGTAATTTGTGCGTGGATCATGTAGCATGAGCCTCCACATGCTGGGAGTCTCTGTGTTGTCATGCACAACGAGCCACGTGATAAGATGCGCAGACTGACAGTCTCAGAAGCGGGGGCAACTGAGACTTGTCCTCCGCCACCCAGATTGAGGTGAGTAACCGTGCCACCATGAGGACCAGCTAAGTAGTGGGAATTGGGCATTCCGAATTGGGGAGAAAAGGCAATAAAATCATTTAAAAAAAAAGTTGTATCTGGGCCTTCCACATCTCTTTCTGTCCTTGTTAGAACCAGTTGTCTTTTGTCTTTGAAGACTGTAGTGTACACCTTTGTATGAAATCTTTTATTGTTTGGCAATTTCAAACATTGTATGGCCTTCATTCCTCAAAACAATGATTGACTGATGAGTTTCTAAAGAAAGCTGTTTCTTTTTTGCCATTTTTGACCTAATATTGACCTTAAGACACACCAGTCTATTGCATACTGTGGCAACTCAAAAACAAATACAATGTTAAGCTTCATTTAACGAACCAAATAGCTTTCAACTGTGTTTGATATAATGGCAAATTATTTTCTAGTACCAATTTAGCATTACTCAAGGATAAGTTCTTGGAGTGATGGCTGCTGGAAATTGGGCCTGTCTAGATTTGATCAAAAATGACTTTTTTCAAATAGTAATGGTGCTGTTTATTTACATCGGTGATGTCCTGAATACACATTGTGATCAGTTGAATGCCACTTTGGTGAAAGTACCAATTTCCTTCCGAAACAGCAAAATCTGTACATTATTCCAAACTTCTGGCCGCCAGTGTCAACAGATCAAGGAAATTTTGATTGCTCATTGCATGTCCCCTTTAAAGCATACTGCAAAGCGTACACTAATAGTTTCAATCGCAAACAGCAGTATGCTACATTACATGTTAAATTATCTCAGAAATAAGTGTGAAAATGTCTTTTCAAAGTCTGATATAATTTGTCATTTTGAAATTTGTATGCTCTAATATTTAAAAAAAATAGTATGCAAGTCAGTATGCAATAACTGTTCAAACATTGTTTTAAAGTCATTGCAAAAATTACTCAGCAAAGTGAATTTTGTTCCAAAAAAAGCTCTGGCTTACTTGGTTTGCACGTTTGATATTTTGTATGTAATAAAATGACATTCAGATATGTTAAGTGTGACTAATTGTCCAAATAATTTTTGGGACCACTGTATAGTTATATTGTGAGAAACCTTTAATTGTTTAAGAATTGTTATTTTTAAAACACAAAATAACCCAGCAACTTTAATGTGTGCTGACCATGCACAAATTTTGTGTATATACAAATGGCCACTATATTTTATTACCAGATGAAAAACTTTTTATTCTTGACAAAGCGTAACAGCCATCTCCCATATGCTTTAACAATAATGATAATGCAGCTTTGGCAACACAATCTGTATTTTACACAAACAATTGTCCTACTTAAATATTTGGTCCATGAAAGACTTCATCTTCTGCTGACAGCACACATTTAAAAAGGGAACTTTATCAAATATTATGGCAATACTAGTTATAACATGTCACACAAAACCAGAAAAACAAAAATGCATGTTACGTTTTTATATGGTAAAGGCCTTTACATTTGGTATCCTGACTTCATAATCTCAGATAACTCCCTTTAGCTTTTATGGTTCTTCTTAGACAAACACCAGTACGCAAGCTTTTCTTATTTGCAAATGGACCAGCAAACATTTACACCATCTCAGGTGCATGAACGACTTTTCATAAAGAGCACTCTCTCAACAAAGCCTGATGCTCCCAGGTGCACTTGCTCTTCATCACTCCTCCTGGAGTGTCAGTTATGTTGTATAAGAGGTTTTAAAACAATGTCGTTGTCTGGGCATCTCTATACGTCAGGTTGAAACAACTTCTGCAGGTCACAGAGTGATCGCTCCAGCGTGAAGGCCAGTTTCTCTGCATTGGTTTCCTCACAGCAGTTGAATGCAGTGATTGAGAAGTGAACATGATCTTGCTGTGGATTGTAGCACACTGCGTACCCATCCGGAACCAGCGGTCCAAAACACATCACACTGTCTGTATTGGTGGGCACCTGTGAGGAAGATGAAAGAAGGGCAAAACAGTCAAAGCTCTGTGGGTCTTGAACGAAATGAACACCTTCTGCTAAATGCTTCATTATAAGAGATGTGTTACTAACCTAAACAAAATCCTAAAAGGATAATCATAGATAGTAATGGTTTCTCATTGAAGCAACTAGGACAGGGGTCCCCAAACTACGACTATAGTATACAGCTCTCGAACAAATTAAGAGACCACCGCAAAATTATCAGTTTCTCTGGATTTACTATTTATAGGTGTGTGTGTGTGTGAGTAAAATGAACATTTCTGTTTTATTCAAAGTACTGACAACATTTCTCCCAAATTCCAAATATTTGCAGAAAATGACAACTGGTCAAAATAAAAAATAAAAAAGATGCAGTGTTTTCAGAAACAAGTTCATATTCTTTTTTTAAAGAACACAATACTAATGTTTTAACTTAAGAAGAGTTCAGAAATAAATTTTTGGTGGAATAACCCTGATTATCACAGCTTTCATGCATCTCGGCATGCTCTCCACCAGTTTTTCACATTGCTGTTGGGTGACTTTATGCCACTCCTGGCGCAGGCTTCTGTCAGGGGGTGAAGCAGCAGGGCAGGGCCCCCACCCTCTAGAACCACCTCTGCTCATAATGCTGTTGTCATCTCAGTGTTTTCCCACACATAGCCAGCAGAATTTAAAGAGATTTCCCTCAAAATATACTGTTCCCATGCTGCTTTTACAAATGTTATGCTGATTTTTCCACATTGTGAAAATGCCAATGAATAAAAAATTAATATTACATATTCTTATGAGTGCCGAACCCTCTTCATCGTGTGGCTAGTATTATTTCTGCATTGTGCATTTAAATTCACAGTTTTCACAGAGAGTGGTCTCCCAAAACCTCATGTCCATTTTTATTACACTGGAAAATGAACTTGGGTTAACAATCTAAAAGGGGGGGAAATCCGTTTTTTAATTTTTTTTAAATGTCTGCACTGTATCTGCAGGGTTTTATGATTATACAGAAAAACGGTTCGATATACGGGAAGATAAATTTCACTAACACTGGAATTGCAGCTAGTGATTTTTAACCTGTCAGCAACTGTGGCAACGGTTCAAACCTGTTTTATATCCAAACATTTTATTTCTCTTGATGAATTACAGTGATGTGAAAAAGTATTTGCTCCCTTCCTGATTTCTTCAATTTTTGTGTATTTTTCTTACTAAATTGTTTTAGATCTTCAAACGAGATATAACATAAAACAAAGGCAACCTGAGTAAACACAACACAGTTTTGAAATATATATACTTTTTTTAGTTCTTCTGGGTTAGCAGTGGTTTTCGCCTCACCACTCTCACATGGATGATGTTTTTGGCCAGTGTCTTTCTGATAGTGGAGTCATGAACAGTGACCTTTATTGATGAGAGGCCTGCAGTTCCTTGGATGTTGTCCTTGGCTTTTTTGTGACCTTCTGGATGAGTCTTCGCTGTGCTCTTGGAGGAATTTCGGAAGGTCAGCCACTTCTGGGAAGGTTCACTACTGTGCCAATTTTCTCCTTTTGGAGATAATGGCTCTCACTGTGGATTTTTAGAGTCCCAGAGCCTTTGAAATAGCTTTGTAACCTTTTTTTTTTCAATCACTTTTTTCCACATAATTTCTGGAATTCTTTTCGACCCTGGTATATTGTGCTACTGAGTGAGACCTTTTAGCCAACTTCATGTTGCTGAAAAAGTTCTATTTAGGTGTTGATTTGATTGAACAGGGCTGGCAGTAATCAGGGCTGGGTGTGTCTAGTCCAGTTGAACCCCATTATGAATGCAGTTTCATAGATTTGGGGATTTAGTAACTAAGGGCAAATACATTTTCACATAGGCAGAGTTGGTATTGGATAACTTTCTTGCTTCAACAAACAACATCATTTAAAAACTGTATTTTGTCTTTTCTCAGATTGCCTTTGTTTTATGTTAGATTTTGTTTGAATTTTTGAAACAACTTAGAATGAGATATAAACAAAAACACAAGAAATCAGTATGGGGGGAAAGTACTTTTTTACAGCACTGTAAAATGAACCCGTCTTACTTGAAGTCCTGATGGCGAAAATCAGGAGCCTCCGTCCCGCGCGTTCTCAAGTGCGGGCATGACACAGAAACAGCTGTGAGGTTTGTGAGTGAAGTTGTTCCGAGGGAAACTGAATGACACTTGTTTGGGTGAAAAATGCTGACAGAGAATGCACTGGATAGGACATTGTCGATAACTTTTTTTATTTATATGGATTTACACAATTCATGCGGGTCACATTTTTAGGTCGGAAAAAACGGAATTCCGGATTAATGCAGAAGAATTACATCCCTAAACAAGAGGAAGCGGCAAGTCATTTGCTCAATTCAGCAATCTCGTTCAACAAGAAAATGGGCCTGATAAATTGATGATCAAATTATTACAAATACATCCAGACTTTATTGAAACTCAATTTTTTAGGCTAGTATTGTCTTTTTTGTATAGCTTGATAAAAAATGTCATGCTCAGCAGTTCACAATATGATATGCTTTTTGTCATCTGTGGGGAAATACTCATGATGCTTGAATAGTCTGCAGTGCTTAAGTCTCTTAGCAGAATTGTTGAGATGCAAATTTTAATAAATAATTAGATTTTTTCCAATTGTGAATAACTCTGCTTTTGGCCCATTTACTGGTGCAAAAACGGACAATGAATGAATCAATTAACTAATCTGAACTAATCTTTTCCATGAACAGATTAATAAGATTTATCACTGAGATTAATCAAAATCATCACCACTACTACAAGTTCCTTGAGCCAATGGATGGATCCACTGATGTAAGATGAAGTAGGCTAAAATGTAACATTTCACATAGATTTTAATTTTTTTTCTTGTTAGCTTACAATAGAAAAACGTAATGAAAATTCTGTTGAAATAAATGGACAACCCCTTCCCCCCACCCGCCCCAATTACTTGACATACACACATCAGTGAACAGAGATAGTAAGACAAAGTAGGCCTAACTTAGCAAATTGCTAAGAAATGTATACTTACAATAAGTTACCAATATTAAAATCATGTTCTGTGAATACATGTAATAAAAGCAGAAGAATAATCTCTGTTGCAATATACCGTAGGCTCAGTCCGGCCCACCATGAATACATTGCAGAATGACCTGGCGGCAGAAAGTTAGGGACCTCTGCACTAGGAGCTAGTAGTGGATATATCTGTCTTGTTTTTGATCTCTGGAGTGTGTGCGTGTTTGTGTGAGATGCTGAAACTTCATGGTGCCTAATGATGATCTTTAACAATCATAACAGAACTGATCATACCTATGATTGACAATATGTACACTGTGCAATACTTTAGTGAGGGGTACAGTTTTTTTTTTTTTTTTAAGAATTGTAGTATAGGCTGTATATCTTTATAATGCGTTTTATTTATTCTTGTTAATAAGATGTTTCCATGATGTATTAGTATAGCACTTTTAACAGTCAACTTACCTAAATATAAAAAAATTAAAATATATATTTTTTTATTTTTTGGGGGGGGATTTTTCCCCTTTTTCTCCCAATTTGGAATGCACAATTCCCAATGCGCTCTAAGTCCTCGTGGTGGCGTAGTGATTCGCCTCAGTCCGGGTGGCGGAGGACGAATCCCAGTTGCCTCTGCGTCTGAGACCATCAACCCGAGCATCTTATCACGTGGCTTGTTGAGCAGGTTGCCACGGAGACATAGCGCGTGTGGAGGCTTCACGCCATCCACTGCGGCAACCACACTCAATTCACCGTGCGCCCCACTGAGAACAAACCACATAGCGACCTCGAGGAGGTTACCCCATGTGACTCTACCCTCCCTAGCAACCGGGCCAATTTGATTGCTTAGGAGACCTGGCTGGAGTCACTCAATATATATATATATTTTTTAATAGAAATGTTTAAAAGACTGAGGCCCTCAAGTCTAAAGGGATCCTGCTTTGCAGACAAATTATATTATAGCATCTTATGTTTAGAGTTTTTTGGTCCAATAATAAAAGGTTAGTTCACCCAAAAATGAAAATTCTCTCATGTTTTACTTACCTTTAAGCCATCCCAGATGTGAATGACTTTCCTTCTTCAGCAGAACCGAAGTGAAGATTTTTATGAGCAGATTTCAGCTCAGTCTGTCCACACAATGCAAGTAAACAGGTGCCATCAGGCTGCTGGCTGTTTGACAGTCCAAAAGGCATATTTAGGCAGCATTAAAAATAATCCACACGACTCTAGTCGATCAATGAATGTCTTCTGAACCGAATCGATACGTTTGTGTAAAAATAAATTTGATAATTAAAACATTTGTAACTTTAAATCGTTGCTTCTGGCCAGTGCTGTATTTTTGTTTGAGATGAACTAACTTTCGCATGACGTTCATTTCTGTTGTAAACAGAGCGCACGCTTCCGACTTCTCATGTGATCACGCTTACGTCGCTGATGCAGAAAGCGATTTTTTAAAAAGTTTGAATTATCCATTGATTTTTTACACAAACTTATCGATCCGGTTCAGAAGACATTTACTGATCAACTGGAGTCATGTGGATTACTTTTATGCTGCCTTTTTGGACATCAAACAACCAGCAGCCTGATGGCACCCATTTACATGCATTGAATGGACAAACAGAGCTGAAATGGGCTTAGATTCTTAATTTTGCTTCTGCTGAAGGAGGATACACACATCTGGGATGGCTTAAAAGTAAATCATGAGAGGATTTAGATTTTTGGGTGAACTAACCCTTTAAAACCTCTATTTTGTTAAAATTGAAAAGAAGGAAATCACTGTCCATCGAGTCATTAATGTCATTAATACACTCAGCTAACTTGGAAAAATAGGAAATTTCATCAGGTCTGGAGAAAATATAAAGCAGAGCATCAACATAACAGTAAAAACGAATTCCATGTTTCCTGATTATGTCTCCTAGAGGAAGCATTTACAAGGAAAACAGCAGAGGACCTAACACTAAGCCCTGTGGCATGCCATAACCACCCACATCCACAGTTTTAACTACCCTTTTATGGTGTTTTACTTCTTACATTTTACATTTTGAATCTACTTGGCTACTTCTGCTGTTTAGTTGAAATGATGGCTCCTCTGACTGAACATTTTGAAATAAATACTTTTTAGCTATTTCACTAACATTCAGCCAAAATGCTTGTGATTTGATCATAGAAAAGGCAGTTCTTGTCAACACAACTCTATCACCTGTCCTGTTCTGAGTTTCCAGTGAGTGGCCAGTCCATATGCAGTGTCCATGAAAATCCTGGGCACACTCAGTCCCTCTTCAATGGCTTGCAGTTTAAGACCCAGCAGATGACGGTCTATACCCTGCCCCAACAGTGCCTGAGCAAAAGATAGCATTCATTACACAGAGGTGACAGCTGTGAAGATAATCAGCTGTCTGAAAGTATTCTTTCAAAAAACAATTATGATAGCACAGCCATATGATACTTTCATTGTGTGTTTTCATCCATTTTGAGGCACCTCCTTGTCACTGTCTGCTCTCATTGTTTAGAAAACAGCAGTCTGAATATTCTGCTAAACTCTACATAAACATCTCCCTTTGTGTACTACAGGAGAAAGAAAGTTTTATGGGTTTAGAGCAACACGAGGGAACTCTGTGAGGTTTCTGTACTAAAGTTACTCTAAGTAGTTTTGGACAAATGCTTATTTGACAAATTATCATCACAGGCTTTTCCCAGCACATTCAAAAAATAAAACTGCATTGCTTAGATTGACTAAGCAATCTAAAAATGAAGTCATGCACACAAGACAGAGAGCAGTAAATAACTTGCACAAAGTATTATTTTACCTAACATTAGATCAAGGATGTTTACTGCATAGCATATTCTTTATAAAGTGTGTATATAGCTATAGTTTATAAAGTTATCACCTGCTCTGTGAGGACACTGTATGCATCAACAGCCTCTTTCAACAGCTGCATCTTTGCCTCTCTCTGAAACACACAAAAACATTTATTAATCATTGTTATTGATAAATGTGACATCATTTGGTCTATTAATTACTCACGGAAACAGCGTCATCATCAAATGCCTGTATGAATCGCAGCATTTGATTGGTTGGAGAACGGATGTAGTCTGTGCGTCCTCCTCTGAACATCCTCAGTGAGGCGATGTCACACGCTGCACACACTTCACTGTGCACTCTGACACAGAAACAAACACAATGATCTACCTTTGAATTGACTGTCTGCAGAGGCCAATGTTTAAGTAGACACACGTGGAGGCTGAAGGTTCACATTCACCCTCCAGAGCATCTCATCTTTTTCAAATCTCATGTTAATTTGCTATTATTGCTGAAACCTTTATTACATTAAATGTTAACTGCCATTTAATTACTATGTTAACTATTGGTAAGATTTTTAGAAGGACTGCTTTTACCTTCAACAGTATCCTAAAACAACACCTAAATAGCTACTTAGCTACGACTATAAATTAACTGAATAACCAACAGCTATCATGGTCTAAGTAACTTCAGATGACAAGACATTTTAGAGTCATTAGCTTTTGATGAAAGATTATGAAGAAAATGTCCGGTCCACGGACACATTATTATTTGCTGTTTACAGAGTCTAGAGCTGTCACAGAGACCAGTGAGATACAGTATTTCAGGACATTTATTTCATTAATATCTTTCAGGGAGAAGGAACTATAAAAAGTAAAAATTGCCAAGAGCACCTTTACCCAAGAAAGATTTAAACATAAATAGTATTATTGTTATTGGATGATGTATAGCGGCACCTGTACCTGTAGTATGCCAGCTGTATGGCCACCTGGATGAAAGAGTTCGGACTCAGTTTGAGTTGTTTGGGGAACTCTTTTCCAAAACGCTGGAAGTTGAAACATTTGATGTCTAAATCGTTGATGAGACTGGGGGAAGAATTTGGTAAGAAAAAAAAAAAAAAAGCTTACTGTTATCCAAATCAGTAAATTTAACATGAGAATATTATTTACACTACCAGCTTGGACACAGTGAATTTGTTTCTCATGATCTATAAAACTTTGATTAAATTATCAATTTTGCACATTTCTAAAAAGATTTGTATACTGTATAGTGAGGTAAAACACAGTCAACAAGAGTCCAGCACACAAGGGAACACCTTCAATACCATTTCAAAAGCATCTCAGGTGTGCAGAGCTGTACAGTAATGTAGACAACAGAAGATAGTCAAATAGAAGATAGATTAAAACTATTTAACATTTTCGGTCACTACATAATACCGATACTTGTGTTATTTAATCAATTTGATGACTTTACTGTTACTCAAATGTGGAAAACAGTTAGACATTGCATGATTTCAATGATGTGGTTCACTGTAGGCTTTCAGACATTCAAGACATTACAGTTCGGCATGTGCATGGATAGTCGACATTCGTTTAACCGTTCGATTGCTCTGGTGTGCATATTTAGTACATTAATCAGACAAGTTCAATGTAATTTGTTTTTAAACCATTTAAAAATCAAAGCACCCTGAAGAGGCTATTTTAACCGCAGCAGTGTGACTCCACACACATAATATTTGCATTCGCTCCCTCACAGAAATGTAAATCTACACATGCAAAACGCATATACTGGCAGTGAAGGTTTGATTATTTTTGTTTGACTTTATTGCGAGATTTTATCATTTGAAGATGTATGTATTGTGCTATTTAAACTCATAGCTCACTGTGCACTTTATTTGCGTCTGTTTTGAGTAGTGTTTAAGGAAATTCCATTACAATAAAATGATTCCTGCCTCCCAACTCCAGATGAAAAAACGATTAACCATTCATGAAACCTCACGGTTAACCAAATGTTAAAAATGGTAACCATGCGGAGAGTCACGTGACACCATGTGAGCAGCAGACGTGTAAATGGCAAGCTCTGTGCACTTTGCTAGTTTTAATCATCTTTCTGTCATAAACCGGTGAGATTCGATATACCATGCTACATATCTTTTCTTTGAAGTCAAAATTGCAAAGAATTCAAAATCCTTGGGCTCTTGAGATATTAAAAGACACTTACTTGCTCAAGCTGAAACCTCAGACAGGCCCGCAGACCAGGGACTCTGTTTGGACGGTGCGGCGGGAGGAATCCAGCGGCAACTGGCGAGCATGTCTGTGATGCTGATGAAAGTTGTGGCTGACTTGAATGATCTTGATGTAATACATTAATCGATTACGGTGATTTGGTGAAATTCTGAGTTGGTTACAAGCAAAGCCATCTGGCCCGGAGCCTTAATTTCCTCAGTAAGCTCCTCCAAGGTTCTCAGAATCAAGAGAATTTTTGAAAAAACAGAAAAAAGAAAAACGTGCACATTAACCCCACGCACGAAGTAACACATCTTCGAGACAGTTTTGTGTTACGTTCTTTGTGTTTATTCTGCCTATTGGCTGGAGTTTGTTTTATAGATTATTTTCTGTTATGTAATTCTGTCTCACAAAATTTATATACAAGCACCGGACTTGAGCAATCCGACAGCAAAGTTGTCACGGGGGCTCTCGTAGGCGTACATGGACTTTTTGAATTTAGATGGATGGAAGCCGGTTGGCACTGTCGTGCGCTGGGTTAATGTGCACGTTTTTCTTTTTTCTGTTTTTTCAAACATTCTCTTGATTCTGAGCTAACCTTGGTTATCCTTGGTTGCCGAGGTAATTAAGGCTCCGGGCCAGATGGCTTTGCCACCGAGTTTTTTAGATCTTATGCTACAGAACTGGCTCCACTTTTGTTAGAAGTTTATACAGAATCATTAAAGAATGGAAATCTTCCGCCAACCATGACACAAGCCCGGATCAGTCCGATTCTTAAAAAGGACAAAGATCCAAGCGAGTGTCAGAGTTACCATCTAATTTCCCTGATCCAGCCAGACAATAAAAAATTGTCAATAATTCTGACTAACCGATTATGACATCTCTTATACATATTGATCAGGTGGGGTTTATTCGTGGCCGCAGCTCTTCTGATAACATTAGGTGGCTAAATAATATCATGTGGTCAGTGGCGAATGAGCAGACTCCTGTCGCTGCCATCTCACTTGACGCTGAAAAAGCGTTTGATATGGTAGAATGGGATTATTGGCTGGATTAAGTTACTTTATAGACACTCGGTAGCAGCGGTACAAATGAATGGATTAATTTCAGATTATTTTACTCTGAATAGGGGCACCCGGCAGGATTGTCCTCTTTCCCCATTATTGTTCTGTCTTGCCCTGGAACCATTAGCTGCCATGATAAGAAGGGAAGATGATTTTCCAGGGGTGATGGCGGGAGGCATTTACATTTACATTTATGCATTTGGCAGATGCTTTTATCCAAAGCGACTTACAGTGCCCTTATTACAGGGACAATCCCCCTGAAGCAACCTGGAGTAAAGTGCCTTGCTCAAGGACACAATAGTGGTGGCTGTGGGAATTGAACCAACAACCTTTTGCTTACCAGTTCAGTGCTTTAGTCCACTACACCACCACCAATCCACATGGCACATAAGCTTTCGCTTTATGCAGATAATATTTTATTATTCATCTCCAACCCCACTAGATCTATGCCTTGCCTCCACATAACTATAAATTCCTAAGTTCCCAGGATACAGAGTCAATTGGTCTAAATCCGAATTTTGGCTCTGACAGCGTACTGTCCAGTAATGGCTTTTCAGCCAGGCGCTTTCCAGTGGCCCAAACAGGACATTAAATATTTGGGCATTTTATTCCCAGCAAATGTGTGTGATTTGGTTAGTTAATCTTGACCCCTTAATAAAAAGGTTTGAGCGATGTGGGCAGGTGGGCTTCATTACATTTATCTATGATTGGGAAGGTTAATGTTATTAAAATGAATTATTTTCCAAAATTCAACAACCTGCTACAATCTCTCCCTGTAGATGTCCCCCTCTCTTATTTCAAGCAATTTGATAGCATAGCGAAGTCCTCCATCTGGAACGGTAAGCGCCCCAGATTACATTTTAATAAGTTACATAGGCCGATTGACAAAGGTGGGCTAGGCCTACCCAAGATTTTGTTTTATTATTATGCATTCGGTCTCAGACATTTGTCTCATTGGTCGCTTCCACCTGAGAAAGCCCCTCCCTGGTTTGGTATTGAACAGGAAGTTTTTGCCCCTATTTTTCCACTGCAAAGTCTATGTTAAAGTGGAGGTGCCTCAATTAAAGTTCTATTAAACTAATCAGAGAAGTCACACCCCGTTATTTCAAATTTACATGAGGTATGGACAAAAGTGTCCAGAGTGTTTAACTCTGACATTTATTTAGATGTTGCCTCGAGCATATGGCTAAACCCAAAATTACGTATTAATAAGCCCCCTTTCTGCTGGTCAGAGTGGATTGTGAGGGAGGTTAATACGCTCAGTGACCTATATGACAGTGGAGTATTGAGATCGTTTGAAAATTTGGTCCAACATTTCAGGATTCCCAGATCTCAGTTCTTTAGTTATTTACAGCTGCGCCACCTGCTCTGTACTATTTTTGCGAGCAGCATACACCCCCCTAAAGGGTCAGATACTCTAGAAATGGTGATTACTGCTTTTAGAAAGGGTCATGGGGCATCAGTGTATTACTCCCTGTTAATTTAGAGTCTGGGGGATGGAGCTTCAACTTCTCTCAAGAGATTATGGGAGAGAGATTTAAATTTGGTACTGGAGGAGGTAGTGTGGACTAGGATTCTAAAAAAATGTCAAGTCTGCATTTAGAGTTTCAAGGGTGCGTCTGATGCAATTTAAGATTTTGCATAGATTATATTGGACACACTCTAGATTGTATAGACTTGGTCTTAAAAGACCCACCAACTTGCTGGCGATGCAATTCAGAAGACGGGGACACAACCCATGTTTTTTGGGGATGTATTAGGATATAAGAATTTTGGTTGAGGGTACAGAGATTTATGTGTGACGTATTGGGCACTCAATTTTCATTTTGCCCTAGACTATGCATCTTAGGTGATGAAGCGGCTATTGTTTTTGGGGATAGCCACTTAAATATTTGGGTCCTAACCAGGGTTATGGTTGGAAGGCAAATTATTCTTAGGGGGTGGAAGACGGTTGGAGCACCCCTCGTTTCAGGATTGATGCAGGGTGATGGGCAGTGTGGCAGCATTGGAGGCGATTTTTAGTAGGTTGGGAAAATGGGATTTATTTAATAGGAAGTAGGGTGGTCTTTTTTGGAGGGTTCTCGGGGAGAGACAGTGGAGAGGGATTTTAAATTTTTTGTTTGATGTGTATGTGCATTCTTGTTTTTTGAAAGTAAATTTTCTTAGGTTTTTTTTTATTTTTATGTTGTAAGTAACAACTGTAGTGCATGTTTCTGTTGGGTGGGGGAGGGGTTTAATTTAACTGATTCTGTATTTTATGTTGTGTTTATTTGTCTTGCAGAAGGAATCAATAAAAAAAAAAGGCAACCATGCACTTCCCTAATTACACTATGATTTTCTGTAAAGCTGCTTTGAAATAAAAGGCTGACCGATATATTAGTTTTGCCAATTAATCAGTGCCAACAGCTACTTTTGGAACTATTGCTTATCAGCAGAAATGAATGTACAGCTAAAGTCAGAAGTTTACACCAACTTAGGTTAAGTCATTAAAAACTAATTTTTTAACCATTCCACAGATTTCATATTAGCAAACTATAGTTTTGGCAAGTCGTTTTGGACATCTACTTTGTGCATGACACGAGTCATTTTTACAGACAGATTGTTTCACTTTTAATTGACTATCACAATTCCAGTGGGTCAGAAGTTTACATACACCAAGTTAACTGTGCCTTTAAGCAGCTTGGAAAATTCCAGAAAATTATGTCAAGCCTTTAGGCAATTAGCTTCTGATAGGCTAATTAGAGTCAATAGGTGTACCTGTGGATGTATTTTAAGGTCTACCTTCAAACTCAGTGCCTCTTTGCTTGACATCATGAGAAAATCAAAAGAAATCAGCAAAGACCTCAGAAAAAACAATTGTGGACCTCCACAAGTCTGGTTCATTCTTGGGAACAATTTCCAAATATCTGAAGGTACCACAATCATCTGTACAAACAACACCATGGGACCATGCAGCCATCATACTGCTCAGGAGGAGATGCATTCTGTCTCCTAGAGACGAACGTAGTTTGGTGTGCGAAAAGTGCAAATCAATCCCAGAACAACAGCAAAGGACCATGTGAAGATGCAGGTGAAAACAGGTAGACATGTATCTATATCCACAGTAAAACAAGTCCTACATTGACATAACCTGAAAGGCTGCTCAGCAAGAAAGAAGCCACTGCTGCAAAACCACCATAAAAAAGCCAGACTACAGTTTGCAAAGGGGGACAAAGATCTGTCCTCTGGTCTGATGAAACAAAAATTGAACTGTTTGGCCATAATGACCATCGTTATGTTTGGAGGAAAAATTGTGAGGCATGCAAGCCGAAGAACACCATCCCAACCGTGAAGCATGGGGTGACTGCATCATGTTGTTGTGGTGCTTTGCTGCAGGAGGGACTGGTGCACTTCACAAAATAGATGGCATCATGAGGAAAGAAAATTATGTGAATATATTGTAGCAACATCGAGACATCAGCCAAGACGTTAAAGCTTGGTCGCAAATGGGACTTCCAAAATGACAATGACCCTAAGCATACCCCCAAAGTTGTGGCAAAATAGCTTAAAGACAACAAAGTCAAGGTATTGGAGTGGCCATCACAAAGCCCTGACCTCAATCCAATAGAAAATCTGTGGGCAGAACTGAAAAAGCATGTGCAAGCAAGGATGCCTACAAACCTGACTCAGTTACACGCAACTTATTGCGAGAAGCTTGTGGAAGGCTACCCAAAAGGTTTGACCCAAGTTAAACAATTTAAAGGCAATGCTACCAAATACTAACAAAGTGCATGTACACTTCTGGCCCACTGGGCATGTGATGAAAGAAATAAAAGCTGAAATAGATCATTCTCTCTACTATTATTCTGACATTTCACATTCTTATAATAAAGTAGTGATCCTCACTGACCTAAGACAGGGAATGTTTTCGACGATTAAATGTCAGGAATTGTGAAAATCTGAGTTTAAATGTATTTGGTTAAGGTGTATGAAAATTTCTGACTTCAACTGTAGACAGTTCACAAATAGTTCCCCCCGTGGCCGGCGGTGTATGACTGCAGCCTCTGAAGGTGAAATATAAACAATCACTGACACCTCGAGTCTAAATTGGTCTACATTGACAATATTCTTGCATACTTATTAGCGTAGGATTAGCATTTACACCTCTAATGTGATGCAGTCAAATGCATTTTTGAATTTTGCATGTGGTTTTTGTGATCCGATCACAAAACATTTTTGACGTCATTTAGACCTGTATTTAGAACTGACCAGATTTTTGTCATGTCTGCTTACACTCTCGAAATCTATTCACGGCTGCGTTTACATTAATAGCGTGTCAAGAGGGGCATTTTGACCAAGAAGCACATTTGACTGTTCACGCGCAGCTGCATTCACAATGAGACATGAGGGCTCTATAGAGCAAGTGCAGACATCTGCATGCGAGCGTTTTAAAGCAGCTTGCTGTTGTTGCAGGGGTACCGAATGGAGTCAGTGCTCCCGGTACTTTTAACATCGGTGGGTATTCAAATATTGGACTGAGCAGAGATTCCAGGGCACCCTTCTCCAGTCGTCGCAGCACCAGGTTTTGGAACCATTGATACAGGCTACAAATACAAAAACTTCATGTAAGAACTAGATTTAGTGCATTTACCAAATAAAATTGAAAGGGATTTCATTCAATTTGGACTCTTGTTGCCTCCATGTCCATGCCCTTCACAGTAAGGAAAGACTAAGAAAACCTAAACATTCAATAAATTTGTAAAAAAAAAAAAATTATGAGTATCGTCCTCCACTTTAAAATGATGCATACTGTGAAAAGCAGTATAAACATAAGAGAATGAGGGGTGTGTCCACACTTTTGACCGGTAGTGCATATAAATGGCACTGGCAGACAGATGGACTCACATATCCAGGTTTTGTTTTGCCATTTCTATATCCCATTTGATCTCAGAGTTGATGTAGAAGTAAAGTTTCTTCGGCATGGCCAGAGGAATTAATGGAGCTCTAACTCGGTCCGGTTTCGTACTGACAGAGAAAAACATCAATAACCATTACAACACAAAAGTCATCTGACTTGTACCGTCAGTGCCCTCATAAAGAATGTATGTGTAGATGTGTCTTATTGCAGTTATTTAAATGTGAGCATGTGTTTGTACATACCAGTATTGAAGTACATGATCTAGTAGTGTAGCTATAGGAGGACCCTCAGCGGTCGCATGCTCGTACAAGAGACCCCAAGAGCCGTCCTCACCCACAACAAACTGAATATACAGAGTTAAACACAAAGATATAGTATATCAGGTCAGAAATCAAACTTAACAGCCGAGATGCGTTTTAAGACAGATCAGGTGTCTCTGTGTCATATGTATCACCTGCAGCGTCTTGTCAAACCAGCGATTTCCACTGTTAGAATAAGTCCCGCCCCCATGCAAGATCTGTGCTGCCATTCGACTGGAATACCTGTCAATCATAGTTCTCAGCACATTTAACTATTGTCGAAAACATTAACATAACACAACACTTAGCTTTAGTAACTGTTAATATCATCCATAACATGTCTAAACTCTTACTTCTCATCAGAAATTCTCATAACTGGCGAGTCCAGACACAGAGTGAAGATCGATTTCTCTATCAGTCTCACCGACTCTTTATTGATTTTATCTGAAGACACAGAAAAGGATACGAGTGTAAATCAAGTTTGAAACCAATGACAGAGGATCTACCATATGCTAAATATATAAAATAAAAAAAACACACCAAAGAGTGAGATGTGATGGAGCCAAAGTCTACAGTAAGGCAAACACCTATATATTGCTGTTGTGCATCACTCTTGCTAATGGATCATTAAAACACGAACCTTTTCTGGTGCTGCAATAAATTCAACATGAAATCAAAATTCACTCAATTTATTTTATTAATACACACTTCTAATCTAATTGTGAATGATTCGGTCCAGGTTATTCCAAAATTCATCACCAAGGCCATTTAAGTTTCAATAAACGGGTGCTAGCAGTGTTTCAAGAAGGGAGTAGTCATTCACAATTGACTGCAAACTCTGGTATTAACCCTTTGATATTGTTTGTAAAAGGCCAACACCTTTACTCTTCAAACTGTAATCATACATTAAATTCATTTTTTATAAAGAAAATGAATGTCAATAAATTCTTTATATTAAACTCTTGCATTTCATCTGGAATTTGATGGTATTTAGAATTAATTTGGTTATTTTAAATAATTATTAAAAAAAATTCTTGTACTAATCTGACAAAATTAAGAAATATCAGATTGTGTCAGGATTTTTGGAGCATTTGTTGCCATCTGGTGAAATAAAAATACATGACATGAAATAACACGTATCCTTTGATTTAAATGGGCCTAGTCTCTGTAACCCAATGTTGAAACAAACTTAGTTTAGAGATGTATTTCACAAGCTATGAATTTGGAAAGAAGACTTATTTGTAAAATTGTATCTTAAAAAAAAAAAAAGTCTGTTCTTGCAACAATGCTACATTATGCTTGCAGTCAAACCTGAGGTATTATGAGAAGACAAAGTATTTTGTTACCCATTACTTATTTCATACAAACATCAACATTTAATAAATCGAGAGTAAATGAATAAAATGTCAATAAAACAAACAGATATAAACAGATATGAACAGTAATGAACAGTGATAATACAATGTGTCCATACAGATGACTTTGCAATGGCAAACTTACTATTTTTTTGCAAGCATCAAAATTCAAATCAGTGACATGAAAAGCAATAATGTGGGGTCAGACTTTTATCTTTTGATCTGTATATATGTGTGTTTGTGTGCTGCATTGTGGCTGACCTTTTTAAAAAAAAAAAAAAAAAAAAAAAAACCCTCTGCGTTATAGTCTCAAATTCATGTGCGCGTTTTTTGCATTGTGGATGGAGTCTCACCCCATCATTTCTGTGTGGGTGTGTTCCACACTGTGGCTGATTGTTGATTTTGTTTGATTAAAAAAAAAAAAAAAAAACTCTGTTATAGTCCCACCCATTCATTTCCTATGGGGGTCAAATTTGCCCCCGAACAGTAAGAGTCACTTTTTTTTTGGCAACCACTTAGACTCATCAAATCAAGTCCAGTTTCTTTGTGTATTCAGATGGCGTGGAGGAA
The DNA here is from genome assembly GCF_019703515.2 of Myxocyprinus asiaticus. Classification (NCBI taxonomy): domain Eukaryota; kingdom Metazoa; phylum Chordata; class Actinopteri; order Cypriniformes; family Catostomidae; genus Myxocyprinus; species Myxocyprinus asiaticus. Next base: position 44,017,765 of record NC_059373.1, read on the forward strand.
ACGTCAGCCTTGAACTGCTCTGAAGGAAACCATTTTTTAATTTTAAAAGAAAAGTTAAGGGTAAAAAATTACCACAACAGTAACTATCAATATTCAATAGATGTACCTTTGAGCAGGCGGGTGTATGCCTGACCCCATGTGTGGCGATGCTCGCTGGTCAAAATTCCCATCGGCTCCTTATCAGTTTTCCATGATTGGGAGCGAATCCGCAAGAGCTGAGCATGAATCTGACTCTCGGTCAAAGGTGTTCCATCACTGTTATACACATCCAGCTGGAAAAACTACACATACACACAAAAATGTATGACGCACATCCCTTCTGTCTTCATTTCAGGAACTATATATTTTCTGTCAGGGTTTGTGACCACTTTATAAACCTGAAGATCTAGAAACAGACAGTTGGTTAGTCTTTCAGAAACTTTTTAAAGGCGGGCATACACAGTGCGATTTTTGGCTGTTGTGCGAGCTCCCGACCGTTTTCTTCCAGTCGGGAGAGATCGCTTGGAAATCGTTGGTGCTCCTGTAGTCTCAGCTTGCATCGTTTGAGAGGAAATACGAGTGAAGCAGAGCAGCTTACGAGCAGCTCACGACCTCCCGAAAAATGTGGGCGCTGTCGGCTTGAATTAGTGAGGTGTGTGGCTGAACGAGCAGATTTGCCGATCTAACTGAGGTTGACCAATCAGGAGAAGGTATTACAACTCACACGATCAATGAAAACTGAGTGTTAATGAAGATTTTAAACATTTCAAGAAAATGGTTGTGTAAAAACGGTGTTTTCCCATATTATTCATGACCACATCAGTTTCACAGATTCTACCAAAATACCATGCTGTTCTCTGCTCTTCAAGCAAATCATCTGCCATACGGGTTGCACTAGAAAACAAATCTATCACTCTTAAGTTTTAAAATTTCCGTCATGGTCTATTTTTATTCCTCATACTTGCATTCATTTCAGTGACAGATGATAAGGAAACAGCCTACATCTAATGCTGAATAGTTCAGGTAGCCTACTCCACTAAAATAACTCAGACTTCTGCACAAAACATCATGTTTGCACTTAAATTAAATCCAAGTATAACCGACAGAAATGGTGCATGAATTTTCCGCACTTTTTAATCTTGTAAATTTTGTGCACTTTATTATCATGCAGTAACTGGCAGCAACACACTGACAGCCTCCCTTCGAAATTTGAATCTGTCAAATGTTGGACAGCATTTGTAATAATTATCCATATTTATTTATTTAAATCAGCAGACGAGTTTCGGCTAATGCAGCCCCTGGCCATACCAGTCTTTTTTCTTTCTCATGACCTCCATTGTGTCAGAACTCGCACCGTGTATGCCCGGCTTAAGTTACATTTCTTCTGTGAGTACCTTGAGGAAGACATTCAAAGTTTCAATAACAGATGCTTTTTCAAGTAATCAAAAAATGCTCCTGGCAACTTCCAACACTACATTTCCTGTAACAGCTTTGTCTGTCAGACAGGTAAATGTTTCATTCACAGAAAACGGCGTCTTTTGTGTTGCGTGTCCTTGTATCTTTAGACTCTGTCACATTCACCTTAGCACCGTGAAATTCCACTGGTGAAAGTCATCTCAATGGGAATCTGCGCAATCAGGAATTTCATCTGATAGACAGTGGCAAAGAAATTTCCCCACACAAATTCCCCCAGACAGAACGGTCTGATCTTTCTGACACATTATTCTCAGGGAGTAACCACGTGTTTCAAAAAGTGTTCCGTTGCTCTTACAGTCTTTATAAGTATTTCATCATGTTTAAACTACTATTGACCTTGTCAAGCTCAACTTACCAGTATTTTTTAATTCAATATATTAAATATTGTTTTTGGCTCAAAGAACAACAGTTCTGTATATAATGTGGAGTGGTGTAATGATACAGTGTATTCAGAAAGTAATTCAGACCCCTTCATTTTTTTCACGTTTTATGTTTCAGCCTTAAGTTAAAATGCTTAAAAAAAAAAAAAAAAAGAAAAATCCTCACATCCATCTACACTCCATACCCCACAATGACAAAGCAAAAACCTGATTTTTGATAACTTTGCAAATGTATTAAAAAGAAAAAAACTGAAATATCACATTGACTTAAGTATTCAGACCCTTAACTCAATACTTAGCTGAAGTACCTTTGGCAGCGATTACAGCCTCAAGTCTATTTGGGTATGATGCGACAAGATTTGCACACCTGGATTTGGGGATTTTCTGCCATTCTTCTCTGCAGATCCTCTCAAGCTCTGTTAGGTTGGAAGGGGACAGTCGGTGGACAGCCATTTTCAGGTCTCTCCAGAGATGTTTGATTGGGTTCAAGTACAGGCACTGGCTGGGCCACTCAAGGACATTCACAGAGTTGTCCCTAAGCCACCCTTGCGTTGTCTTGGCTGTGTGCTTAGGGTCATTGTCCTGTTGGAATGTAAACCTACGGCACAGTCTGAGATCCTGAGCGATCTGGACCAGGTTTTCATTAAGGATATCTCTGTATTTCACGGCGTTCAGCTTTCCTTCAACCCTGACCAGTCCCCCAATCACTACCACTAAAAAACACCCCCACAGCATGATGCTACCTCCACCATGTTACACCGTTGGGATGGTATATGAATTTGCCACAGGTGGACTCCAATCAAAGTGTAGAAACATCTTAAAGATGATCCAGAGAAATGGAATGCACCTGAGCTAAATTTCAAGTGACATAGCATAGGGTCTGAATACTTATGTCAATGTGATATTTCAGTTTTTTTCTTTTGGAAAGTTCTCAAAAATCTGGTTTTTGCTTTGTCATTATAGGGTATGGAGTGTAGATTGATGTGAAATAGTTTTTTTATAAAGCATTTTAGCATTAGGCTGCAACAGAAAATGTGAAAAATATGAAGGGATCTGAATACTTTCTGATTGCACTGTATTTCCTAGTTAACACTTTTTCCACTGATCTTCAATCCTGTGACATTAAAACCAAAAACATTCTGAATTTAGCAGGGTTGTCACAAAACACGTGACAGGCTTGAAATAATGTAGTGCTGTAGGATTCGGCTCAGGGTTGGGAACGATAGATAATTATTGGTGCTCTAGACTGTAACATCATTTTGAGGATTGGGTGTTATAATTTAGGAAACACTTGATGACAAAAAACATTTTTGTTGGAATTTTCTAGCATATATTGCACCGTTTCCTGACAATGATCCATTAATGTGATAAAATCATATGTAGAAGGATTTTTTTTTGGCCAAGTTGTAGAAGCATGCTTATCACTGTTTTGATCAGATCATCTTCCTTAAACTAGTGTCACCTGGTAATTCCTGACCACTGTAATGTGAGCCGGACCGCGGCGAGGACGACCGTAGTGAACCACATGATCATGTTTGGGTCCTGGGATTCGACAGGATGAGAAGAGCTGAGGAAACAATTCCATACATAACGGGCGTTCACGCATGTACTCCACTGCCAACTTCCTACTGCAGGAGCGAAGATAGACAAACAGAGATCCAAAAGGTCACACAGAGAGAAAGGAAAACAAGAGAATCATATTGAGTTACAGATAGTAACAGTGCGATATATTTAGAAATAACAGCATGAAATTAATCTTGTGTTTGGCAGATACAGTTGAAGTCAGAAGTTTACACACACTTAGGTTGAAGTCATTAAAACTCATTTTTTAACCACTCCACAGATTTCATACTAGCAAACTATAGTTTTGGCAAGTCGTTCAAGATATTTACTTTGTGCATGACACATTTTTCCAACAATTGTTTAGACAGATTGTTTCACACAGGGGTGGGTAATAAAGGGGGTTAAGTATTGATTCTGTTTTTACTTTTATGTTAATATATGAATCAATAAAAAATATTACTCAAAACAACTGAAAAAAAAAAATATATATATATATATATATATATATATATATATATATATATATATATATATATATATAAAAATCAAGCTTTTGACACTTAGGACAATTGAGGAATTTGCACACAACTATTACACAAGGTGCAAACATTCATTGATGCTCAAGACGACAACATACTATATGCAAACTATACTTTATGTAAATATCTGTAATGTAGATTCTGAAGAGCAGTGCTATTTTAAAATATATATTTATGAAAGGGGTGTGAACATTTGAGACAAAAGGGAATGCAAACTTAACTTCTCAATATTTATACTGTTTATTAAACCTTCGCTGAATGGGTTATCAGCTGACTTCCTTTTCTTTGGCTTTCTATCTTGTGTCTGAACAGCAAACTAAATTGAGAAAATCTGTGATTTGGGTACTAAAAACAGCCATTTGGCTCCTTAATGTTTCAGTTTCTGGAGCCCTGCATGGGAACAAAGATCTTAATATTTGGAGAAATGTCCTCTGGTCTGATGAAACAAAAATTGAACTGTGTGGCCATAATGAACATCGTTATGTTTGGAGGAAAAACGGTGAGGCTTGCAAGCCGAAGAACACCAACCCAACCTTGAAGCATGGAGGTGGCAGCGTCATGTTGTGGGGGTGCTTTGCTGCAGGAGGGACTGGTGCACTTCACAAAATAGACGGCATCATGCGGAAGGAAAATTATGTGGATACATTGAAGCAACATCAAGACATCAGCCAGGAAGTTAAATTTCGGTCAAAAATGGGTCTTTCAAATAGACAAAGACCCCAAGCATACCTCCAAAGTTATGGCAAAATGGCTTAAGGACAACAAAGTCAAGGTACTGGAGTGGCCATCACAAAGCCCTGACCTCAATCCAATAGAAGATTTGTGGGCAGAACTGAAAAAGCTGATGCGAGCAAGGAGGCCTACAAACCTGACACAGTTACACCAGTTCTGTCTGGAGGAATGGGCCAAATTTCCAGCAACTTATTGTGAGAAGCTTGTGGAAGGCTACCCAAAAAGTTTGACCCAAGTTAAACAATTTAAAGGCGATGCTACCAAATACTAACAAAGTGTATGTAAACTTCTGACCCATTGGGAATGTGATGAAAGAAATAAAAGCTGAAATAAATCATTCTCTCTACTATTATTCTGACATTTCACATTCTTAAAATAGTGATCCTAACTGACCTAAGACAGGGAATGTTTTCTACAATTAAATGTCAGGAATTGTGAAAAACTGAGTTTAAATGTATTTGGCTAAGGTGTATGTAAACTTTTGACTTCAACTGTAAGTGTGAGTTAAAGGTCAGCGACTAATTTAGCAAAGACACTCAATGAACATAAATGAATCAATCTGTCATTAAAAAACAAACCTGTCCACTTTGGCTTTGAAGTCTAACACTCCTGCAATTAGCTTTGATGCAAATCTAAAAAAATAAAAAAATGTAATTAGTTTCCTAATCAGATCTGTCAAACACACAACACTTTCTAGACTATGCTACCAGAAATCATGTCTCATTAAATACTTGAATATTCTGAGTGCAGAATAATTATTTATTGGTAAATAAATTATTTTAGAATAATTCGAAATGACAAAAGGAGAACCACTGTAGAAAACACATACATACATACATACATACATACATACATACATACATACATACATGCATGCATACATATATATATATATATAACAGAAAGGTACAAACCAATGGGGGGTGTGTGTGTGTTTGTGTGTGTGTGTCACGTACACTAGTTGACCTCTCCAGTCAGTGAAATCTCGTTTGGGGAGAGAGATGGCCGGGTTCGAGTGCACTGCCAGCGGTTGCCTACACTCCAGATATGCCCACTGCACCCACCAATCAGAGATCTACAAGTTAAGACACACACACAGAAACTCAAATTAAAAATAGCATATGCTTCAAGTTCACCTAAAACCACAAACACACTCAACTAAATTACTGTTTTAAAGCCTTCCTGTTTATATGCTAGATGGTATATCCACCTTTTCTGAACGTGAAGTGTTCCACGATTATAACGGATGCCCATTTTCATTTTCCAGCCGTCAGTGTTTTCACTCTAAATGACAGGGCTGGGTATTGATACAGATTTCCCAATTCGATTCGATTCAGATTCACAAGCTCTCGATTCAATTTGATTCCAATTTTGATTCAATATTAATTCATATGGGTATACTTCAGTTATAATATCCATTTTGCTTACATATAACAAAAATGATCTTCTGGCTAATGCTGTTAAATATACAGGGGACCTTTTAACTAGGTACATTTAGTAAATATTAATTTTACAAATTAATTTTCAATCATTTGTCACATTTTTGCTTTTTAAAAATGTACAAATCCATGTATTCCATCAATAAAGTGTATTGTTTAATGCATAAAATATACTCTTTAGACTTAAGTATTTACATTGACTTGCAGAAGATGTGCAAAAATCAGTACAGTCTCTAAGAAAACAGCCAGTTCTGTAAAGCGTATGAGCGTATATTAATGAGTGGATTCCAACTGCTTTACCTCATCTATGCTTTTCTTGTTTAGAATTAAATGCGTATGTTTTTTTTTTTTTTAAATCAACGACTGACTAAAGTACAGATTGTAAAATGAATGAATTGTGTGGATCTCGTCTTTGGACACTTTAAATAAGTTAAAACAAACTTAAACTTTCTACACGCAGTGAAAGGATCTCGCTGCTGAACTTCTAAGCCAATATGCTCCTCAATCACCGAGTGAATCTGAACATTTAATCCCAGACATATTTTGCCTCATATGTGAATGATTTACTCGCACTGTGGAAAGTTGTGCATATAGTAAAACATTGATCTTGGGATTAAATAATCGATAGAGAAAAATCTATATTTTTACCCAGTCCTAATTGGCGTATGTTTATAGCGTGATATAATGTTGAGTATTAAATTTGTAAAAAGTTGTAAAAAAACAAGTGGCTCCATAGAGTCGATACTTTAAAGCAGTGTTTCCCAAACTGGGGTACGCGAGGTGACAATGGGGGTACGTGAATAAAATTGAGATTTACCATTCTTTTAATTTCATCAACATCTAAAATAACATTCAAACCCAGTTCATGTATTTCTCACTGGCAAAAATAATTTTGTGTGCCCTCTAGTGTAGAAACACCAAAATGGTTGTGTCATAAAGGTCAGATAAATATTCAATGTAATAACCCTATCTTTTGCAGTAAAAAATGCTTTTATTCATGCGTCACACAAGTATCTTTTTTCCCCAGCTCAGCACACTGCTAGGTGACATAGCTTATTGATAGTAAATCAAATGAATACTTCACTGTTTTACCAGACTCGCACATGTCAGTCGTCCATGATTTTAGTTTGTTTGTCAGTTTAAAACGTAATTTGTATTTAAGGTTAGATGCATAGGGAGTTGAGTCTGATGGTATAAGTTCATAAGCTTTGATGACAGGTGTCAGACATCCAGTGCAGCCAAATAATTTTCCACATTCACATGCAGTAATTTTCACTCACATTTGCTCGCACGCTAGAGACCTGTTTTCCCATTGTTGCATGATGGTTTTTTAGCAAATGAGCTCAACCTTGCTAAATTGTCAAATGTGACATAAAAAAGCACCTTGATCTGACCACGCAATTGCACAGATACATAACCGCAATGCTCGAAGTTGACCGGCAACACCTTATCTGCAGTGATGCACAATTCCAGGCACAGAACCAAACGCTATTCTTGCGTACCGTGACACGATGAGGGGGAGTTTTCAAGTTATACAGTTATATCATATCTAGCATACCCATCTCAATTGGTAAGTCATTTATTCAATATGTATATGATTCATATAACATGTACAAATCTAACCTGTTTAATATAAGGGAGTTGTTTTACAAAGATAATTGTGTTAAATATAAATTTTTTCAAAATACATTGTGTGAATGTTATCTATGCGTTAGAGGGGGGGTACGCGAAAGGATGTTGAATGTTTGGAGGGGTACACCACTGTAAAAAGTTTGGGAACCACTGCTTTAGAGAGTTGAGAAGACCATTTTGACAGCGCCTCACCTGTCAAAGGAGTGGGTGGATGATGTAAAACTATGAACCGAGGTTAGTTACATTGATATCATAAACATCTTCGAGTTGTGACAGCCAACAACTGCACATGTTAAGCCCGCACTCTTTTACTCCAACTAACACTTAATAGTTTTTTTCTGTCTGGACATATCCACATATCAAATAATGAGTAAATGAAGAGTAAACAAGCACATATAAACAAAAATAAACATTATACTTCTAAAAGGCTTGTTGATCTTGACAGTCTGATTTAAGAATTTAAAGCAGAGCTCCTAGGTTCTTTCTGGACCAATATAACCCATGGTTATTATATGACATTTCAAAGTGTTACTGTAAACAGTATCAACATGCCCCTTACAAATAGCACTGTGGCTGACCATGGTACAGTATTGGCATCATATGGTAATACCACAATACTTTGATATATACCTTGATACTGAATAAATACCATATTTAAGCGCCATGGTATTTCCAGAAATGTTATATATGGAAATACAGTTAAAGTCAGAAGTTTACATACACTTTATTAGGTTGAAGTCATTAAAACTAATTTTTGAACCACTCCACAAATTTCATATTAGCAAGCTATAGTTTTGGTCATTTAGGACATCTACTTTGTGCATGACACGAGTAATTCTTCCTAAAATTGTTTACAGACAGACTGTTTCACATTTAATTGACTATATCACAATTCCAGTGGGTCAGAAGTTTACATACACTAAGTTAACTGTGCCTTTAAGCAGCTTGGAAAATTCCAGAAAATGTTTAGGCAATTAGCTTCTGATAGGCTAATTGGAGTCAATTGGAGGTGTACCTGTGGATATATTTTAAGGCCTACCTTCACACTCAGTGCCTCTTTGCTTGACATCATGGGAAAATCAAAAGAAATCAGCCAAGACCTCAGAAAAAAAAAAAAACATTTGTAGACCTCCACAAGACTGGATCATCCTTTGGAGCAATTTTTGTGGTACCACTTTCATTTGTACAAACAATAGTATGCAAGTATAAATACCATGGGACCACACAGCCATCATACCACTCATGAAGGAGATGCATTCTGTCTCCTAGAGATGAGAGTAGTTTGTTGTGAAAAGTACAAAACAATCCCAGAACAACAGCAAAGGACCTTGTGAAGGAAATAGGCAGACAAGTATCTATATCCACAGTAAAACGAGTCCTATATCGACATAACTTGAAAGGCTGCTCAGCAAGGAAGCCACTGCTCCAAAACCACCATTAAAAAGACAGACTACAGTTTGCAAGTGCACATGGGGACAAAGATGTTACTTTTTGGAGAAATGTCCTCTGGTCTGATGATACAAAAACTGAACTGTTTGGCCATAATGACCATTGTTATGTTTGGAGGAAAAAGGGTGAGGCTTGCAAACCAAAGAACACCATCCCAACCGTGAAGCATGGGGGTGGCAGCATCATGTTGTGGGGGTGCTCTCCTGCAGAAGGGACTGGTGCACTTCACAAAATAGATGGCATCATGAGGAAAGAAAATTATGTGGATATATTGAAGCAACATCTCAAGACATCAGCCAGGAAGTTAAAGCTCAGTCGCAAATGGGTCTTCCAAATGGACAATTACCCCAAGCATACATCCAAAGTTGTGGCAAAATGGCTTAAGGACAATAAAGTCAAGGTATTGGAGTGGCCATTACAAAGCCTTGACCTCAATCTGATAGAAAATTTGTGGGCAGAATTGAAAAAGTGTAAACAATTTAAAGGGCTGGTTTGAGTATTTCTGTAACTGCTGATCTCATGGGATTTTCACACACAACAGTCTCTAGAATTTACTCCGAATGGTGCCAAAAACAAAAAACATCCAGTGAGTGGCAGTTCTGCGGATGGAAACGCCTTGTTGATGAGAGAGGTCAACAGAGAATGGCTAGACTGGTTCAAACTGACAAAGTCTATGGTAACTCAGATAATCGCTCTGTACAATTGTGGTGAGAAGAATATCATCTCAGAATGCTATTGTGAAATGCGGGTTGGCACTGTATTTGGCAGCAGGAGGGGGAACTACACAATATTAGGCAGGTGGTTTTAATGTTGTGGCTGATTGGTGTATTTCCCCAAATACTAGTGGATTTTGAATATTTACATACAGTATATTCTCAAATATATTAACTATAATTTTGTATATATTCATATATGAAAATATATCTGGCTATATATCAGATTTCTGTTTTCCAATTAAAGGAAATGTCCAAAAAGATTGCATTACCGTGGTATTTTGATATATGCTATAGTACTGAAAGATTGCCATATTTATTTATCGGGGTATTTACATGGTACTCCGGGGTACGTCTCAGAATACCATGGGATTACCTCGGTACTTTGTGTTGGTGGTGGTGTGTAGTGCTCAACTAACCCAGTTATGTGAATGCTTCGCTCGTTTAGTGAGTTCTCTCTGCATTTTTTCGCCAAGACCTCCGGGGCACCCGAACTTCTGCACGATCCTGCGTGTGTGTTCGAGCTCATCGTCCGGTAAGAGCGGCTCCAGAGCCCGCAGATAACGCTGCAGAGTCTGCCCGAGCGGAGGAACGGGCTGCGGCGGCACCGAGGAGGATGAGTGGGCCTGTCTCGCCACCTGAGGAACATCACAGCATGACTCATAAGTTTTGACTTCAAACATGCGCTAAACAGTCACTTCACATACAACTTATGCAAGTTAACTGTACTTTACACGTCGAGTGAGATTCAGAGAGCAGTTTGCATCTGTACATTGTTTTACAATTTAAAAGCGTCACTTAGTATAAACTTTTTAAGCGTTGTTTACAGTAAATGCACATGAAGTACATCATTTACCCTGAGTATGAAGAAAGAGCATGTTCTGGTGGGTATTTTCTCTAAAATCATTACTATAAGCTGTTTGTTGCTCACACTGCACTTGCAAAGTCGTACTGAAGTTTGTGCAAGTTTGCACGTCGCGCAGACTCCGAGTCCTCATCAATCTTAGCGCAATAAGATAACGAGTTTAGTTCTGGACGAAAATAAACAGGTTGACGCTCTACTGCTAGCAGCTGAAGTGTCCCACCTCGATGAGCAGTCGTCAAAGTTCGGCTGAACTTCGTGAAATCTAGCACGCACGCTCGGGTGTGGAATGGCTAATAAAACACGTGTGCAGTGGTCAATTGAACACGTGTGCAGTGCTAACGTACTGCCGTATTCTTTCGTGTATGTGCGCAAAACTCTACAAACATGTATGTGTGCGAGGCCCTAAAAAGCATGCTGCCGTATGTGTACTAACTTCTACTGCGCACTAGTAGCCTATGTACTTCACTCGTGATCGGAAACTAGGCTACATATTTTTTAGTAGAAGACGTCATTCATAAATAGCCTTTTCTGTTTTACTGAAATGGTATTTTTATTTTTTTATCTTGTCCCTTTCTTTTATTTTTCCTCCACAGTCCCTCTTACGTTAAGCAAGCATTATGATCAAGTTGCATTCCTTATCTTTATTTCAGTGGCTATGTTTCCAATAACATATCACCATGCTACTGCTTCACACTATTTCTGTGGTAGCCTATGCAGAATGTTGTGCACAGTATGCAAATATTCTGTAAGCAATGAAAACCTGGACGATTACATTAGCCACAATGCCAAAGCACACTGGTTTTAATTATGCATAGGATAGAATGGGGCCAAAGGCACACATTAAAGAGATAGTTCACCCAAAAAATGAAAATTCATTAATAATATTTACTCACCCTCATGATATTCCAGGTGTGTATGTCTTTATTTCTTCACCAGAACATATTTTAAGAAAATTAGAACAATATCTTAGCTCAGTAGGTCCTTAAAATGCAAGTGGATGGCGATTTCTCTTTTGAAGCTCCAAAAATCACAGACAGTCATCATAAACTTCATCCATACGTCACCAGCTGTTAAATTAATGTCTTCTAAAGCAACACAATCGCTTTTGGTGCGAAAAAAGATCAATATTTAAGTATTTTTTAACTATAATCCAACGCTTCCAGTAAGCTTCACAATAGGGTGGAGATCACGTGGTCTCTCATGTGACGAATTACCGTTGCCCTAATTTCATGTTCTCTTCACAGTTGAGACATCCAGGATAAGCACACAAATGCACCAGATAAAGAAACAGATAAATACATATCTAAACTAAAATCAACGAAGCTTCTGTATAGCGTTCAGCGCTGCTCTTCTGGCTGTGACGCACATGTGTCGGTTCTTGCTTGTTTCAAATGCCAATGCGATTACGTCACGCGCATACCGCTTCTGACCGGAAGCATGATTTAGAGTTAAAAAAAAAAAAGTACTTCACCATTTATCTTTTTTGCACCAAAAGTGATCGTGTCGCTATAGAAGACATTAAAAGTTTAGTTCACCAAAAAATGAAAATTCTCTCATCATTTACTCACCCTAATGACATCCCAGATGTGTATGACTTTCTTTCCTCTGCAGAACACATGATATGATTTTTAGAAAATATCTCAGCTCTGTAGGTCCATACAATGTAAATTAATGGGTGCCAAAAATGTTACACTCCAAAAAGCACATAAAGGCATCATAAAAGTAATCCATATGACTCCAGTGGTTTAATCCATATTTTATGAAGCAACATGAAAGGCGTGGGTGAGAAACAGATCAATATTTAAGTACTTTTTTCTTCTCCCTATCCAGTAAGTGGCATATGCATGAAGAATGTGAATCACCAAAAACACAGGAAGAAGAATGTGAAAGTGATATGTTTCTCACCCACACCTATCATATAGCTTATGAATATATTGATTTAACCACTGGAGTCTTATAGATTACGTTTATGCTGACGTATGTGATTTTTGGAGCTTCAAAATTTTGGCACCAATTCACTTGCATTGTATAGACCAAAAGAGCTGAGATATTCTTCTAAAAATCTTCATTTGAGTTCAGCAGATGAAAGAAAATTATACATATCTGGGATGGCATAAGGGTGAGTAAATGATGAGACAAATTTTAATTTTTTATGTCATTCGTAAAACAAACAGCTACTTAAAGAGTCTTTTCAAGCACATATGTTTATTCTATGTAACAAACAGCCAAACTGTCACCAAAGTACCACGATAACAGTTCACAGCTTGTATATGCACAGCCATCATATAAACGCAATCTTCCCATGCACGCAGCCACGTCTGCTGATTACGTGCAGCTGCGGTTTTCTTTAACACAAACAGCAACTCAAACAGTCTTTTCAGGCATATAATACGTTTGTTTTCTGAAAGAGAACACAGCAGCCAAGTCTGTTTACATTAGCGCTTGTCACACATACACACACACACACACACTCAATGTCTGAGATGTCAAACAGTGTGTAGGCAAACCAGACTGCTGATATTATTTGTTCATTTGTTTTTACAGCTATAAAAAACTAAATAAAACAAAAACAGTACTGCAGACATAACCCATTTGTTCACATGTTTACTATATTATATACAGTTGTTTTATGACAAGAAATAAAAAATGTAAATAAAATAATGAAAAAAATAAATAAAAAATACTCCTCTACACTCTGCCCCCCTCTTCCGGCTGTGCAGTGTCACATGCAAAAGTAACTGACTCCAGGGGGCACTGCAGAGGAATTTAGACCCTACTCATGAAAAGGTTAAACTGCATATCAAGAAACCACAGCTTGATCCTGGAGAGTTAGCTAATTATCCTGTAGAAGCTTGTGCTCCCGCTTTTACAAACTAAACCACCCACAACATAAAGAAACAAGTCTCATTCTCTTCTCATTCTGTTACAGCCTGACATCTTGATAAGTTTACAATTGATCCCACATTAGAACAGTTTGAAAAATGCAGTAAAGATGATCTACTTGTTATAGCAGATTTTTTACCAGATATTTTACATATCTGCACCCTGAAGTGCAGTAAAATGGCAAATTAAGGACACTCTGTACACTAAATTAGTAATACAGAAGAGGAAGGAAGGTGAGGTTGCAGGTGTTGCAGTTGTGGTAGCAGCATCCGAGGGTGATGGAATGGAGAAGACACAACCCAAACCGAGGACCCGATTAGCATAGATCCTGTTGATCCACCTCCACCGCTCGATCCATTGCTGGCTGTAAGGTTGAAGGAGCTGGAACTTGAGTTGAGCAGACAACAGTATCAGAGTCAGCTGTTGCATGTCCGAGTGGTTGAGCTTGAAACCAAGAGAGATGTCTGATTTAAATAGTTGGAACTTGAGTTGAAAGCAAGGCCTCCTGTTCGCCCTCCACCTCCCAACATTTCTGGAGCTGTTACTCCTGCGCCGTCACCTGTCAGCATTTCCTTTCCCATCTCTGCTCCTGCACCTCAGTGCATTTCACAAGTAAGTCCTTCTGATTTTGATATTGGTCTGCAAATTTCATTAGTTCCTTTGTTTATAGAGAGTGAAGTTAATATGTATTTCCCTATGTTTGAACGTATTGCTTCCATGTTACAGTGGCGAAAGATGTTTAGATGCAAGCTCGTTGGGAAAGCTCAGAGCTAGAGCAAAGTTTAGATTAGAAGTTATAAAAGCTGCAGTGCTACGAGCATATGAGCTCATGCTTGAAGTGTATCGCCAAAGATTTAGAAATTAGAAAATATGGTGGATCTTTCTAATTCTTTTATGTGTTCCGATACTCCTGTGGTTGAAACTAGCAAGGTTATTTCTGATACCCTTGATGTTTGCAGAACTAACCCTGTAGCTAATACAAGCTTTGATTTACCTTTTGGCAGGACACAGTTGGCAGCTGCACAACTTGATGTCAATACTTTCTTTATGCATTTTTTCTGCTATTGGTAAGTCAGACCTGGCCAAACACCCTGTTGCTTATTTTTTTGATGAAGGTGTATTGATGCGTAAGTAAGACTCCAGACACTTCATAAAGTGAGTGGAGCTCAGTTTTTCCAAGTAGTCATTCCAAAAGTCTACTGAGAGCATGTTTTGAGTATAGCCCATGACCATGAACTTTCTGGTCACGTTGGAGCTAGGAAAACGTATAACCAACTTTTGAAACACTTCTTTTGGCCTGTAGTGAAATCCGATGTGACCCAATACTGCCGCTCCTGTCATGTGTGCCAGGTTGCAGGGAAACCTAATCAGGTTATTCCTTGTGTCCCTGTGAAACCCATTCCAGTTTTGGGTAAACCTTTTGAATGGATCCTGATTGATGGTTGTTGGGCCTCATGTATTCAGATAGAAGACAAAGGCAGGCCTAACACAGTCGTAAAACCTAACTCAGCCCCCACATACCAAGTCGTAAATCTTACTGATAAAAACCGCGCCAAAATCAAACAAAGGGAGTCCAAAACAGACTACAAATCCCATGAAGCCTTGCTCACTAAAGGATCGAACTCTCAACTCCTATTGGATGAGGCACACAACAGAACGTCCCTCAACTATGACATCATCAGGAGTAGAAATACCTCTGAAATGCTTCCAGGATTTGCTTCCAGCAACTTTGCTTGCAGTGGGTAGATGCAGCTCATCGCTGCTCTCAAGTGCAGTCTCGTGACACAAGGAAGTAACATCCGACTTGAAACTGTGGCCATACAATCTCCATCTCGCTGGACGAGTTGAGATTACTCTGTTTTCAACCGAACACTCTAACGGATCTGAAGGAGACCGCCGAGCAATCCGCATCTTCATCCGTTTGCCTGCAGAAGTGACGAGATTAAAGATTTCTCTTCCACCTTCAATCAAGTCGACATTTCTGATTTCTCCGCCAGCCCGCCGAGAATCAGCAGCCGTGCCCGCCGACAGAGCGAGGAAACGGCCTCCCGTCATCACCCCAGCCTTGAGGAACCGAGTCTGAGTTAAAGGACGGATGAACACACATTCTGCATCCTCATGCGATTCAAGTAAGAGGTTTACGTCTGGGCAGAGATAGAATATTATAGTGTGTTATTCTTGTGTTTCAAGGTTTTTGCTTGTACAGTTTACGGACCGCCATGTCCGCTCATTATTAATACTCAGGGTATTAATTATCTTGAATTTGATTTGCTGTATTGTGGTCCAACCACAGTGGGCTGTTGTGCATTTCCGCCATCACGGGTGAGACCGGCAAACTGAGTTTATCCATTAAAGAATCAAAGAACACGGGACTGTTTTACGAGCCATCCACCGCGTCTCTTGAGTGATAAACTAACAGCTGCTTTCTCTCCCACGATCGCGAAATCGGCTTTGGGGCCGTCACTTAATTCTCTCTCTCTCTCTCTCTCATACTAACCACACACACACACGCGCGCGCGCGCGCACGTGACCCCTCACAAACATTCTGGCACACATTTTTGGCTCGTAGATAGCTTCATGCTAAAGCTCAGCTTTGTCCCTAAGCTATCGTACAAGCGGATACACGCGGTAACTGGTAGACGTCACTGACTGGTTTCTCTCCGCCCACATTCGCGGCCATATTCCCTAGCCGGAAGTCTCGCGTGACATACTCTCCACGAGAGTCATGTCCGCCATTTTGTGTGCATCCCTCCTTACACTCACACACACACAAACGCACTCGCTCTCTCACACACACACACACACCCTCATGTGTTATAGGATTATTTTGATTTCCATATCTAATCATATCACTGTTTAGTTTGTAGTTGGAAGTTCGAAGTTTATTGACCGCATTCTATTAATTATTAATTGATATTACTGCATAAATAAACTTTGTTTATATTACAAAGAGAAGTGTTTTGGTTTATTTTGCATACGCTTGTGTTATGCTGATGGGATGTCAGTGCTCGGATTCAAGCCTTCATTCATTGTTTTTTTTCCCGAAAATCGATATTCTTCGGATGTCGATTTTCCTAAGAAAACAATCTAATATTGAGACTGTTATACTATCTGGTTATTAGTCCATGATTCCAGGGTGGTGCCCCGTCAATGTTAATCCTTATTAATATTCTGTTGATTTTTGATAATTGATAATTATCTTTGATGATTGTTGAAATTGAATGATCAATAAGCCAGTGTTAATTTTAATTAATGTTTCATCGACGTTAACAATTAATGATTATCTTTGATAATTGTTGATTTAAAGGATTAAAAAAGCTAACATTGATTCTCATCAATGTTCTGTTGATTTTAATAATTAATAATTAGCTTTGATAATTATTAATTATTGCTAATAACCAAACCCGCTCCTAAACGTAGCGCACTACATTTACTGAAGCCCCATATGAGGTTATAATGAGTTAGATTCAATTAATTAATTTAAATAGTAATTAATAACTAAAGAAATAATTATTAATTATTTTTGATAGTAACACTGATCTAAACAACCAGTAAAGCCCTACATGGAGTTGGGCCTCTTCCAAGAACCAAGTCAGGTCATTCATATCTATTGACACTTATGTGTACAGCCACCAGGTATCCTGTGGCCATACCGTTGCGTTCACACAAAGCACCTGGCATTGTGAAAGAGATCATTAAATTCTGTACCACTTTCAGGTTGCCAATCAGATCAAGGATCCAATTTTATGTCAAGAGTTTTTGGCAAGGTGATGAAACAGCTGAATATCAAACACCAAGTATCAAGCGCATATCATCCACAGTCACAAGGTGCGATAGAGAGGTTTCATCAGACCCTCAAAACTATGCTTAGGATCTACTGCACAGATTGTGAAAAGGATTAGGATGAAGACATTCCTCTTCTCTTGTTTGCTATCTGTAACACAGTCCAGGAGTCACTTGGTTTTAGTCCCTCGAAAATTAGTCTTCAGTCGTTCTATCCATGGCTCATTACAAATTCTGCAGGAACAGCTGCTCTCCTTAGATCAGTCTCTTTCCCCTTCTAAGTGTATCTTGGATCATGTGAGCTCTTTTCATGACGGCTTGCATTCTGTCTGGGACTTAGCAAGGCAGGCATTAGCATCATTTCAAACTCGTATGAAAGTTCAGTATGACAAAGTCTACCCAGCACTCTTTTAAAGAAGGAGATGAGGTTCTTGTATTGTTAACTTTGCCTGGTTCAGCTCTTTAGGCCAAGTTTTCAGGGCCTTACGTAATTGAAAAAAATATTGAGTGAGACTGATTATGTTGTTAAGACTCCTGAAAGGAAGAGAAAGTCACGTGTTTGTCATGTTAATATGCTAAAACTCTATGTGTCTGGCCCTGATTCTAGAGAACGCCCCTGTCCTCCTCAGTCTCATCAGCAGCTGGAGTCTCGGTCAATATGTCCCCTTCTGAGTACTCCCCAGAGATGGATGGTCTAAATTCAAGTGATGTCTACTTCCTCTGTGCTTGTTTACCCAACACTGAAACTCTTTTAGCTCTCCCCTCTATGCTGACTCATTTGCCAGTCTCAGCTCGGACTGACATCTTAAGTCTAGTTGAAAGGTGTCCAGCACTTTTTTCTGATGTTCCCTCCAGGACAAATGTCCTAAAACATGACATAAATGTAGGTGAGAATATTCCAGTCAAACAAAATGCCAACAGAGTTAATACGACTAAACGTGCAATTATGAAACAAGAAACCCAATACCTAGTTAACCAGGGTCTCGCTGTACCCAGTTCCAATCCATGGTGTTCACCTTGTTTGTTAGTTCCCAAGCCTGATAGTACGTTCCGCTTCTGTACTGATTACAGAAGAGTGAATGCTCTAACCAAAGCTGACTCTTTCCCTCTTCCCAGGATGGAAGGCTGTATCGATAGAACTGGTAGTGCTAAGTTTGTAGGTTGCTTAAAGGCTACTGGCAAGTTCCCCCTCACTGACCGTGCTTCATAAATATCTGCTTTTGCCACCCTAGATACAGTCCTACAGTACAAAGTTATGGCCTTTGGATTAAGAAATGCTTCAGCTACTTTGCAGAGATTGAGTCATGTTCTTGCTGATGTAAGTAATGTGAAACATATCTTGATGATGTGGTGTGTTTTTCGGACACTTGGAAAGATAATCTTCAGACCTTAGACATCGTATTTAGTCATTTTCAGAGTGTTTGTCTTACTCTTAACCTTGCCAAATGTGAATTTGGCCATACAACCGTAACCTATCAAGTTGGTCAGGGAACAGTTTGCCGACTGGATGCCAAAGTCCAGGCTATTAAGGCCTATATTGCACCCAAGACAAAACGTGAGCTCAGAGACTTCTTAGGTATGTCTGGATACTATAGAAGTTTCTGTCGGAATTTTTCAGATGTTGCGAAACAACTTACCAACCTCTTTCGTGATTCTGTACCTTTTGTTTGAAATTTCCCTTGTCAGTCTGCATTTGATGCTCTAAAGACTTTGCTTTGTAGTGATCTAGTTTTGATTGCTCCCGATTTCAGTAAATCATTTAAACTTGAAGTAGATGCCAGCGGTACCGGAGCTGGTGCAGTGTTGCTCCAAGAAGATGAGCAACCCTCATCATGTAAATTACAGTACCATTAGAGAAAGAAGCCCTTGCTCTTTTACTTGCCCTACAACATTTTAAAGTTTATCTTGGATCCAGTTCACAGCCCATTCATGTTTTCACTGACCATAACCCACTTGTTTTTTTTACAACAAATGTGCAACTCAAACCATAGACTAATGCGCTGGTCTCTCATTTGTCAAGCTTTAATCTGAAGATAATGCACAAAAAAGGTACTGATAACAATATTGCTGATTCAATGTCTCGATTAAATGCATAACTTATTATTTGAGGTTTGTTATTAATGGTGGAGCTGTTACGACTTCAGTCGTATTGTGTTATGTTGTTGTCTCTGTGTCTGTCTGTGTCTTTGTTTGCAGGTGCGTAGCTGTTCTGATTGGTGTCACCTGTACTCTCCTGACTGATACTACAAAAGTCAGCTGTCCTTTAAAAGATGCACCTTAACACTCAGTGACAGACTTTGTTCTCGATTGCATCTCATGTGTGCTTGTCCTACTGCCAATTTAGTTTTATTTGCCAGTTGTTTTTTGACTTTTGCTAGTACTTTGTGATTACAACTTTTGCCATCTCCTTTGGTTTTGTTAACCGAAGCGCTGTGTATATCTTGTTATATTTTTGTACATTTGGGAAGTTCTGTGTATTTACTTTTGTGTTTATTTGTTCGGTAAGTTAGGGGACGAGTAAGCTGGGGTTTTGTTTATAATTTGGCTTTGTCGGCTCCTGAAGCTTGTGCTCCTGCTTTTACAAACTAAACCACCCACAACGCAAAGAAACAAGTCTCATTCTCTTCTCTGTTGTGGTCTGATATCCTATTTATCTGACGGCTAACACTCTGTTTGTGTAAACAAGAAGTTTTCAGATCAAATAGAAGTACGGAGTGCCACAGGGCTCAGTCTTAGGTCCCCTGCTTTTCTCCTTATATATGCTTCCCCTGGGAGACATTATCAGGAACCATGGAATCAGTTTTCACAGTTATGACAACGATACTCAGTTTTGTATTTCCTTGAGACTTGATGAGATCTCACAATTTTGTCATGTGTGAACTGAGCACAAGTGCAAGGTTATAAGAGTTTATTGAACAAATCTTTAAAGATAATGTGACAAAACATTAATAGCATTCAAATGACAATAAGTTAAGTAGGGTTTCAAAGTGCACAGGGAAATAGAAGACATTTCATAATCTAATGTAGAACTTGAAGTAGAGACTCATGAGGTAAGAATTCATATGAACATAGAAAAGTCTAAGGGTCCAAAGCAAGCACAGTTCAAAGTGTTAGAAATACAATAGGCAATCCACAAGAGAGTAATCCAAACTGGAGAGAGAGTGGAGACAAAACTCATGAATGAGCACAGAACTCAGGGTGAGCACTGTTTAAATAACACAACCAATCTTCTGTAATGGCTTGCAGGTGAGTTCTCCACTAATTACAGCAAAACAGGAGAACCAGCACGTGAGGTTAATCTAGTAGTGACTGCTGGAACTCGTGTGACCAATTTTCCAAGTTAGCTGAGTGTATCAATGATATCAAAGACTGGATGGCATAAAATTTTCTTCTGCTCAATTCTGACAAAACAGGGTTATTAATTATTGGACCAAAAACTGCTAGAAGTAAGACACTAGAATATAATTTAACTCTCGGTTGATGTACTGTTACATCATCTTCTACAGTTAAGAACTCGGTGTTATGTTTGATCACAATCTGTCCTTTGAAAATCAGAATTCCAATCTTTACAGAATATCATTCTTCCACCTTAGAAATATTGCTAAGTTACGACACATGCTCTCTGTATCTGATGCCAAAAAACTAATTAATGCATACATGACCTCAAGACTAGATTATTGCAATACTTTACTGGGAGGATGTTCTGCAGGTTCAATAAATAAGCTTCAGTTGGTTCAAAATGCAGCAGCTAGAGTGCTGAATATAACCAAGAAATTTGAACATGGTCTAACTCCTCAGTACTTAAGTGACCTTCTGTCATGCTATAATCCATCTACACCAATCAGCCACAACATTAAAACCACCTGCCTAATATTGTGTAGGTCCCCCTCGTGCCGCCAAAACAGCGCCAACCTGCATCTCAGAATAGCATTCTGAAATGCTATTCTTCTCACCACAATTGAACAGAGCGGTTATCTGAGTTACCGTAGACTTTGTCAGTTTGAACCAGTCTGGCCATTCTCTGTTGACCTCTCTCATCAACAAGGCATTTCCGTCCACAGAATTGCCGCTCACTGGATATTTTTTGGTTTTGGCACCATTCGGAGTAAATTCTAGAGACTGTTGCGCTTGAAAATCCCAGGAGATCAGCAGTTACAGAAATATTCAAACCAGCCCGTCTGGCACCAACAATCATGCCAAGGTCCAAATCACTGAGATCACATTTTTCCCCATTCTGATGGTTGATGTGAACATTAACTGAAGCTCCTGACCCATATCTGTATGATTTTATGCACTGCACTGCTGCCACATGATTGGCTGATTAGATAATTGCATGGATGATTGTTGGTGCCAGATGGGCTGGTTTGAGTATTTATGTAACTGCTGATCTCCTGGAATTTTCTGAGTTTATACACATAATTTGTGGATTGGATCCTTCCAATTTGTTAGAAATTCGCTACTGGTTTTGATATTACCCACTTAATGTAATATCATCAATATTTAATGCACACTCTTAATGCTTACACAGACCTATAACTACTGACATTTATATCATGTCATTGTTTCGTATTCGGTCAAACAGTTAATAATATTGTAATAATATAAGAGCCTACACTATCTACCTACACATAAGATATGAAAGCAAGCTTACAAGTTACTGTCGCTATCATGCCTCCATCGGTCTCCACCACTCCAGCCATCAACCCCTCTAGATCAGCCGCATTCTAATCCGTTTCACCTGTCTTCCATCAAGTAATCAAGGACTACATATACACTCCCCTATTTCCCTCAGTATTTGTTGAGTCTCATCTAGACCACACTGTTCTCTCCTCTATGTGTAAGCAGGTATATTAATTAGTCCTGGGGCTCCCCTGTCTGGTACGTCATAATCCAGGTATCTCATGGACTAACAGAGAGGTGTGTGCCTGGGGCGATTCTTGCTTTTTGTCTTGCCTGTGCATTCCGTATCATCATCCCTCTACCGTTAAAATCTTTACTCTGAAGAGGCCCATCCAGTGCTTTACCACCACTGTCAAGAGTCCTACCATTGCCAAGGAGGTAAACCTGTTTACAAGGAATTCACCAATGTGTTCGTCCCCAAAAGGCCTCTCAATTTCCACCTCACCGTTCATGGGACTGTGCCATCGACCTGTTACCCAGTGCTCCACTTCCTCATGGGAAGATGTACCCACTGTCCCTTCCAGAACAGCATGCGATGGAGGCCTACATCATGAAAGCACTTTACCAATGCTACATTCGTCATTCACTCTCCCCAGCCATTTCCAGTTTCTTCTTTGTGGCCAAAAAGGACGGTGGCCTCTGACCCTGTATCGATTACCATGCTCTGAACGACCTTTTCCATCAAATTCAAGAATCCACTACCCTCCCATCGAGCAAAATGTAAATTCAGCTGAAAAAGCCTTCCTTATTTGGGACACATCATTACTGCGCAAGGCTTGCTCCCTGATGATGGTCACATTCAGGCTATTCTTAAAGCGCCAGCCCCCACTGATTCTGTCAAACTACGCTCATTCTTGGGACTTACATCCTGATACTCACATTTCGTACCAATCTACTCTATGGAGGTAGAGCCGATGAGGGCATGCCTAAAGAAAGAAGGTGTTTTCAGCTGGACTGTGAGGGCACAGAAAAGTTTTGAGCAATTGTAGGCGCTCATTGTGAACAGCCCAGTTCACAAGATTGCACAGATTAGTAACCTGTGATGCCTTAGACTACGGTATAGGGGCCAAGCTTACACAGATTCATGCCGATGGTTCTGAGCATACTGTCACATTTGCTAAACGCTCTCTCTCCACTGCAGAGCGAATGTATGCCATAGTGGAGAAGAAAGCCTTGGCCTGCGTGTGGGCTGTGGAACGGTGGCGAACTTTTGGGGGCATCATTTCAAACTTCGTACGAACCATCAGGCACTAACCACACTGCCAGCCACAAAAGGGATGGGGCTTGCTGGAATGCGCATCACAAGGTGGTCTGCACGCCTGCTTTGCTTCAACTATGAAGTACCTTACAAACCAGGATGAGAAAACTTAACAGCAGATTGCCTTTCACACCTACCCTCGCCCACCTGTGAGGATGCTGATTTTACCACTGAACCTGATATGGTGGCTCTTCTCTCTATTGAAATGTGTGCAGTGACAGCGGAACAGTTTTCTAAAGAGCTTGCCCTGAATTAACGGCTCTGTGCCTGCAACAACTCACAGGCTGGCCTAGAAACGGGAAAGATGCTCCACTTGAGCTGGCCTCATACTTCCCTGTTAGGGATGAACTTGTGGTGCAAAACCTGATCATTAGAGATTCACACTGTTTGGTCATGCCCTTTTCTCTGCATGGAACCCTAATCGCTCTAGCACATTAGGGTCACCAAGGCTTTTTCAGGACCAAACAGCGTCTTCGTGAATTGTACTGTGGTCTGGCATGGACCACTCAGTTCAGTCTACAATTTCCTCTTGCCAGCTCTGCCAAAGTCATGACAAATGTGTTTAAGGGTGAGATAAAGCTGTTTGCGAGCAGCCAATGAAGACCAGAGGCAGGTTTTTTGTTACCAAATTATGTAGGTCAGTACAGGAAGTAAGTCTGGAATTACTTACGACTCATTTCAGGTGCTCAAAATCGGTTCTTTCTTTTGGGAGTCAATAACTCCATTTGTCGTGCACTTTGATTTTTGAAACTTTGCAGACTTTTTTACATTCACAAACAGCTATATAACACAACATGAAAGGTAATATTTGAAAACACATAAGTGCTCTTTAAGATATTATAAAGCAATTGCTTACACTATTGTTAATATTTGCGGATTTGACATTCTGAAAAATGTATATTCTTGTTGGGTTACGGTATTGTTCAGGTCATGACTATGTTCTGTCAATTATACATTTTCAAATTAGTAGGCAAAGTGCTACTGGTAGAATAAGATGAGTGTGGCAGCGGGGGCGTGGTCAAGCGTCCGTCCGGAGAGAGAGAAAGCGGTAAGGGCGCTTGCAGCTGAACTAGATTATGTTTAACACCTGTCTCTAATTCCAGTGAGCATGGGGAGAGCGGCATATATACAGCCAAGCCACCAGCAGCAGAGAGAGAGAGTCTGGCACAAGGAAAGCCACGGTGCTACAGAAGCTGTTGTGCTTAATCTATTGTGTTTGTGAAGCAAAACCATCAGGTTTTCCCCATTTGAGCTACTATACAGGCAGCACCCGCGCGTCGTGCTTGATGTTATGCGCGAAGCTTGGGAGGAGAGACCTTCAAACAGTAAGAATGAAATTCAATACGTTCTTGATCTTAGAGCAAAACTCCACACTTTGGGGCAACTAACACAGGAGAATTTGCTCCAAGCTCAAGAACGACAGTGCCAACTGTATGACAGGGGAACTCGGCTGCGGGAATTTGCACCAGGAGATAAGGTACTCGTATTACTTCCCACATCGAGCTCCAAATTACTCTCTAAGTGGCATGGACCCTTTGAGGTCATACGACGAGTGGGGGATCTCGATTATGAGGTAAAGCGAACCGATAGAGGGGGCGCACGTCAAATATACCACCTCAACCTTCTGAAATTGTGGAGCGAGGCGGTCCCTGTGACGTTGGCTATGGTAGTCCCGGAGAGGGCGGAGCTTGGGCCAGAGGTGAATACAAAACACAATCATTTCACTCCAGTCGCTTGCGGAGACCACCTCTCACCGTATCAACTCACAGAGGTTGCCAAGTTGCAGAAGGAGTTTGCAGACGTGTTTTCCCCTCTACTGGGTCGTACGAACCTCATACAGCACCACATCGAGACCGAGCCGGGGGTGATGGTACTTAGCCGTCCCTACCGATTGCCCGAGCACAAAAAGAAAATTGTCCAGGAAGAATTGGATGCTATGCTTGATATGGGGGTAATAGAGGAATCCCACAGCAACTGGTCCAGCCCAGTTGTTCAAGTTCCTAAGAGCGACGGGTCTGTATGATTCTGTGTGGATTATAGAAAAGTCAACGCGGTGTCTAAATTTGACGCATACCCAATGCTTCACGTTGATGAGTTGCTCGATCAGTTGGGCACTCCTCAATTTTATTCGACCAAGGGTTATTGGCAGATCCCCTTGACACCAATTTCCCGTAAAAAACAGCTTTCTCCACACCGTTCGGATTACACCAATTTGTGACGCTTCAGACAGAGGGCTGGGGGCCGTACTCGCGCAGGTGGGGGAGGAGCGCCCGATGCTGTACATTAGCTGTAAGCTCTCGTTGAGGGAGTCTAAGTACAGCACTGTGGAAAAGGAGTGTCTCGCCATCAAGTGGGCGGTTCTTACTCTCCGGTACTACCTGTTGGGGTGGGCCTTCACCCTCTGCTCGGATCACGCCCCACTCCAGTGGCTCCACCGCATGAAAGATACCAACGCGCGGATCACCCTTTGGTATCTGGCTCTTCAGCCATTTAAGTTCAACGTGGTCCACAGACTGGGAGCGCAGATGGCTGTCAGGCCGGATGCCCCCCCCGGGCTGAGTCAGGCGGTGAGGATATGTGGCAGCGGGGGCGTGGTCAAGCGTCCGTCTGGAGAGAGAAAAAGCGGTAAGGGTGCTTGCACCTGAACTAGATTATGTTTAACACCTGTCTCTAATTCCAGTGAGCATGGGGAAAGAGGCATATAAACAGCCATGCTACCAGCAGCAGAGAGAGAGAGTTTGGCACAAGGAAGGCCACGGTGCTATAGAAGCTGTTGTGCTTAATCTATTGTGTTTGTGAAGCTGATGTGTTTAAGTAACTATATGCCTGTGAAGCTGATGTGTTTAAGTAATTATGTGCCTGTGAAACTGATGAGTTTGTGAAATTGTAAAGCACTGAGGTGGCCGATTAAAACTCGTACCTGAATCTGGAAACCCTGCTTCCCTGTGTTCTCCTTCCCTTCTGCCTGTGAAGCAGTCTCACAACGAGTTCCCTCGTTACATTTTTCTTAAAAAAAAAAAAAAAAAAAAAAAAGGGAAAATGTTATACAGTATGTTCATCTAAATTTCTCTGCCTGTTAGGAGTCGGAATTGAGCCTGAGATGTGTATGTGAAAAAGTAGAGGGAGAATAAAGGAGATGGTATGTAGAGCTCACGCTTGTGGCTTGCTGCAGTTCTTTTATTAGTTACTTATACATGCTAGACACAACACCAACCTTTACCCAAAACCCCCACAACTGGCAAGCACATTCCAGAGAAAGAACTGTGACCATGGAAGCTTGGGGTTTCCAGAAATCAAATTCCTTTGTTCCGTTCATTCAGTCAGAACACACGAACACTTAAAATTTTATACTGAATGACCATCATGTGACAGTCAGCCATTATACTCATCACCTGCTTAAAACTCATTGTTCAAGAGAGAGAGATTGAACGGACTCTCACTGGATCTGAACTTTTGTAAACTCTCTTTAGCCGGACCAAAACTAGTGCTATTCTGTCATCTCCAAAGGCACAAAATAAACTTTATTGGGTTTTTAAAATGTATATACATATATTACGAACTATAACACTATCAAAAGACTCCACTGTATCATCATTCTACACTGCACAATGCACAGTCTATTTTTGATAGTAAAAAATGTATCTAACACAAATGATTATAGCCTGATGTAATCTTTAACATATGTGTGATGACTTGTAATCACTTCTATAACTGGTGATTATGATTTTTAATCTTGTAATATCCATGTTGAAATGGTTAGGCAACTATTATTCAGAGCAGATATATCATGTTTGATATGTAAAAGTTTGCCTTTCCATAAGGAAAACAATGGGTGAATTCATTTTATCGTTATAATTTGTTGTATTTAAGATATATAGTTCATGACAAAAATATTTCCCTTTTTCGAGCGGGAAACAGGATCTTCATACACAAAGAACTCATAAATTACCTTTAAGATGGTGGAGAGAATGGACCACATGCCACTTCTGATTGGCCAAGAGCTTTTTCAGGGTTGGACTGAAAAGAAAGGGTTAAAAGGCCATGCCTGACCACCTCTCTCTCTCATCCATTCCTCTCTCTTCCATTCTTCCTTCCATACTCTTCCACACTCTTCAACACTCACCTGTCTTCAGTCTCCAAAATGTAATCTCTCTTTTCGGAACTCAGAGTTCGGAGAGTTATCATCATTAATCCAGTGTGCATAGTCAATTTCTGCCAAAACCGTCCCTTCAACTTCTTCAGAACTTCAAGACCAACTAAACACAAACTTCCACAAGCCAAGCCAGAGGACATCAAGGACTTCAACACCATACAATGTATAGCAAGTACAGACCTCCAAGCTTTCGCTGAAAGTGCTGGTGTTTCTTTAATATAATTTGAGTAACCTTATCTCAAATCACGGCATACTAAATGAAGTATTAAGGGTTCTAAAGGCATGGTGTAAGGACTCCAAAAAGTTCATTTTCCTGTTACATATAATTTCATTCATTCTGTCAAACTCATTAATCTGTGTTCATGTTTCATTTCTGTGTTAGTTAAGTTTATGTTGTAGTTTAGTCAATACAGTTTTGTTTGTATTCAAAGAGAAGTTGACTGTGGTATATTTTGATATGTATCTCGTCACTTGATTCTTAAGAGCTACGCTCTGTGCTCAAACCATATTTCAACATATTTGTGACATTATTTTCAATGGCCATGAGAATAATAGTACTCTAAGGAGTTAACAGATACGTCATACCAACTCAGCGCAGGCCGCAGAGTGATCAGGCATAAACCTTAATTCTTTCAATATTCCCCGAATTAGGACGAGTCATGTGGTGCCATGCGAGGTTCGGACGTGTGAACGGCGAGCTCTGCGCACTTTGCTAGTTTTAATACTTGTGTCATAATCCGATGAGATTCGATACACTCGGTTTCAAAACTGTTCTATGAAGACAATATGTCAAAGAATTAAAAATCCTTGGGCTCGAAGACATTAAAAGACACTTACGTGATCAAGCTGAAGCCCCTGTCCAGGCCGAAACCCGGGACTCAATTTGGATGGTGCGGTGAAAGAGATTTGGCGTCAACTGTCGAACATGTCGGCAATGCTGGCGAAGATCGTT
Source organism: Myxocyprinus asiaticus (assembly GCF_019703515.2). Classification (NCBI taxonomy): domain Eukaryota; kingdom Metazoa; phylum Chordata; class Actinopteri; order Cypriniformes; family Catostomidae; genus Myxocyprinus; species Myxocyprinus asiaticus. Next base: position 44,046,241 of record NC_059373.1, read on the forward strand.
TCTGACTTGGAGGATCTTGCTGTAATACGTCAATAGATCACTGCCATGGAGACTGATGGCTTACATGAGTGGGGGACTTTGAGAAAAGGATTGATTATCTGGAGTCATCGGAGAGGGAATTAGCTGCTAATCCGCTATGACCAAGACGGATTTGGAGCACGTTTGGCAAAAGTTGGAAGTCTTTGAGAACGTAATTGGCGAAACAATGTCGGAATTGTTAGAATTCCTGAGAATGAAGAAGGCCAAGATATGGTGAAATTCCTAGACAAGCTCTTCCTGGGTCTGCTCGACATAACAGGCCATAAGCTAGAAGTCGAGCGAGCTCACAAGAGTTCCGGCTCGGAGATCCACTGAGGGAGACAGGCCCTGATCAATTCTGGCCAAATTTCTGAGATCATCCGATAAAGATCTCGTGTTACGCGAGGCGAGGAGGTAAGGAAGACATTCTTGAAAGAATCACAGCATTTTTGCGAATTCGACAAGAGAAACATGATCGATTCAAGGAATGCAAGAAACTCTTACATCAACGGAAGTTCGCTTTTGCATTGATGTTCCCGTCCAAATTGAGAATAGATTCTAAGGATGGCCACAAAATATTTACATGCCCACAGCAAGCGATGTCCTTTATAAAGTCAGTGGAGTAAGTCATTGTATGATGCTCTCGATGCAGCCAAGTGAGCCTGACTCACTGAACATTCTCTTGACTGTCCAAGGAAACTGAGCACCAATTTTGTTTCTTATTGAGTTGGTTCCACCTTGTGGCTGGAGTTTGTTTTGTGGAATAACACTTCTTCAGGACAGTTTGTGGATGAATCTGCACATTCTTTGTGCTTATGTCTCCTATTGGATGGAGTTTGTTTTGTGGAATATATCTTGCAAACATTGGAGTGATTAAGGCATTAGTTGTACTCATGTAACAGCCAAGTGGGCCTGACTCACTGAACATTCACTTGACTGTCTGGGGAAATTGGGCACCTATTTTGTTTCTTTTTGTGTTGGTTCCGCTAGTGGCTGGAGTTTGTTTTGTGGAGGAACACACCTTTGGGACAGTTTATGGATGAATCCTCTCGTTATTTGTGCTTATTCCGCCTATTGGCTGGAGTTTGTTTTATAGATTATTTTCTGTTGTGTAATCCAGTCTCACAAAATTTGTATAGAAGCACCGGATTTGAGCAATCCCATGACAAAGTTGTCGTGGGGACCCTCATAGGCATGCATGACTGTGAGTTTGGAGGGATGGACGCCGGTTGGCGCTGTTTTGTTTTTTCTTTTTTCTGTTTGTTTGGTTTTGGGGGATGTTCGGGGTTTGATTGTTGCACTAATGTTGGAATGTGATCTTTTTAATTTTATTTTTGACACAATTTATTTTTCTAATATGTCAAAATGTCAAATGTTAGAATGAGTGGATTGTCTCTCTCCATGTGGAATGTGAATGGGTTGAGGCACCCCATAAAAAGGAAGGTTATTGCTTTTCTTAAACGTAAGAAATATGATATAGTGTTTCATCAAGAAATGCATCTTTCCCCGCAGGAAGCTGAAAAATTTGGGAAGATATGGGGTGGACATGTTTTCTTTATTGCTGGCTTAAGGAAGAGCAGGGGAGTTATTACACTGATAAGTAAACATCTACAATTCAAATGTCTCAAACAGATTAAAGATAAATTAGGAAGAGTCATTATTGTTTTAGCAGAAATTCAGGGGCAAAAGTTGATTTTGACTAATATTTACGCACCTAACGCTGATGATCAGGGCTTTTTTATAGATCTTGAAGGGATGTTGCAAGCTGCTGGTACTCCTCATGATATAATATTAGGAGGAGACTTTAATCTTTTGATGGACTCAGTCCTTGATCATAGTGAAGCAAAAGTGTGTAAGCCCCCTAGAGCAACATTGACACTTCACAGGATGTGTAAAAATCTTTGTCTTACAGATATTTGGAGACTTTTGAACCCATCTGGTAGGGACTATAATTTTTTTTCATCAGTCCCTAAGATTTATTCTAGAATAGATTTTCCTTTTATATCTAAGTCCCTCATTTCATTTGTTGTGGATTGCTGAATTTGAAACATCTTAGTCTCAGATCACGCCCTGGTGAGTTTAGAGGTGTTGCCACATACGGAGAGAAAGAAATCATATAGTTGGCACTTTAATGTATCCCTTTTGCAAAATCCTGAATTCCAACAAATGTTAAAGGCTGAAATCAATGTTTATATGGAGACCAACTTGTTCTCAGTATCCTCTGTGGGCGTGGCTTGGGAGGCACTTAAAGTGGTTCTTGGGGGTCGGATCATACAATATGCCTCATTCATCAAAAAATCAAAAGCACGAGAACTTGTGGAGTTGGAAGGGAATATTAAAAGTGCTGAGGCAGAGCTTAAGCACCGAATGTCATCTGATGGTCTCGGAGAACTGACCCGATTGAAATATTTTGTCGCAGAAGGTGGAGTTTTGGCTATTCAGGGCAAGACTGTCATACTTTGAGTCGGGGGACTCTTGGCTAGATATATAAAGCAGAAAGAGTCTTTTTCTACCATTCCCTCAGTGAAATCTGCTGGTGGTGAAATTTTTACCCTGGCCATTGATATTAAGAATGATTTTAAATAATTCTATCTTGATCTTTATAGTTCCACATCTTCATCTACTGATGAAGATATTAGAAACTTTGTGGAACCATTAGAACTCCCTAAACTGATGACTGAGCAAAAAAAATTCTCTTGATTCTGAGATAAACTTGGAGAAGCTTGGCGAGGTAATTAAGGCCTTGCCCACAGGCAAGGCTCCGGGGCCAGCTGGCTTTGCCGCTGAATTTTTTAGATCTTATGCTACAGAACTGGCTCCACTTTTGCTAGAAGTTTATATGGAATCATCAAAGAATGGAAAGCTTCCACCAACCATGACACAAGCCCGGATCAGTCTGATTCTTAAAAAGGACAAAGATCCAAGCGAGTGTAAAAGTTACCATCCAATTTCCCTGATCCAGCTAGATGTTAAAATATTGTCAAATTCTGGCTAACTGATTAAGAAAAGTTATGACATCTCTTATACATATAGATCAGGTGGGGCTTATTCGGGACCGCAGCTCTTCTGATAACATCAGGCGTTTCATCAATATCATGTGGTCAGTGGTGAATAATCAGACTCCGGTCGATGCTATCTCACTTGATGCTGAAAATGTGTTTGATATGGTAGAATGGGATTATCTTTTTAAGATTTTGGAAATATATGGGTTCGGGAATACTTTTATTGGATGGATTAAGTTACTTTTATAGACACCCGGTAGCGGCGGTACAAACAAATTAAACAGATTAATTTCAGATTATTTTACTCTGAATTGGGGCACCCGGCAGGTTTGCCCTTGTAAAGGGGTTATAAGGGAAAGGAGGAGGCGAGAACAGGCTTGACAATATAAATAATAGTTTAATAATAAACTTAAACAAAAACACACAAACATAAACACATACAGGGCAGCTGCCTGTAGTTCTCTCTCTCTCTCGAACTGCTGTCTCCGGTCGCCATTATCCCTCGCTCGCCTTATCAGGCTGACTGGGGTCCGGGCGTGCATCATTCCGGCCCGGCCCCGCCCTCCTCCGCGCTACAGCCCTCTTTCCCCATTATTGTTCTGTCTTGCCCTGGAACCATTAGCAGCTGCGATAAGAAAGGAAGATGATTTTCCAGGGGTGGTGGAGGGAGGTATGGCGCATAAGCTTTTGCTTTACCCTGATAATATTTTATTATTCATCTCTGACCCCGTTAGATCTATGCATTGCCTCCACAGAATTATTAATTCCTTTTCTAAGTTCTCAGGATACAGAGTTAATTGGTCTAAATCCGAAGCTTTGGCTCTGACAGCATACTGCCCAGTAACTGCTTTTCAGCCGGGCGTCTTCCAATGGCCCCAACAGGGCATTAAGTATTTGGGCATTTTATTCCCAGCAAATTTGTCTGTTAATTTTGACTCTTTAATAAAAAGGTTTGAGCAATGTGGGCAGGTGGGCTTCATTACATATATCTATGACTGGGAAGGTTAATGTTATTAAAATTAATTGTATTCCAAAATTTAACTTCCTGCTACGGTCTCTCCCTGTAGATGTCCCCCTCTCTTATTTCAAGCAATTTGATAGCATAGCGAAGTTCTTCATTTGGAATGGTAAGCGTCCCAGATTACATTTCAATAAATTACACAGGGCGATTGACAAAGGTGGGCTAGGACTACCCAAGATTTTGTTTTATTATTATGCATTCGGTCTCAGACATTTGGCTCATTGGTTGCTTCCACCTGAGAGAGCCCCTCCCTGGTTTTTTATTGAACATGAAGTTCTTGCCCTTATTTCGCTATTGCAAAGCCTCTCTATCAAACTAACCGGAGAAATTAAGTTACACCCCGATATCTTGCATTTGCACTCGGTATGGACAAAAGTGTCCAGAGTGTTTGATTCAGACATTTATTTAAATGTTGCCTCGAGCATATAGCTGAACCCAAAATTATGTATTAATAAGTCCCCCTTCTGCTGGTCAGAGTGGATTGTGAGGGGGTTGCTACACTCAGTGACCTATATGAGAGTGGAGTGTTGATCCTTTGAAAAATTGGTTCAACATTTTGGGATTCCCAGTTCTCAGATATTTTTATATTTACAGCTGCACCACCTGCTCTGTACAATTTTTGGGAGTAGCATACCCCCCCCCCCCCCAAAGGGGCAGACACTCTGGGAGTGGTGATTACTGCTTTTGGAAAAGGTCATGAGGCATCAGTGTATTACTCCTTGCTAATTAAGAGTCTGGGGGATGGAGCTTTAACTTCTATTAAGAGATTATGGAATAAAGATTTTAACTTGGTATTGGAGGAGGGAGTGTGGGCTAGGATTCTAGAAAAAATGTCAAGTCTGTATCTAGAGATGCAAGGGTGCGCCTTATGCAATTCAAGATTTTACATAAATTCTATTGGACCCCCTCTAGATTGTATAGGCTTGGTCTTAAAGACACATCTGCTGGCGATGCCAATCGGAAGATGGAGACACGGGCCATGTTTGGTGGTGTGCTGAGATCCAGGAATTTTGGTTAAAGGTTCAGAGTTTTGTGTGTGACGTGTTGAGCACTCAGTTTCGTTTTGCCCCAGACTCGTTTTGGGCGATGGGGCGGTCATAGACATATGATATAAATACTTAAAAAATTGGGTCCTGACCAGTGTTATGATAGGCAGGCAGATTGTTTTAAGGGGATGGAAGTCGGCTGGAGCGCCCTCAATGCGGGAGTGGTGCGAGGAGATGGGGAGGGTGGCAGCTTTCAAGGAGGTGTCGTGTAGAAGGTTGGGGATCTGGGATTCATTTGATGGGAAATGGGGAAGTTATTTATTTTATATTTTTCTGTTTTTATAATTTATTTATATATATACAGTGCATCTGGAAAATATTCACAGCACTTCACTTTTTCCACATTTTGTTATGTTTCAGCCTTATTCCAAAATGGATTAAATTCATTATTTTCCTCAAAATTCTACAAACAATACCCAATAATGACAATGTGAAAGAAGTTTGTTTGAAATCTTTGCAAATGTATTTAAAAAAATGTACATAATATTCACAGCCTTTGCTCAATTCTTTGTTGAAGCACCTTTGGTACCAATTACAGCCTCAGGTCTTTTTGAGTATGATGCTACAAGCTTGGCACACCTATTTTTGGGCAGTTTCTCCCAGTCTTCTTTGCAGGGCCTCTCAAGCTCCATCAGGCTGGATGGGGAGCGTCGGTGCACAGCCATTTTCAGATCTCTCCAGAGATGTTCAATCGGGTTCAAGTCTGGGCTCTGGCTGGGCCACTCAAGGACATTCACAGAGTTGTCCCGGAGCCACTCCTTTGTTATCTTGGCTGTGTGCTTAGGGTCGTTGTCCTGTTGGAAGATGAACCTTCACCCCAGTCTGAGGTCCAGAGCGCTCTGGAGCAGGTTTTCATCAAGGTTGTCTCTGTACATTGCTGCATTCATCTTTCCCTTGATCCTGACAAGTCTCCCAGTTCCTGCCGCTGAAAAACATCCCCACAGAATGATGCTTCCACCACCATGCTTCACTGTAGGGATGGTATTGGCCAGGTGATGAGCGGTGCCTGGTTTCCTCCAGACATGACGCTTGCCATTCAGGCCAAATAGTTCAATCTTTGTTTCTCATGGTCTGAGAGTCCTTCAGGTGCCATTTGGCAAACTCCAGGCAGGCTGTCATGTGCCTTTTACTGAGGAGTGGCTTCTGTCTGGCCACTCTACCATACAGGCCTGATTGGTGGAGTGCTGCAGAGATGGTTGTTCTTCTGGAAGGTTCTCCTCTCTCCACAGAGAAATGCTGGAGCTCTGTCAGAGTGACCATTGAGTCTTGGTCACCTCCCTGACTAAGGCCCTTCTCCCCCGATCGCTCAGTTTGGCTGGGCGGCCAGCTCTAGAAAGAGTCCTGGTGGTTCCAAACTTCTTCCATTTATGGATGATGGAGGCCACTCTGCTCATTGGGACCTTCAATGCTGCAGAAATTTTTCTGTACCCTTCCCCAGATCTGTGCCTCGATACAATCCTGTCTCGGAGGTCTACAGACAATTCCATGGACTTCATGGCTTGGTTTGTGCTCTGACATGCAGTGTTAACTGTGGGACCTTATATAGACGTGTGTGCCTTTCCAAATCATGTCCAATCAACTGAATTTACCACAGGTGGACTCCAATCAAGTTGTAGAAACACCTCAAGGATGATCAGTGGAAACAGGATGCACCTGAGCTCAATTTTGAGTGTCATGGCAAAGGCTGTGAATACTTATGTGATTTTTTTCGTTTTTTATTTTTAATAAATTTGCAAAGATTTCAAACAAACTTCTTTCACGTTGTCATTATGGGGTATTGTTTGTAGAATTTTGAGGAAAATAATGAATTTAATCCATTTTGGAATAAGGCTGTAACATAACAAAATGTGGAAAAAGTGAAGCGCTGTGAATACTTTCCGGATGCACTGTATATAAAAAAAACTGCACTGTAAATTTTTTGCTATAAGTAAAAATATCAAACTAATCAAATAGCCATTTGTCATATGTTGTTGGAAAGCTCTCAGAGAGTAGAATACAACCAGCCTATTTGTTTTACTCACAGATAAAAATATAGGGAGTAATAGCTAAGTAAATGTCTTTGACAATTATGTTGGTGTTGCTTATATGCCGCTTTTTCACTTATAACTTCAAGAAAAATAAACGAAACATAAAATATCACATACCATTACTTAGAGAAGGCAATTAACTTTCAAACGAGCCCAGGCACACAAGGTTATCGGATACATAGATCATTAGATAATCCACACAAATCACAATGTTACATATGGCCACCAGGAGATGGCGCCATGTAAATGACACAAACTCAATGTAAACGCATTGCATCAAAATTTACTCATTTTGTGAAATCTCATTACTAAAATCATGTCTGGATCCACTCACAATCCACTCTGACCAGCAGAAAGGGGACTTATCAATACATAATTTTGGGTTCAGCCATATGCTCGAGGTAGCATTCAAATAAATGTCTGAATTAAACACTCTGGACACTTTTTTCCATACCGAGTGCAAATGCGAGATAACGGGGTGTAACTTAGCTTCTCCGGTTAGTTTGATAGAAAGGCTTTGCAATGGCGAAATAGGGGCAAGGACTTCTTGTTCGATACGAAACCAGGGAGGGGCTCTTTCAGGTGGAAGCGACCAATGAGCCAAATGCCTAGCCCACCTTTGTCCATCGGCCTATGTAATTTGTTAAAATGTAGTCTGGGACGTTTACCATTCCAAATGAAGGACTTCGCTATGTTATCAAATTGCTTGAAATAAGAGAGGGGGACATCTATAGGGAGTGACTGTAGCAGGTAATTACATTTTGGAATACAATTCATTTTAATAACATTAACCTTCCCAGTCATTGATAAATGTAATGAAGCACACATGTCCACATCGCTGGAATCTTTTTATTAAAAGGTCAAATTTAACTAACTAAATCAGACAAATTTGCTGGGAATAAAATACCCAAATACTTAATGCCCTGTTTAGGCCACTGGAAGGCGCCCGGCTGGAAGGCCGCTACTGGACAGTATGCTGTCAGAGCCAAAGCTTCGGATTTAGCCCAATTGACTTTGTATCCTGAGAACTTGGAAAAGGTATTAATAATTCTGTGGAGGCAAGGCATAGATCTAGTAGGGTCAGAGACAAATAATAAAATATCATCTGCGTAAAGCAGTAGCTTATGCGCCACACCTCCCGCAATCACCCCTGGAAAATAATCCTCCTTTCTTATCGCGGCTGCTAATGGTTCCAGGGCAAGACAGAACAATAATGGGGAAAGCGGGCAACCCTGCCGAATGCCCCTATTCAAAGTAAAATAATCTGAAATTAGTCCATTTGTTTGTACTGCTGCTACAGGGTGTCTATAAAAGTAACTTAATCCATCCAATAAATGTACTCCTGAACCCATACACTCCTGAATCCCATTCTACCATATCAAACGCCTTTTCGGCGTCAAGTGAGATGGCAGTGACCGGAGACTGATCATTCGCTACTGACCACATGATATTGATGAAACGCCTGATGTTATCAGAAGAGCTACGGCCTTGAATAAACCCCACCTGATCTATATGTATAAGAGATATCATAACTTTACTTAATCGGTTAGCCAAAATTTTTGAACATTTTTTCATCTAGCTGGATCAGGGAAATTGGATGGTAATTTTTACACTGGCTTGGATCTTTGTCCTTTTTAATAATCAGACTGATCCGGGCTTGTGTCATGGTTGGGGGAAGCTTTCCATTCTTTAATGCTTCTGTATAAACTTCTAACAAAAGTGGAGCCAGTTCTGTAGCATAAGATCTAAAAAATTCAGCGGCAAAACCATCTGGCCCTGGAGCCTTGCCTGTAGGTAAGGCCTTAATTACCTTGTCAAGCTCCTCCAAGTTTATCTCAGAATCAAGATAATTTTTTTGCTCAGTTGTCAGTTTAGGGAGTTGTGGAATGGTTCCACAAACTTTCTAATATCTTCATCAGTAGACGAAGATGTGGAACTATGAAGATCAAGACAGAATTATTTTAAAAGCATTATTAATATCAATGGCCGAGGTAAATATTTCACCACCTGCAGATTTCACTGAGGCAATGGTAGAAAAAGACTCTCTCTGCTTTATATATCTAGCCAAAAGCTTCCCTGCTTTGTCCCCCGACTCAAAGTATGACTGTCTTACCCTGAATAACCAAAACTCCACCTTCTGTGACAAAATAGTATTACATCTGTATTTCAATCGGGTCAATACCCTGAGGCCATCAGATGACATTCAGTGCTTCAGCTCTGCCTCAGCACTTTTAACAGTCCCTTCCAACTCCACAAGTTCACGTGCTTTGGATTTTTTGGTGAATGAGGCATATTGTATGAGCCGACCCCTAAGAACTTCCTTAAGTGCCTCCCAAGCCACTCCCACAGAGGATATGAGGACCAGTTGGTCTCCATATAAACACTGATTTCAGTCTTTAACATTTGTTGGAAATCAGGATTTTGCAAAAGGGATACATTAAAGCGCCAACTATATGATTTCTTTTTCTCTGTATGTGGCAACATCTCTAAACTCACCAGGGTGTGATCTGAGACTACGATGCTTCCAATTGAGTAATCCACAACAAATGAAATGAGGGACTTAGATATTAAAAAAAAATCTGTTCAAGAATAGATTTTATGGACTGATGAAAAAAATTTATAGTCCCTACCAGATGGGTTCAAAAGTCACCAAATATCTGCAAGACCAAGATTTTTACACATCCTGTGAAGCGTCAATGTTGCTCTAGGGGGCTTCACTATGATTAAGGACTGAGTCCATCAAAAGATTAAAGTCTTCTCCCAATATTATATCATGAGGGGTGCCAGCGGCTTGCAACATCCCTTCAAGATCTATAAAAAAGCCCTAATCATCAGCATATATATTAGCTAAAATCAACCTATGCCCCTGAATTTCTGCTAAAACAATAATGACTCTTCCTAATTTATCTTTAATCTGTTTGAGATATTTGAATTGTAGATGTTTATTTATCAATATAATGACTCCCCTGCACTTACTTGAGCCAGCATTAAAGAAAACATGTCCACCCCATATCTTCCCAAATTTTTCAGCTTCCTGCGGGGAAAGATGCGTTTATTTGAAGAAACACTATTTTTCTTATGCTTAAGAAGAGAAATATCCTTCCTTCTTTTTATGGGGTGCCCGAACCCATTCACATTCCACATGGACAAAGACAATCCACTAATATTAACATTTGACATTTTGATATAATAGAAAAAATAAATTGTGTGTCAAAAACAAGATTATACAGACCACATTCCCCATTAGTGCAACAATCAAACCCCGAACTCCCCCCAAACCAAACAAACAGAAAAAAAGAAAATGTGCGCATTAACCCCGCGCACGACAGCACCAACCGGCGTTAATCTCTCTAAACTCAAAAGGTCCATGTACGCCTACAAAAGGCCCCGCGACAACTTTGCCATCGGATTGCTCAATTTTGCCTCACAAATTTGTGAGGCAAAATTACATAACAGAAAATACTTTGTAAAACATACCCTAGCCAATAGGCAGAATAAATACAAAGAACGTCTCGAAGGTGCGTTCCTCCACAAAACAACTTCCAACCAATATAAGGATGTTCAGTTTCCTCGAAAGACAAACAAATGCTCAGTGAGCCAGCTGTTTATGAGTGCAGCAGATAACGTAATCATTCCAGTTTCCCGCAAAAATACTCCACAAAACAAACTCAATCCAACAGGAGGCATAAGCACAAAGAACGAATAGATTCATCCACAACTGTCCTGAAGCAGTGTTATTCAACAAAACAAGCTCCAGCCACTAAGCGGAACCAACACAAAAAGAAACAAAACAGGCGTCCCGGTTCCTCAAATGGTCAAGAGTCAAATTCACTCGGAGGCCACATAAAAATAAATGTATTAATTAATAAATACACCATGACTTACTCAGTCCGTCAACTTTATAAAAGACATCCTTTTTGTGGGCATGTAGATGTTTTGCGGTAATCCATAGTGTCCATTCTCAATCTGGCCGGGAACTTCAGTGTAAAAGCAATCTTCCGTCAATGTAAACGTTTCTTTAAGGAAAGGTGTTATTCCACAAAACAAACTCCAGCCACTAGGCGGAGCCAATGCAAAAAGATGTACAGCGTATCAATCCACTCACATGAGAAACACCAAATGGTTTACTCACCCATTGTTTCTATGAAGAACAGTGCTTGTTTGGGGCATAAAAATACTTTGCGGCCATCCTTGGTGTCTGTTCTCAGTTTGGCCGGAAACATCAGTGCAAAAGCGATCTTCCGTTGATGCAAGAATTTCTTGCATTCGTTGAACCGATCACATTTCTCTCATCGAATACGCAAAGTCCGGGAACATATTGTGATTCTTCCAAGAAAGCTTTCCTTTGCTCCTCGCCTGGTGCAGCACGAGATCTTTATTGGATGATCTCAGAAATTTGGCCAGAATTGATTGGGGCCTGTCTCCCTCAGCAGATCTGTGAGCCAGGACTCTGTGAGCTCGCTCGATTTCCAGTTTATGGCCTGTTTTGTCGAGCAAATTCGGGAAGAGCTCATCCAGGAATTTCACCATATCTCTGCCTTCTTCACACTCAGGAATTCCAACAATCCGTACATTGTTCCTTCGGCTCCTATTTTCCAAATCTTCCAGTTTTTCCAAAATGCCTTCCAGGTCTATTGTGATCACGAGCGGATTAGCGGATAATTCCCTTTCCGATGACTCCAGATAATCGATCCATTTCTCAACATCTGCCACTCTTGTAACCAACTCAGAGAATTTTGTTTCCATCACCGTAATCGATCGACGTATTACAGCGAGATCCTCCAAGTCAGCAACAACCTTCGTCAGCATCACCGACATGTTGGACAGTTGACGCTGGATTTCTTCTCCCGCCGCACCATCCAAATCGAGTCCCTGGTCTGCAGGCCCGTCAGAGCTTTCATCTTGAGCACGTAAGTGTCTTTTAATATCTCCAGAGCCCAAGGATTTTTGACTTCTTTGCCATGTTTACCTCAAAGAACAAATATGTAGCTGGGTGTATCGAATCTCACTGGATTATAACATGAAAATAATTAAAAAACTAGCAAAGTGTGCAGAGCTATCAATGGGGAAGTTATTTGACATTTTTGGGGGACTCTCAAGGAGGGACTGTGGAGAGAGGTGTAGTTTTAGATGTGTATGATTATTATATACATATTTTTATTAATACATATTATTGTTTTTCTGTGTTTGTGTACTTGTGTGAGACCATAGGGATGTTCGCTGGGGGTAAGGGTGGGGTTGTTGATTGGGGAGGGGGTGGGGTAGTAGTGGGAGTTAAATGTTGATTCATTGTAAATGTGTTTTGTTTTTCTTTGTCTTACTTGAATCAATAAAAATGTTAATCTTAAAAAATATATATATATATTCCCAGAATTAATCATAATTCCCTTCTTGAGCTAAATTCCTGAAACATAAATTGTGAGCAGATACAACGAGCCTGTTGTATTACATATTTAATGATCATTTGTCATTTATCCTACATTTATTGGTGGTCGAATGCTGCCAGGATTCTTAAACTAATTATTTACATATAAAATCCTACAATACTTTGGGCTTAACAGGTACCACAGATTGTTGATGGGACACAGAACACAGCATGAAAGTATGTTAACAAATTGCAATATGTAATATATGTAAATATTAGTGCTGTCGGTCAATTACATTTTTTTGCATGATATTTCATAGTTAGTCACGATTTACTGCAGATTATGACAGTACTGGTATTTTGACTCTATATATACTTCTTTTTCTGTCAAAATGCATTTATTTCCCTCTTAGGAAAGAAAACAAAACAGTATGTAACAATAATGCTTTATTACAATTTTCCAAACAAAGCCTTCCAAAGGATAAAGATTGAAATTCACTAAAATAGTGGCAATTCAATTATCATTAAACATTTCTTAGTGGGAGGTTGACTACTGAAAGAACTATTCACCATAGGTTGCGTATTATTGCACATTAAATCTCTTCAACTCTCATCCTCCACAATATTAATCAGCTGGCAGACCATGACTAACCGCTTTGCTACAGCAATCATGAAGCCGCATTCATGATTTGTGTCAGGGCATCAACGACATCATTAAGTGCTGCATTGTACTCCACATACAAAAGAGCTGCAGAAGTCCTCTGCTTTTAGCGCTGGCACTGCCCACATAATGAAACTTCATCCGAATTGTCCAGCCTTCATCCAGTAATCATTAGCTGATGTTTCGAAAATTTTGTGGCAACAGCTTCAAAATTGAAAATATTTTAACTTTGAGCAGAGCAGCAACAGAGCCTCTACTGGAGAACTCATACTCATAATACAAAATGTTTCAAAGCAGCCTTGCAAAGTATAGTGTAGATGAGAAAGAAACCTTAAGAGGAGCCAAGATTCAGCAAGACACCATTAGTGGAGCATGCCTAGCTCTAGTGCTTACAGTAACTATTTAGGTATTTGTGAAAACACATAATTTTGCTTTTAAATGCATTGAGGTATTTGTGTATAAGTGTAGGTTTTATTTCCTAGTATAGAACATTAGTATTTATATTTATGGTAAGATGAATCCTTTCTTCTCTTTTGTGTTTTTTCTCAGTCTGTGATGTTCAAAAGGAACTTAAGCTCACCTTTACTGACCAATGATCGATTATGTGTTGTGAACACAAGGTATGTGTGGGACAACCACAAAACAATGTCTGATTTAAAGTGTAGAATATTTGAAGAGCACCATTCTCAAAGAAAGTTTTGTTTATATTATATATTCTACATACTCATGTAATAGATTGAGTGTGTGAGTATAAAAATATTAAACTGTTGGGTTAATTTTTTTTACCCAATAGGTGGGTTATTATATTAAGTTATTTCTAACATTGTTGGGTTATTTTTAATTTGAGAGCTCAGATGGATCCAGTGTATGCCACACTGCATTATGGAACCTCTCTGGCCAGCCGTTCCAGTTTTGGGAGTTTTTGAGAGTCTTCGACCCAAAGCCTGGTGTGTATATACCATAAGTGAGTGTGTGTATGTACAGATCCAGATCAGAAATGCAGATGCTGCATTATGCAGATGAACACTCGCCATGTGCTCATCCGTACTGGTGTTTAGGTGTTGTTGGAAAGCCGAGAGCCTCAGCTATATTAAATATCAGTATTTATTAACAATAGATGGATTACTTTTAGATATTGATGTAGTTCAACTTTAACCTCTTTAAATAAATTTTTCATAGATTCAGTATTGTGTCACTTCTGAATGATTGTATATGTCTCTCTCATTCTATTACCAAACAACAGCTTTTTTCCCTGAATATTCATCACATATTCTTTTCATTATTGTGTGAAACATTGATTGTGTTTTTGAGGATGAAGAGGAGCCTCAGCAGAAGAATGAATGTATGTCTGAGGAGAAACTGAATGAGAATGGTGAGAATGGTGAGAGAACAACTCAATGGTCATTACTTTATACATATTGTAGAAAGATCTATGTGAAACAGCTATAGATAAAACATAGAGTGTTTTATTGTTTTGTTTTGTTTTTTGAGGTTAACCCTTGTAAAGTCTTGCATTCTTTAGATTATTTACAGATTCTCCTAGTCAGGGTAGATGTCATATTAAATAGACAGATAAAAAACAGAGAGTCTTACAGTCTGTGCCACAACTTCTTATGACAGATGAGTATCAAATAAGAACACACAAGCCGGGATTTCATGAACTCGACTCCCTTACAGCACATGTCAGCATTACAACTACAGGTGCATCTCAATAAATTAGAATGTCATGAAAAAGTTCATTTATTTCAGTAATTCAACTCAAATTGTGAAACTCGTATATTAAATAAATTCAATGCACACAGACTGAAGTAGTTTAAGTCTTTGGTTCTTTTAATTGTGATGATTTTGGCTCACATTTAACAAAAACCCACCAATTCACTATCTCAAAAAATTAGAATATGGTGACATGCCAATCAGCTAATCAACTCAAAACACCTGCAAAGATTTCCTGAGCCTTCAAAATGGTCTCTCAGTTTGGTTCACTAGGCTACACAGTCATGGGGAAGACTGCTGATCTGACAGTTGTCCAGAAGACAATCATTGACACCCTTCACAATGAGGGTAAGCCACAAACATTCATTGCCAAAGAAGCTGGCTGTTCACAGAGTGCTGTATCCAAGCATGTTAACAGAAAGTTGAGTGGAAGGAAAAAGTGTGGAAGAAAAAGATGCACAACCAACCGAGAGAACCGCAGCCTTATGAGGATTGTCAAGCAAAATCGATTCAAGAATTTGGGTGAACTTCATAAGGAATGGACTGAGGCTGGGGTCAAGGCATCAAGAGCCCCACACACAGACGTGTCAAGGAATTTGGCTACAGTTGTCGTATTCCTCTTGTTAAGCCACTCCTGAACCACAGACAACATCAGAGGTGTCTTACCTGGGCTAAGGAGAAGAACAACTGGACTGTTGCCCAGTGGTCCAAAGTCCTCTTTTCAGATGAGAGCAAGTTTTGTATTTCATTTGGAAACCAAGGTCCTAGAGTCTGGAGGAAGGGTGGAGAAGCTCATAACCCAAGTTGCTTGAAGTCCAGTGTTAAGTTTCCACAGTATGTGATGATTTGGGGTGCAATGTCATCTGCTGGTGTTGGTCCATTGTGTTTTTTGAAAACCAAAGTCACTGCACCCGTTTACCAAGAAATTTTGGAGCACGTCATGCTTCCTTCTGCTGACCAGCTTTTTAAAGATGCTGATTTCATTTTCCAGCAGGATTTGGCACCTGCTCACACTGCCAAAAGCTCCAAAAGTTGGTTAAATGACCATGGTGTTGGTGTGCTTGACTGGCCAGCAAACTCACCAGACCTGAACCCCATAGAGAATCTATTGGGTATTGTCAAGAGGAAAATGAGAAACAAGAGACCAAAAAATGCAGATGCGCTGAAGGCCACTGTCAAAGAAACCTGGGCTTCCATACCACCTCAGCAGTGCCACAAACTGATCACCTCCATGCCACGCCGACTTGAGGCAGTAATTAAAGCAAAAGGAGCCCCTACCAAGTATTGAGTACATATACAGTAAATGAACATACTTTCCAGAAGGCCAACAATTCACTAAAAATGTTTTTTTTATTGGTCTTATGATGTATTCTAATTTTTTGAGATAGTGAATTGGTGGGTTTTTGTTAAATGTGAGCCAAAATCATCACAATTAAAAGAACCAAAGACTTAAACTACTTCAGCCTGTGTGCATTGAATTTATTTAATACACGAGTTTCACAATTTGAGTTGAATTACTGAAATAAATTAACTTTTCCACGACATTCTAATTTATTGAGATGCACCTGTATAACACTTGTTAAAGGAACACACACACACACATATTCAGTTTGGGCTGTACCAACTACAGATACAGCTGAGGGGAGTATGGGTGAGTCCATCAGCTGCTTATACTACACTGTACAATGGCACACACTGTATACAGCTGTATAAAGGTCCCAGATCACATCTAATTCTCAGAACTCTGTTTTCTGGAGTTATTTAAGTTCTTTTGGAAAGATGTATTTTTAACATTTTGTCAGCTGAATGATCAACACCACTTTAAACAACAGCACGACCTATAGAATACACTGTACTTTTTTTTCCTAACAGCCTCGTTTTCATTCCCGTTAAGCATGGGGCTACTCTGACTAAGGTCAATTAGACAAACGCATTTCTCATGAAAATGTAAACACTAAATCATAACTTAAGATGAACTGCAGAACAGCAGCACATTAAATATGTTGTGCACAAGAAACACTGAACAGGGGAAGACACAACACAGAGAGCTACTGTGCTTCCATACCACATTTCAATAGAGATATTGTAATATATTTGTAAACATTATGACACCGTGTCTGTTTAATGCACAGATGTGTGTGTTCCTGAGAATGTGAACTCTGAACTGGAGGAGATATCAAAGGTACAGTCATATTTCTGTGTTCTGTCTGTTTTTCAGCAATGACACAGATTGTTCAATGGAGACATGATAAATCAAAACTCATTCATCACTAAATATTTGATTATTTCTTTATTTTATGGTCTTAATGTATGTTTTCACATATATACAGTATGGTCAAAG
The DNA here is from genome assembly GCF_019703515.2 of Myxocyprinus asiaticus. NCBI lineage: Eukaryota > Metazoa > Chordata > Actinopteri > Cypriniformes > Catostomidae > Myxocyprinus > Myxocyprinus asiaticus. Next base: position 44,063,435 of record NC_059373.1, read on the forward strand.
CACTTTCTGTCTTCTCTCTTCAGGTTCCTAAAGTTCACTGTGTTCATACTTATGTGGCACTTTTCAAGTTTCTCCCTCAAGAGTTAAATGATCTTGAGCTACAGTGAGTCCAGTGTGTGTGTGTGTGTGTGTGTCTGTGACAAATTCTCCACTCACCAGAGAACACATTCATTACAAATGAGAAGGGGACAGTACTTCTGCAAATACAAACATAAGTAGACAAGTGCACGTCTGTGTGATATACAGTATGCATTAGATGGATTGAAACAAATATATGATTTTGTGTGTGACTCCCTCTCTTTCTTTTAAACACAGTCCAGGTGACAGAGTTCAGGTGATCGACGATTCTAATGAAGAGTGGTGGAAGGTGAGCAGTTCATTCAACAATATCACAGCAGTAATCTTTTCAGAGATATTACGTCAGACGGGTGTTTCTTTAACTTTGGGCACTTTTAGTACTGTGGATTGATAAAACATTTTTCACACTCTCACTAGTTTATTTAATTTTTCAATGTCCAGCAGTTTATGTCCATGCATCACAGGAGATTTTTGTCAAGAAAATTCCCAGCCCAGTGTCATTTCCAGCACATCTCAAAGTCTGTATTGTGTTTATTAGAATTCTGCAGTGGAAATGATACTGATAGAAATGACATTTTTAAAGTTTTTAAAAATAAAATGGCAACTCCTTTGTCTTGCTTAGGCTAATTTCATAGCTAACATTTTATGTACCCTAAAATACATCCAATTAAATAATATTTTCACACTTTTTGCATAATTTGGTAACATTACAGATTGAATGGAAATCTTCTGCTCATAACTGATATTTCCCTTGATTTTTCTTTGTTTTGTCTCATATTTCATCTCAAGCATGCTCTTCACTGACACTTTTGTACACTTGATTAACAAGTACACTAACTTTTGAAAAAAACATTATTAGGGGGAAAATGTTTTGGTGTGGTGGAAACAACTGTGGGAGAGTTAAAATGTTTGAAAAGTTGAAAGAAATCATTTTCACAAATATTCCAGTGGTTTGTTTATTTCACTCTTTATTTAGAATATGATAATTTTAATCATGTAATATTTAGTATTTTTTTATAATGGATTTTCATAGTTTAATATTGAAAGTCTGGGTCTGGGACAAGGCTAAATCTTGTACATATATAATTTGTACATACAAAGCATTTGAAAGTACCAAAAAATGAATGATGAAGGCCTGGTCAAAAGTTTCAGTCAGTTTTAATGTCATCTTCATATAACAAAAAGAAAAAAGTTTAAATCTGTTTGTTTTAATATAAAACAACCCCTGGAACATGAAATTGCCCGCAGTTGAAGAAACACCCATTTATTGATTTTCATATATTGAGTTTGACATTTACTGACATTGATTTTGATATCTGTCTGGAGTAGCTTTTTTATCAAATTGCAAAGGCAATGCAGTTAATTGAGTTAAATCTCTCTTAATTTTAAACATTTAGGTGATTAAGAGGTGTACAACATGTGCTTTTGTGTGCAGGGTAAATGTGGTGATAGAGTTGGATTCTTCCCAGCTAATTTTGTGCAGCGAGTGCATCCAGGTGAGAGAGTCTGGAAGGTGACGCAAGGTGTCCATGGCAACAAGGAGCTGGGTCACATGACTGTGAAAGAGGCTCAGGTAACATCACATCTATATTGACCTGTTATCACTGATAACCACGCCACCATGTTTGTGACCAATATTCCATTTACCTTCATTGTGCTCTACTGTGAGATGCAACATAAACCTTCTTCAAGAGTTAAAAGCAGCTCCTACATTCATACAGACGGGATCGTCACAGACGTTTTTTAATACTGTGACTAAATCAGACCAGAAAACATCACAAAAACATTTGTAACGTCTGAATGAGAGATGTTTACAGTGATGTACCAGCAGGGTTGGGGAGTAACGGATGTTCATCATGATGGCGCCGCGGATGGCTGCCTCGGTGTGGAGCTACTCAGTTCTTTTGTTGTTTTTGTTTGTTTGTCCTGGGTTTAGTAATCTTTTTCCAGTCAGTTTTAACAGAGACGAACTGCTGAACATTCAACAGCATATACCAGACAATCTTTTCCCGGTTTTCGAATATTCAGACGTTTTGCTAGACATTTTAGTTGGAGGCGCAGCTCTGCTGTTCAAGAGATGCAGGCGAGGGAGACGAGCCGGTGCGCTGGTCAAACTCCGTCGGCACAGATTTTGAACAGCGCTGCCGAGTATTCACTTAGCGAATCTCCGGTCTCTTCCTAACAAAACGGACAACTACATCTCCTCACCCGCACAAACAAGGACTTTTCAACCTCTGCTGCCTTGTGCTTCACAGAAACCTGGCTGAGTGAAGCCATTCCAGACAGCGTGTTACATCTGCCGGGCTTCCAGCTGTTCAGAGTGGATCGCATCGCGGAGTTGACGGGGAAAACGAGAGGCAGTGGAACATGCTTTTATATCAATGAAAGTTGGTGTACAGATGTAACAACGTTAAAGAGGATGTGCTGTCCTAATTTGGAAGCGCTCTTTATTAACTGTAAGCCTTTCTACTCGCCGCAGGAGATTTCCTTGTTTATTCTGGTGAGTGTGTATATCGCACCAAACACGTGTTTAAACACAGCGCTGCAACAGCTGGCTGATCAAATCACAGACATGGAACGACAATACCTGGACTCAGTTATTATTATTCTTGGGGATTTTAACAAAGCAAATCTCACACGTGAACTGCCCAAATACAGACAGCACATCACAAGCCCCATCAGAGACAGGAACATACTGGATCATTGTTACACAACAATAAAGGATGCATATCGCTCTGTCCCTAGAGCAGCTTTGGGAATCTCTGATCACTGTCTGGTTCATCTTCTTCCAACCTACAGGCAGAAATTAAAATCAACCAAGCCTGTAGTAAGGACTGTAAAAAGATGGACCAGTGAAGCAGAGCTGGAACTACAAGCCTGCTTCGATCGCACGGATTGGAGTGTTTTTGAGGCTGTAGCCACAGACCTGGACGAGCTCACAGATACTGTTACATCATATATCAGTTTCTGTATCATATGTGCATTCCTACTAGGACTTATTTAAAGTTCAACAATGACAAACCGTGGTTTACAGCAGAGATCAGGCAGCTTCGTCAGGCCAAAGAGGATGCTTACAAGGGTGGGGATAAAGTCTTGTACAATCAGGCCAGGAACACACTGAACAAGAAAATCAGAGTGGCTAAAAGAAGATACTCTGAGAAGCTGAAAAACAAGTTTTCAGCTAATGACCCTGCATCAGTGTGGAGTGGCATGAAACAACTCACAAATTACAGGACTCCTACCCCCAATCCTGTAGGGAACCAACAACTGGCTGACGACCTGAACGTGTTCTACTGCAGATTTGAAAGGCCCAATCTCACACCCCACACCCACTCTGACCTTCACGTCACACAAACACCAACACCTCCTGCAACCCCCCTCCTCCCCCCTCCTGCTACTCAACCTTCACTTAAGATCTGTGAAGATAATGTGAGCCGCGTCTTTCGGAAACAAAAGACGAGGAAATCTTCAGGCCCAGATGGCGTCTCACCAGCGTGTCTTCGATCCTGTGCTAACCAGCTGGCCCACATCTTCACACAGATCTTCAATAGATCACTGGAGCAGTGTGAAGTCCCATGCTGCTTCAAACGCTCAATCATTATTCCTGTCCCAAAGAAACCAAAAATCACAGGACTTAATGACTACAGACCTGTCGCCCTGACATCTGTGGTCATGAAATCATTTGAGAGGCTGTGTTGGCCCACCTGAAGAACATCACTGGACCCTTTCTAGATCCCCTTCAATTTGCTTATCGAGCAAACAGGTCTGTAGATGATGCAGTCAAATAGGATTGCATCATATCCTGCAACATCTAGACAGACCAGGGACATATGCAAGGATCCTTTTTGTGGACTTCAGTTCGGCTTTCAACACCATCATCCCAGCTATACTCCAGAATAAATTACACCATCTTTCTGTTCCCATGCCTATCTGTCAGTGGATTACCAGCTTTCTGACGGACAGGCAGCAGCTTGTGAGACAGGGGAAACTCACTTCTAGCACCTGTACAATCAGCACTGGTGCCCCCAGGGATGTGTGCTCTCCCCACTACTCTTCTCCCTCTACACCAATGACTGCATTGCCAAGGACCCCTCTGTCAAGCTCCTGAAGTTTGCAGATGACACCACTGTCATCGGCCTCATCCGAGATGACGATGAGTCTGCATACAGAAGGGAGGTTAAACAGCTGGCTGTCTGGTGCAGTCAAAACAACCTTGAGCTGAGATCATTGTGGACTTTAGGAGGAACACCCCAACACTGACCCCCCTCACCATTCTAAACAGCACTGTGGCACCATCTCACAGAACCTGAAGGGGGAGACCCACATTGACTCCATTGTGAAAAAGGCCCAGCAGATGTTGTATTTCCTTCGCCAGTTGAGGAAATTCAACCTGGCACAGGCGCTGCTGATACAGTTTTACTCAGCAGTCATTGAGTCTGTCCTCTGCACTTCAATAACTGTCTTGTTTGGTTCAGCTATGAAATCAGACATCAGAAGACTACAAAGGACAGTTCGGACTGCTGAGAGGATTATTGGTTGCCCCCTGCCCCCCCTTCAAGAACTATACACTTCCAGAGTGAGGAAAAAGGCTGGAAAAATCACTCTGGACCCCACTCACCATGCCCACTACCTTTTTGATCTGTTGCCTTCTGGCCAACGCTTCAGAGCTCTGAGCATCAGAACCGTCAGGCACAGGAACAGTTTTTTTCCTCAGGCTATCCATCTCATGAACAGTTAAATTGCCCCATTGAGCAATAACTATGTGCAATACACAGTTTAGTCTTTCTTATATTTATCCAACACATACAACCTCTTCTGCCATTTCATTCCTCTGAAAAAACAAAACAAAAATGTGTGTATGTATGTATGTGTCTGTACGTATGTGTATAATTAGTTTTTATTTTTATTTTTTATTATTATCTAAGTCTTGCTGCTGTTTTTGTATTGTTTTTGTATTGTTGTACACTGGAAGCTCCTGTCACCAAGACAAATTCCTTGTATGTGTAAGCATACTTGGCAATAAAGCTGATTCTGATTCTGAATACATGTAACGGGATTACTTATTTAAAATACAAAATATAAGTAACTGTATTCCACTTCAGTTACAATTTAAATCATTGGTAATTAGAATACAGTTACATTCAAAAAGTATTTTGATTACTGAAGAGATTACTTTGCATTTTGTCATTTGTTTCATTTAATATTTAGTCCTTTCAGATGGAAAACATTTATACAGATAAATTATGTGATCCAAAGTGCATTTGAACAGCGGTGAAACACTTTCTTATGATGTGTTACATTCATACGAGCAGACAGAGAAGTAAGTTTGAAGTAAGTTTGGAGCAGAAGAAATAGAAATAAACCTTGTGTAAATTGTCAGCTTTACGCTAAGATAAAATGCTATTTCTAGCCATTTTACATGCACGTTACCAGACATGATCATATTTTATTATCAAGAAAATTCACGTTGGATCATAATTTCTATTTTTCTAGTAAGACCTTTGATATTAGGGCAAAAATCATATTCTTGATAATAATTTTTGTATTGTTTTCCTGTAAAAATATCTAAAAATCCTTAAAACAAGATCAATTTGATTTATCTTGTTTTAGAAACAACACTGCATAAGATATTTAGGTTTTTCAGAGAATGTATTTTTAACAAGTGTATTTTGTCTTACTGTACTGGCAGAGTTTTTATAGTTAAAACAAGTGAAAAAAATCTACCAGTGCTGAAGAAGTAATCCAAAGTATTTAGAATACATTACTGACCTTAAGTAATCTAACGGAATACGTTACAAATTACATTTTACAGCATTTATTCTGTAATCTGTAGTGGAATACATTTCAAAAGTAACCCTCCCAACCCTGTGTACTGGTGGGCGTGTGTACTCGCCGGTCACACATCAGACTCGCCGGCGTACCGAGATGAATCATGGATAAAATATCTTTAAATGTCCTCGAAAGTTCAATTTAGCAATATTTTTGTAGTCTTCAGACCTGTATGATCCTTTCCTGGGACTGGGCATAGACCAAAAGCAATTTTTTATGTTTTTCTTGATCTTGTTTCAAGGGTGTTTTTCCATTCACCGCCATTGTTTCCTCCCACTGATGGTCACAAATATGGCGGCTGCGGGGAAAAGTGACATCACTGAAACAGGTCAATAGACTCATTCTTTTTTGGGGGGGGGGGGGAACAGTTACATAAGAAAAGGCTTGCATCAACAATCAAATTGAAATTGCTATACTAATGACTGAAATACTATACTATACTAAATACTATACTAAACTGCTGAAAATATCAAGTCAAATACTTTTTACAGAATTTATTTGTATCTCTTATCACATTAGATCAAATCATTCAAAAAAACATTTCCCCTGATTCAGTCTAGTTGACAGTTTGTTCTTTTCATCTTTTCAGTTGTTTCATTCTTTCATAATAGATTTGTGTTGGTAAGAGTGAGGACTCAAATGGTTTTCTTAAGGTGAGCAGTGGTAAGAAGAGAGATCTGGTGCCAAGCGAATCACTGGAGGAGATATAACACACTAACCCACCACTCCAGTGCTGCTTTATTCATTACACCATCTCTCAGAAGATGCATTAACACATAGAAACCTTTGTATTATGTCACGTTTATGCAAAAGATAGATGTGATTACTTTAGCTGCTTTGATCTCTAGGATTAAATAATTTCATTTGTCCTCTAGTAGACTTTGACAAAATGTCTCGAAACGTCCATGTTCATGTTTTTTAGTTTTTTCTCAGAACATCTAGTGACAGTGTTTTTCCCTGTATCTTTAGGAAAAGTGGTACATCTTTGGCATATTGTATTCCTAGTGTAGTGCAGAGTAGCTATTTAAGAGGGTTGATTCTGGCTATTGTCTATTTTTTCCAATAGAGTTTTCACAGACAAATAGAGCATATTAACATCAATAGATACATTGATAACTACATTAATAAATATACATATTAGTGATAACATTTTAAACCATGCAAGCAACATAAAGCACAATCTTTTATTGCATGAATGAGGTGTCTCTGAAGACTTCTGTACCTCAATTAATACATGAGTTCAAGGAAATCTCATCATCAGGAAATTTCAAGGGTGACAACTTCTTACACTTCCCAGCCATGTACACTTGTTGTACATTCCTCTTTTAATAGGAGTTAACTGACAAAAAGTGCCTTCGCTACACAGAACACCAGCCTGAACACAATTACTAGTCTGAGAGAGAGAGAGATCAAACAAGACAGAGTACATATAGTGCTGCAAACAGTCTGTAGTGAAACAACAGCGGTTGACAGGAAGGCTCGGCGTTCTGTGTTCTAACTTTTAAGAGGTTTTAATGTTTATTGACATCGTACCTGTGTAAAGACTCTTCTTCTGACAGCAGGTTATAATTTAACACCAAAGCAACCCTTCTCTTGCCGTTATTTCGTGCTTGATTGAATGTTCCATCAGAGACTATTTAGCCAGAGACGGAGCACAGGTATTATAAAAGAGGGGGAGAAGTTGAAACGCCCAATATGGCGGATGTAGAAGAGGAAGTCCCGTTTTACAGCTAAAAGAGCCAATCGCCTATCATCGATCTGAGTATGAGTCTGCCTTTGCCAGTTTCACTCATGCATCCCATCGAAGCAAAGACAGACAGTGGATGTGCGCCATTGGAGTGAGAGTCATTTGTTTTAAATAAAAATTAACACAAAAGCCAGCAATATATGTAAGTTCCGTCACAATACTTATACTACATACACTGAATATGTTGTTATATTAGCCACTTTTTTAGAATACACTATAATACACTGCTGTGCAAATTATATCTGCCACAATTTCCACCAGGGCGCAAATAGCATGAGCCACTATTAACAATAAGTGTAAATTGCCTCTACCTTACCTTAAAATTGAATTCTTTCTTATTAATTTACAAAGTCTTGAAATTTCATTAAAGATGTGTATTAATTTGTGTATGTGATTAGTGTGTTTGGTTAGTTAAAAAAAAATGCTATGGGGTCGGCCCTGCCTGTCCGTGCATGCACATTAGCTTGTCGCTATAGCTGTCCCATGTGCAGCTGTTGCTTAAAGTCACAAACAGATGAGTTAGAAATTATATTTATACAGGTATACAGAGACATTGGCTTTTTAATAAAATTATTATTGTTTTATTAAACATGCTAAATGTTTAGGATCTTTTTATACGGACTATATAGGTTGCTTGCTACTGTGCATTCTTAGACATGGTTATAGGACATACCATACCAATACTTTTATTAATAAAGGAGCCACATAAATGAATAAGGATTACAATGCATTTACAAGTAGAATGGTGAGTTTGCTGTTTGCATACTGTTCATTAAACATGTTTTGTTTACATCTGGTTGGACTTATTGTTATACATAATAACTGGACTAATCACTAGTCAATAAAAACATGTTAAAAGTCCCTTTTAATCTACCAACCAGTCACTGTTCAAAGATGAGATGAAGGATAAGAGACAGCTGAACAAGCTGGTTGCTGCTGCTCTGATATTTCAAGGACTAATTGTTCATGTGACTTCTTCCTGAATAAAAAGGTGATTTTCCCATGGCCTTCATATTTTTCAGATAATATTATCTTTTTTTTTTTTTTATATTATGGATGTAGGGTGTAGCCCAATTTATCTCTGCTGTATTTCTCTATTTTTGCCACCCTCATTCTAACAGTGTGTATTTAGAAATCAGGGCACTAAAATAGGGCAAATATTAGAGAAGATGAAAAGTGAGTTTCAAGACTGTAGTTCAAAAGATATTAGTTTAGAAATACATGAAAACGCTTTCTTGGCCTTTAAATCCTGCTGTTGTCTTGCAGGTGGTCACCTGTAATGGCACTTACAATCAGTCACATACATTTAATCAGAATCAGTCAGTATCTGTATTAGTGTCATTTTCATATATACTGTACTTAACAGTCAACTCACTCTATGAAATAATGTTCTAGTTTTTCTCAGTTTCTCTGAGGTTGGGTTAGATATCAATGACAAACTCTGAGCTGTTTCTCCTTCTAAGGAGGTCCTCTGCATTTTCTGTGCAGGTACGTTTACTTTATCCAGTGAAATACATGCACTTTCTGTTCTGGTCCACACAACCTCTCACTGTCTGAATTGACTTTTAGGACAAGTGTGCCAGTTACCACCACTTCAACTCATATTCCTTTGTTGATTACCACAAGAATTAGTTTTGACTTGTCCCTTAGTTTCTAAAATTAATAAAAAAAAGAACCTGGGTTACAGTGAGGCACTTAGAATGGAAGTGAATGGGGTCAATCCGTAACCCCTAAAACAAGCAAATAAGCGATGATTTAAACAACTTTTTATCTCATAGTACAAGAGTTTTAACAGGTTAATTTATGTAAGTGCTTTTAAAAATTATAAGCTTAACATTTCTGCCTTTAAAGGGTTAGTCAACCCCCCCCCCCATTTTACATTTGACTTTCTATTTCTAAACACAAAGGGAGAAATTGTGAAATAATGTTGTGCTCAGTGAGGTCACAATAGTTTATAGTGACCACCTCTTCAAGCTTCAAAAGGACACAAATCTATTATTCAGAAGTCTAATAAATTATTCCATGAAACTCATGATTGTAATGTAAGCATACAATAAGGTTTGGTGAGAAACAAAACGAAATGGATTATTTGGTGACACTCTTAACCGACAGTTGCTCTCCTCTGCGTATTCATGAGACTGCACGAGATAAATTTCAAGCTGGTGGCCTGGCGCGATGCTGAAAATAGGAACCAAGTGATTGACAGAAGGTACTGTTGCTTGTCACAGCTGGTTAGGACAAAAACTCTGATTAACATAGAAAATATACCTTTATCATAATGTGTCGTTTGCCATCCGGTTAGGACAAGGTATGACTGTAGTTGCCTTCATCATCCTCTGCCTATCTCTCACAGTATGATTGAGTACTCCGTTTCAAATAAATGAGGCTAGGCATAAAAATGCATCTATTCTATGATGACTACAAATTCATCAGACATTAGACTTGCCATGATATAATTTTCACACCGGTGCGGTGTTCACGTTCAAACCAACTTACAACGGTATTACAACTGGTTGGACGCTACTATGGTCGTACTATGGGGTCATTTTCGTTAAGGATCGCCTACACAATAACGCAAGGCAGCTTGATTTCAAACTTTGAACTTTATTTTGTATTTATTTTAACTAAAAATTCAATTGAAGCTATTAAAATGTGTGTTGCTCAATTTTTTTAAATATGGCTTTTCAACAGTTGTGAAGGGCAACATCTCTTTGGCAATGAACCTACTTCACCCGTGCATTCTCTCCATCATGGGCTACCAGTCCATTTGGGTTGTTGCGGGTTTAATGTTGGTGTTTTATTACCTTTCATACCAGGACCCAGTTTAGCTGCTTCGGAAGGGTAATAACTTTGTGTGTGAATACATTTGTTTTGTTCCCTCCTAGGGCTGGGCACTATGCAAGAAATATGTTCACAATATTTTTATAAAAAAATATATCCCAATATCCAATTACATTGTCAACCCCTGGCTGAGGGATCGGTGAATATTCTTGCTATAGTGATTTTGCATTACAAATTAAATTCATTTATTATAAAATGAAAAACTTAAACCAAAGACATTTCTAGATTCAAACTGCACTTCAAACGAAAAAGCAAAAATAATGAAGTGGTAAAAAAAAAAAAAAATATCATATATAACCACCTTTCCATTTACCGTCACGCAAGTATCCATCTATGACAACAGGTGGAAAATTACTAATAAATATTAAGATCTAAAAACAATTATAAATTTAAACATAATAAATTATAATGATGACAATAATCACTGAAATATAAATTATGGTTCGATGTGAACGTGTTTTTGTATTATTTTATGATTTAATAGGCTAAAGTGACCCTGCAGAGTTGCACTCACAACGAACTGCTCTGTGGAAATAAAGAGAACTGAACTCAGAGCACCTCCTGAGCTGAGATAGTCTGTCTGACAGTCTCATAGACGATACTATTCTTGCAATTTTTTTTCAGAAGATTGAAAAAAAAGAGTGAGAACCCTTTACATAAGCCTGTTCAGACTGCACCAGAGATTATTTAGCAGAAATGGGCCACTTCTATTTAAAAGAATGGGAGAAATTGGAACACCCAACCAAGAAGCTCTAGCGCCCAACGGTCAACAGATGTAGAAAGGAAGTCTCGCCTTACAGGTAAAAAAGCCAATTAATTACCTTTTAGATTGCCTGTCAATCAACTCGCTAACGCGCATTAGCTATGCAAGCCCGGAAAAATTGCGTGTTTTAGCGTAAAATGATGTAAAGCAGCACAATTTATGACTCCAATATTATCACATTTTATTGCTGATTTGAAATATGTTCTTTGATCGAAATCTTGACCAACCGTTTTTGAGATTTCGGTCTTTCCCCATTCAAGTACATAGAAGCTGCACTGGCATGACTGGAAATAACCTCCTGAGAGCATTCCAAAGATGGCCACCAGTGGACTGACTTGCTAGACAGACTTTGACTGCATGCCTCCGAACAAACAGCGCATCAGACATACGCATAGAAGGATTTTCTGTCATCTGTTCTTAAAAATATAATAAAGTGTGTTTCTTCAAGCGCGTGTCTGTCGAACAGCATTTCTTGTTTCATTCCGAATCCGAGAAGTCTTTTACCCACCGTGCACATTATATTCGCTACCTGCAATTAAACATCTTCTGTCAGTGTGTGTAATTTGCTGCCTGTGTAATTTGATACGTTGGTAAAGAACATCTGGCTTTCAATGTGCTATTTAGGTAAATTTATTATGGGTCGCAAACTATTCATTAGGCAACTACTCTAAGTTTATTCTGTTTGTAGATCCATTCATAATGTTTCCCTCTTTTACCTGGTATAAAATTTCACACCAGTGCTGTCCCTTGTACTGAGTAAAACCGGTAACACCGTACACCATGGCAGACATACTGTATTTAGTAAATTCGATTCTCTGGTATGTGTGCAGCTGTGTTGTATTCTGTTGTTAATATTGCTGTGGCGGACCTGTTTTTAGATAATACAAGTTTTCGCTTGAACTCCCCATGAACCTTATCGTATGCGTTCATAACAATCGTGAGTCTCATGGAATAATTTATTAGACTTCTGAATTATACTTTTGCATGCTTTTGAAACTTTAAGATGTGATCACCATAAACTGCCATTGTAAGACATCACTGAGCAAAATATCTTTTCACAATTTGTCCCTTTGTGTTAAGAAAAAGAAAGAAAGTCAAATGGGGTTATAATAACACAGGGGTGAGAAAACAATGACTGAACTTTCATTTTGGGGTGAACTATCCCTTTTAAAGCCTCCAAAATCCAAGACTGAAACCAGGATTTTTGCCTTTTTTAAAGAAAAGGAAGGATGGGTCAAAATTTTTGTGGTAATCAACATTATGCCACAAATCCTGTGGTTTGAGCATAACTTTTATTGAACGCAACATTCCTTTAATGAGAGCACACAAACTCACTGAATCCAATGGCTCGAACTGCGGGCCTGCGAGTGCTTAACACAAGCGGCAAATCCCAAACCAGCACAGTGATGGGGCGAGACTGTTTCAACCACGTAAGAATTTCACAATCAAAGGATGTCTGCCTATTGATAGACCACCCAGTGGGATATGTCCGGTTGCTATGGCAGTGACATATACTCTGAGCGTAGATGGGGTGAGACCGGTGAAAGACCTCTATGGACTCTGGGAACCATGGCCTGTTAGGCCATTGCAGTGCAACCAGTAGTACCGCTTCCTCGTCCTCCTGAATTTTGCACAATACTTGAAGTGGATGAGAGGGAATACATACTTGTGTCCCTCTGGCCATTTGTGGGCTAGAGCGTCAAGGCCGAGCCAGACATTATGTAAAGTTTTCCACCTTTTCCTTATTTTTTTGTTTCAGAATTGGGGTGAAAGACATGGAACACCTGTCAAATGTTTGACTTTTGGCTTGGTCAGTCAAGTCAGTAGTTTAGTCCATAAAGAAAAATATAACAAAAACGCACAAGGGATAAATGTGGAAAACCTCAATCAAATAATTTCACTCAAAACTTGGAAAAGATTACCACACTCCACAATAAACACAAAATAAAGCTTCCAAACAAAAAATATTGGCTGTCTTTTAATGTAGTTTAATAACTCAAATTCAGAAAAGATTAACACTGTGGCGAGGCACCTAGGTTTCAATCAACATCACCCCTGGCAACGACAATGACTAGCTTGCAGAGGTAACCAGGCACACCTGATACCTTTTAATCAATGAGGGAGACACAGGGATAAAATCCAGCAAGAGAAACAGTTAGTTAAAAGGAGAAGTTGGTGAGGAAATGTACCGTGAGCTCGCTGATAAATGTGAACAAAGCATGTGAGCTAGGTCACCAAATAATGTTTTTACACGCAGTGACTAGGAGGAAGCAGAATTCACCTCACTGGCTTTCGTCTCCCTTGAAGACTCGGATGAGGTGTGAGTCTCACCTCTCCTATAATGGCATTCGTTCACCATCACACTGCATGAAGGAAAGAAGGCGATTGCACACCGATCACCTTCACCTACCCTGCAACCTTCTCCACTGCTGCACTTCAGTCAATAAAAGAATCCTCTGGGGGGAAAAACGTGTAGCTTACCTTACTTGTGTCATGCCTCGTTTGTGCCCACAAATCTTGCTACAAGCACACAAAGCAAAAATTTTCAATAAGCATCACAAGTCCAAAACATTCAATAATCATCACACAAGTTAAAAATCAGTTCATTTCAAGATTCCAAAACATTGATCCACAGTTCAAGTTGCAAAGAAAACTGGCGGTCGTCCAGTAGAAACCCCCTGTGGTATCAAGCTCCGTTTCACCCGTCGGTCCTCTGCATGAGCTTGAAGGATAACGTGGAATCACTGGAATCAAGCAGAGCCTGATGTTGCATTTGGTGGATGCTGGTGAGAGTCTTGATCAGATCAGCAATGGGCGAGGACTCTGTGACGGTGTAACTTCCTCCAAATTCCCGTGTTTTGGCTCCATTGTGACGAGGTATAAGTGCATTTCTGCATTCCAAACATGGAAATTTGAAAAGCGTCTGTGACAAGGTCTCTGAATTTCTTCAAGGAAGCGAGGGCCAGGTAAATGTTAACACAAGTCTTTATTTTGACACTTTTCAGTGTAACAAACGGGTTTGATTTTCAGCTTAACAAATGCACACACACACGAGAACTCTCCTGTGTGCATCTCTCTCTCTCTCGGACTCCCTTTTTATCCCTTTCTAGCTCTCACTGTAACAAAAAATTGTAAGAGATAATTTTCCATAGGTGTCAATCCTTACCGTTCTTCCTCTCCCGGCCTCGCTCTCAGCAGACATCACCACAGGGTCTGTTATAATTAAATGAACCTCACAATACCACTGATATGTCACAAAGACCCTTCAATCATGATGTTTTAATGAAACTTCAAGCATATGGGGAATAAAACCATGTGAACAGCAACCATGTGACCTCACTGCATACAACCTTTAAAAGTTTAATTTTCCAAAAGTCTTAGCTTTTGTTGTCGTAACACTACCAAAGTCCTCCATATGCAGTCACTGACACCACAAACATTCGAATTGTGAATATATATTTTTTATATTTATGGAGGTGGTAACATGGGTTTTATTTCATATAGTAAATTTCTAGGTGACAGCCAAGTTGGCCTATGCCTAGAAACAGCCCAAACTCGGAGTAGCTAATACTTTTTGTGTCAAACCGGTGAGATTCGATATACCCTGATTTTTAACTGTTCAAGGAAGACAATATCAAAAAATTTAAAATCCTCGGTCTCTGGAGACATTAAAAGACACTTATATACTCAAGCTGAAGCCCCTGAGTAGCAGGCCGCAAGCCCGGGAGTCGATTTGGCCAGTGAGGTGAAGAAAATTCGGCGACAATTGAAGAACGTGTCAGCAATGCTGACAAAAGGTCATTGCTGAATTGGAGGAGCTTGCTGTAAAACGTCGCGTGATCACTGCCATGGAGGCAAAATTCACTGAGACGGTTACAAGAGAGGCTGATGTTGATAAACGGATCGATTATCTGGAGTCATCGGAGAGGGAATTAGCTGCTAATCTGCTAGCGACCAAGGCGGACTTAGAGCACATCTGGGAAAAGTTAGAAGATATGGAGAAATGTAACCGGCAGAATAACATCCGAATTGTTTGAATTTCTAAGTG
This sequence comes from Myxocyprinus asiaticus, assembly GCF_019703515.2. NCBI lineage: Eukaryota > Metazoa > Chordata > Actinopteri > Cypriniformes > Catostomidae > Myxocyprinus > Myxocyprinus asiaticus. The sequence goes on from NC_059373.1 coordinate 44,078,741, forward strand.
AGCAGAGGGTCAGAATATGGTAAAATTCCTGGACAGGCTCTTTGAGTCTGCTCTACATAAAAGGCCATAAGCTGGAAATCGAGCGAGCGAGCAGAGATCCGGCTCGGCGATCCGCTGAGGGAGACAGGCCCCGATCAATTCTGGCCAAATTTCTGAGATCTTGTGTTATGTGTGGCAAGGAGTAAAAGAAGGCTTTCTTGGAAGAACCACAGCATTTTCTTGTTCCCAGACTTTGCGAATTTGACGAGAGAAACGTGATCGATTCAAGGAATGCAAAAAACTCTTACATCAACAGAAGGTCACTTTTGCACTGATGTTCCTGGCCAAATTGAGAATAGATGCTAAGGATGGCCGCAAAGTATTTACATGTCCCCAGCAAGCATTGTCCCTCATAAAGTCAATGGAGTAAGTTATTCTGTGGTGCTCATATTGCAGCCGAGTGGGCCTGACTGGGCACCTTTTTTGTTTCTTTTTGTGCTGGTTCCGCCTAGTGGCTGGAGCTTGTTTTGTGGAGGAACACACCTTCCGGACAGTTATGTGGATGAATCTACACGTTCTCTGCGTTTATTTTATAGATTAACTTCTGTTATGTAATTCTGTCTCACAAAATTTGTATAGAAACACCGGACTTGAGCAATCTGACTACAAAGTTGTTGCGGGGGCTCTCGTAGGCGTACATGGACTGTTTGAGTTTTTCGGGATGGACGTCAGTTGGTGCTGTAGTGCGCAGAGTAAATGTGCACCTTTTTCTTTTTTCTGTTTGTTTGGTTCGGGGGGAAGTTTGGGGTTTGATTGTTGCACTAAAGTTGGAATGTGGTCTTTATAATTTTATTTTGTGACACACAATCTATTTTTTCCTAATATGTCAAATGTTAATGAGTGGATTGTCTTTCTCCACATGGAATGTGAATGGGTTGGGGCACCCCATAAAAAGAAGGAAGGTTATTTCTTTTCTTAAACGTAAGAAATATGTTATAGTGTTTCTTCATGAAATGCATCTTTGGGATGATGTGGGATGGACATGTTTTCTTTAGTTCTGGCTCAAGTAAGAGCAGGGGAGTCATTACATTTATAAAAAAGCATCTACAATTCAAATGTCTCAAACAGAGTAAAGATAAATTAGGAAGAGTCATTATTGTTTTAGCAGAAATTCAGGGGCAAAGGTTGATTTTGGCTAATATTTAAGCACCTAATGCTGATGATCAGAGCTTTTTTTATAGATCTTGAAGGGATGCTGCAAGCCGCTGGCACCCCTCATGATATAATATTGGGAGGAGACTTTAATCTTTTGATGGACTCAATCCTTGATCATAGTGAAGCAAATGTGTGTAAGCCCCCTAGAGCTACATTGATGCGTCACAGGATGTGTAAAAATCTTGGTCTTACATACAGTGCATCCGGAAAGTATTCACAGCGCTTCACTTTTTCCACATTTTGTTATGTTACAGCCTTATTCCAAAATGGATTAAATTCATTATTTTCCTCAAAATTCTACAAACAATACCCCATAATAACAACGTGAAAGAAGTTTGTTTGAAATCTTTGCAAAATGTATTAAAAATAAAAACGAAAAAAACAAAACAAAACACATGTACATAAGTATTCACAGCCTTTGCTCAATACTTTGTTGAAGCACCTTTGGCACCAATTACAGCCTCAAGTCTTTTTGAGTATGATGCTACAAGCTTGGCACACCTATTTTTGGGCAGTTTCTCCCATTCTTCTTTGCAGGACCTCTCAAGCTCCATCAGGTTGGATGGGGAGCGTCGGTGCACAGCCATTTTCAGATCTGTCCAGAGATGTTCAATCGGGTTCAAGTCTGGGCTCTGGCTGGACCACTCAAGGACAGAGTTGTCCCGGAGCCACTCCTTTGTTATCTTGGCTGTGTGCTTAGGGTCGTTGTCCTGTTGGAAGATGAACCTTCACCCCAGTCTGAGGTCCAGAGTGCTCTGGAGCAGGTTTTCATCAAGGATGTCTCTGTACATTGCTGCATTCATGTTTCCCTCGATCCCGACTAGTCTACCAGTTCCTGCCGCTGAAAAACATCCCCACAGCATGATGCTGCCACTACCATGCTTCACTGTAGGGATGGTATTGGCCAGGTGATGAGCGGTGCCTGGTTTCCTCCAGACATGACGCTTGCCATTCAGGCCAAAGAGTTCAATCTTTGTTTCTCATGGTCTGAGAGTCCTTCAGGTGCCTTTTGGCAAACTCCAGGCGGGCTGTCATGTGCCTTTTACTGAGGAGTGGTTTCCATCTGGCCACTCTACCATACAGGCCTGATTGGTGGAGTGCTGCAGACATGGTTGTTCTTCTGGAAGGTTCTCCTCTCTCCACAGAGAAATGCTGGAGCTCTGTCAGAGTGACCATCGGGTTCTTGGTCACCTCCCTGACTAAGGCGCTTCTCCCCCGATCGCTCAGTTTGGCCAGGCGGCCAGCTCTAGGAAGAGTCCTGGTGGTTCCAAACTTCTTCCATTTACGGATGGAGGCCACTGTGCTCATTTGGACCTTCAATGCTGCAGAAATTTTTCTGTACCCTTCCCCAGATCTGTGCCTCGATACAATCCTGTCTCGGAGGTCTACAGACAATTCTTTGGACTTCATGGCTTGGTTTGTGCTCTGACATGCATTGTGAATTGTGGGACATTATATAGACAGGTGTGTGCCTTTCCAAATCATGTCCAATCAACTGAATTTACCACAGGTGGACTCCAATGAAGTTGTAGAAACATCTCAAGGATGATCAGTGGAAACAGGATGCACCCGAGTTAAATTTTGAGTGTCATGGCAAAGGCTGTGAATACTTATGTACATGTGATTTTTTTCATTTTTTATTTTTAATAAATTTGCAAAGATTTCAAACAAACTTTTCACATTGTCATTATGGGGTATTGTTTGTAGAATTTTGAGGAAAATAATGAATTTAATCCATTTCGGAATAAGGCTGTAACATAACAAAATGTGGAAAAAGTGAAGTGCTGTGAATACTTTCCGGATGCACTGTATACCTGGAGACTTTTGAACCCATCTGGTAGGGACTATACTTTATTATCAGTCCATAAGATTTATTCTAGAATAGATTTTTTTTTTGTATATACAAGTCCCTCGTTTCATCTGTTGTTGACTTTGTTGCTAGATTTAGCGACTTTTCAGAACTCTTTAGCAACTTTTATACAAAAAGCGTCTTGTGACAAATCTAGCGACTTTTTGGACAAACCTTAGCTACCTTCCGTAGAAGAAAGTTGCCAGTACTGCCCCGTGAGCGTGTGGTCTTGCTTTCCTGCCCGGACTTGGAGGCACACCTCTCTCTGCGTCTTCTCTGTTCAGTGGGACTGACAGAGAGAGAGGTGAGAAGGCGGAGCAGCACAATCAGTTGACCGCACGGCAGCTGACATAGACTTGAATGAGCTGCGCATGTGCAAACAGCGTTGTCAAGGACCAATCACAAATCTGTATTGTTTGCTCCCCTTTTGCTTTAAATTTAAAGAGTTTAATTTTATTTTTTGTAAATATGCCGTTTTCTTTTTTTTTTTGTAAATATGGCTGAGCGCTGTGTGACAGAAAAGATAAGAAAGTTTCTGTCGCTTCTAACTTTGAGTGATTGATATAGGGAATTAATAGGGTATTACAGTATGTACGGTAAGCACAGAGAAGCAAACACATGTAAAGGGCGGACACTATGCAAAATGCAAATGAGACACGATGACGTCACGAATATGCTAATTAGCGTATGACGTCATCTAGTGACATTTAGCGACTTTGAGCAGGCTTTAGCTACTTTCCATTGAAACTAGTTGGCAACACTGATTGGAAACATCTTAGTCTCAGATCATGCCCTGATGAATTTAGAGATGTTGCCACATACGGGGGGAAAAAAATCATATAGTTGGCACTTTAATGTATCCCTTTTGTAAAATCCTGAATTCCAACAAATGTTAAAGGCTGAAATCAATGTTTATATGGAGACCAACTGGTCCTCAGTATCCTCTGTGGGTGTGGCTTGGAGGCACTTAAGGCAGTTCTTAGGGGTTGGATAATACAGTATGCCTCATTCATCAAAAAATCCAAAGCACGAGAACTCGTGGAGTTGGAAGAGAATATTAAAAGTGCCTAGGCAGAGCTGAAGCACCGAATGGCCTCAGAGAATTGACTCGATTGAAATACAGATATAATGCTATTTTGTCGCGGAAAGTGGAGTTTTGGTTATTCGGGGCAAGACAGCCATATTTTGAGTTGGGGGACAAAGCAGGGAAGCTTTTGGCTAGATATATAAAACAGAGAGAGTCTTTTCCTTCCATTCCCTCAGTGAAATCTGCTGGTGGTGAAATATTTACCTCAGCCATCGATATTAATAATGCTTTTAAAGAATTCTATCTTGATCTTTATAGTTCCACGTCTTCGTCTACTGATGTAGATATTAGAAATTTTGTGGAACCATTAGAACTCCCTAAACTGACTACTGAGCAAAAAAATTCTCTTGATTCTGAGATAACCTTAGAAGAGCTTGGCGAGGTAATTAGATGGCTTTGCTGCTGAATTTTTTAGATCTTATACTACAGAATTGGTGGCACTTTTGTTAGAAGTTTATAGGGAATCATTAAAGAATGGAAAGCTTCCACCAACCATGACACAAGCCCGGATCAGTCTGATTCTTAAAAAGGACAAAGATCCAAGCGAGTGTAAGAGTTACCATCCAATCTCCCTGATCCAGCTAGATGTAAAAATTTTGGCAAAAATTCTGGCTAACCGATTAAGCTATGACATCTCTTATACATATACAGGTGCATCTCAATAAATTAGAATGTCATGGAAAAGTTCATTTATTTCAGTAATTCAACTCAAATTGTGAAACTCGTGTATTAAATAAATTCAATGCACACAGACTGAAGTAGTTTAAGTCTTTGGTTCTTTTAATTGTGATGATTTTGGCTCACATTTAACAAAAACCCACCAATTCTCTCTCTCAAAAAATTAGAATACATCATAAGACCAATAAAAAAAACATTTTTAGTGAATTGTTGGCCTTCTGGAAAGTATGTTCATTTACTGTATATGTACTCAATACTTGGTAGGGGCTCCTTTTGCTTTAATTACTGCCTCAATTCGGCGTGGCATGGAGGTGTTCAGTTTGTGGCACTGCTGAGGTGGTATGGAAGCCCAGGTTTCTTTGACAGTGGCCTTCAGCTCATCTGCATTTTTTGGTTTCTTGTTTCTCATTTTCCTCTTGACAATACCCCATAGATTCTCTATGGGGTTCAGGTCTGGTGAGTTTGCTGGCCAGTCAAGCACACCAACACCATGGTCATTTAACCAACTTTTGGTGCTTTTGGCAGTGTGGGCAGGTGCCAAATCCTGCTGGAAAATGAAATCAGCATCTTTAAAAAGCTGGTCAGCAGAAGGAAGCATGAAGTGCTCCAAGATTTCTTGGTAAACGGGTGCAGTGACTTTGGTTTTCAAAAAACACAATGGACCAACACCAGCAGATGACATTGCACCCCAAATCATCACAGACTGTGGAAACTTAACACTGGACTTCAAGCAACTTGGGCTATGAGCTTCTCCACCCTTCCTCCAGACTCTAGGACCTTGGTTTCCAAATGAAATACAAAACTTGCTCTCATCTGAAAACCTCTGACGTTGTCTGTGGTTCAGGAGTGGCTTAACAAGAGGAATATGACAACTGTAGCCAAATTCCTTGACATGTCTGTGTGTGGTGGCTCTTGATGCCTTGACCCCAGCCTCAGTCCATTCCTTGTGAAGTTCACCCAAATTCTTGAATCGATTTTGCTTGACAATCCTCATAAGGCTGCGGTTCTCTCGGTTGGTTGTGCATCTTTTTCTTCCACACTTTTTCCTTCCACTCAACTTTGTTAACATGCTTGGATACAGCACTCTGTGAACAGCCAGCTTCTTTGGCAATGAATGTTTGTGGCTTACCCTCATTGTGAAGGGTGTCAATGATTGTCTTCTGGACAACTGTCAGATGTCAGATCAGCAGTCTTCCCCATGATTGTGTAGCCTAGTGAACCAAACTGAGAGACCATTTTGAAGGCTCAGGAAACCTTTGCAGGTGTTTTGAGTTGATTAGCTGATTGGCATGTCACCATATTCTAATTTTTTGAGATAGTGAATTGGTGGGTTTTTGTTAAATGTGAGCCAAAATCATCACAATTAAAAGAACCAAAAGACTTAAACTACTTCAGTCTGTGTGCATTGAGTTTATTTAATACACGAGTTTCACAATTTGAGTTGAATTACTGAAATAAATGAACTTTTCCACGACATTCTAATTTATTGAGATGCACCTGTAGATCAGGTGGGGTTTATTCGGGACCGCAGCTCTTCTGATAACATTAGGCATCTCATTAATATCATGTGGTCAGTGACAAATGATCAGACTCCGGTTGTTGCCATCACACTTGACACCGAAAAAGCATTTGATATGGTAGAATGGGATAATATTTTTAAGATTTTGGAAATGTATGGGTTCGATTAAGTTACTTTATAGACACCCTGTAGCAGCGGTACAAACAAATAGATTAATTTCTGATTATTTTACTCTGAATAGGGGCACTCGGCGGGGTTGCCCTCTTTCCCCATTATTGTTCTGTCTTGCCCTGGAACCATTAGCAGCCACGATAAGAAGGGAAGATGATTTTCCAGGGGTGATGGCGGGAGGTATGGCGCATAGCTTTTACTTTACGCAGATGATTTTATTATTCATCTCCAACCCCACTAGTTCTATGCCTTGCCTCTACAGAATTATCAATTCCTTTTCTAAATTTTCAGGATACAGATTTAATCGGTCTAAATCCAAAGCTTTGGCTCTGACAGCGTACTGTCCAGTAACGGCTTTCCAACCAGGCATCTTCCAGTGGCTCAAACAGGGCATTAAGTATTTGGGGATTTTATTCCCAGCAAATTTGTCTGATTTAGTTAGAGTTAATTTTGACCCCTTAATAAAAAGGTTTTCAAGCGATGTGGGCAGGTGGGCTTCATTACATTTATCTATAATTGGGAAGGTTAATGTTATTAAAATGAATTGTATTCCAAAATTCAACTTCCTACGACAGTCTCTCCCCATTTAAGTTCCCCTCTTTTATTTTAAACTCTATTAAAAAATCTGGAATGGTAAATGTCCTTGGATGCATTTTAACAAGTTACACAGGCCAGTTGACAAAGGTGGGTAAGGTCTCCCCAAGATTTTGTATTACTATTATGCTTTTGGTCTCAGACATTTGGCACATTGGTCACTTCCACCTGAGAGAGCCCCTCTCTGGCTCTTTATTGAACGGGAGTTCCTTGCCCCTATCTTGCCATTGCAAAGTCTTTCCACCAAGCTGTCCAGAGAAGACATCCCGTTATCTTACACATGCATTTAGTGTGGACAAAAGTTTCTTGCGTGTTCAACTCTGACATTTATCTGAATGTTACAACGCTGGGTGACCTGTATGACAATGGAGCATTGAGATCGTTTGAAAATATTACTCAGCAGTTTGGGATTCCCAGATCTCAGTTCTTCAGGTATTTACAGCTGCGCCATACTCTGTACCACATTTGGGTGTAGTACGCAGCCCCCTAAAGCGGCAGACACTCTAGAGATGGTGCTTGCTGCTTTTAGAAAAGGTCATGAAGCTTCAGCGTACTATTCCTGGCTAGTTCAGAGTCTAGGGGACGGGGTTCTAACATCTCTTAAGAAGTTATGGGAGTGAGACCTGAATTTAGTACTAGAAGATGGAGAATGGAGTAGGATCTTTAAAAATGTCAAGTCTATGTCTAGGGATGCAAGGGTGTGCCTCATTCAATTTAAGATTTTGCATAGTCTTTATTTGACCCCCTCTAGACTGTACAGGCTTGGCCTTAAAGACACACCTACTTGCTGGTGATGCCGGTTGGAGGATGGGGACATGGCCCATGTTTTTTAGTCCTGTGTTGAGATTCAGGAGTTTTGGTCTGGGGTTCAGAGATTTGTCTGTGAGGTCTTGGACACTCATTTTATTCTGCCCCAGACTTTGTATTTTGGGTGATGGGGCGGGTTTTAATATTATAAATAAACACATAAAAAACTGGGTCCTTACCTGTGTGATGATCGGCAGGCAGGAGATACTCAGGGGATGGAAGTCGCCAGGTGCACCCTCCGCGAGAGAGAGCTCTCGCGGCCGAAGCTACAGAGGTTAGTTCACTCTCCGTCTCTGTAGCGGGTGTAACCCGATCCTTCCGACGGGTGAATATCCGCAAAGCCACGGGCCCAGACGGCATTCCGGGCCGCGTCATCAGAGCGTGCGCGAACTAGCTGGCTGGTGTTTTTAACAGACATTTTCAACCTTTCCCTCTCTTTGTCTGTAGTCCCCACATGCTTTAAAACATCCACCATTGTGCCTGTTCCAAAAGCAATCAAAAATAACTTGCTTAAATGACTGGCGTCCTGTTGCTCTGACCCCCATCATCAGCAAATGCTTTGAGAGACTAATCAGAGATTACATCTGCTCTGTGCTGCCTCTCTCTCTTGACCCGCTGCAGTTTGCTTACCGCAACAACCGCTCCACTGATGATGCCATTGCATCTACAATACACACTGCTCTCTCCCACCTGGAAAAAAAAAAAAAAAGAACACTTGTGAGAATGCTGTTTGTAGACTACAGCTCAGCATTCAACACCATAGTGCCCTCCAAGCTAGATGAGAAACTCCGGGCTCTGGGCTTAAACAGCTCGCTGTGCAGCTGGATCCTGGACTTCCAGTCAAGCAGATGCCAGGTGGTTAGAGTAGGCAGCAACATCTCATCACTGACCCTCAACACTGGAGCCCCACAGGGCTGTGTTCTCAGCCCACTACTGTATTCCTTGTACACACATGACTGTGTGGCAACACATAGCTCCAATGCCATCATTAAGTTTGCTGATGACACAACGGTGGTAGGTCTGATCACTGACAATGATGAAACAGCCTACAGAGAGGAGGTGCACACTCTGACACACTGGTGTCAGGAGCACAACCTCTCCCTCAACGTCAGTAAGACAAAGGAGCTTGTGGTGGACTTCAGAAGAAAAGACAGAGAACACAGTCCCATCACCATCAATGGAGCACCGGTGGAGAGAGTCAGCAGCTTCAAGTTCCTCAGTGATGTGGGCACCCAGGAACTCACATGGTCGGTCCACACTGAAGTCGTTGTGAAGAAGGCTCATCAGCGCCTCTTCTTCCTGAGACGGCTGAGGAAGTTTGGAATGAACCGCCACATCCTCACACGGTTCTACACCTGCACTGTAGAGAGCATCCTGACTGGCTGCATCTCCGCCTGGTACGGCAATAGCACCGCCCACAACCGCAAAGCACTGCAAAGGGTGGTGCGAACTGCCAGACACATCATCGGAGGTGAGCTTCCTTCCCTCCAGGAAATATATACAAGGAGGTGTGTGAAAAAAGCTCGGAGGATCATCAGAGACTCTAGCCACCCAAGCCATGGGCTGTTCTCACTGCTACCATCAGGTAGGCGGTATCGCAGCACCAGCCGACTTCATGATAGCTTCTTCCCCCAAGCAATCAGACTTCTGAACTCTTGATCTCCCATGATCAAAATACATCAGCACTGCATTTTATTACCCTTACTCTTATATCTCACACCGGACTGTCATAAATTATATTATATTCTCTCTTAACAACTGACTATCGACCGACAGCCTGAATGTCAATACAGTACAATACTGTACATTCTATATATACACTATATATACTTTTTTTATATATTTTTATTTTTTATTTTTATTGAATAATGTGTATCTATATAGTGCATATTGTATACTGTACAGTGTATGTTATTATTTGTATATTGTTGAGTGTAATTATGTGTATATCAGATGTTTAAATTGTGCTGTGTTATTCTGATATTATTGTAAATTGGTACTGTCTCATCACTGTCACGACTGCTATGTTGATCGGAACTGCACCCAAGAATTTCACACACCATTGCACTTGTGTATATGGCTGTGTGACAAAGTGATTTGATTTCATGAGTGGTGTACCGAGTTGGGCAGAGTGGCGGCTTTTGAGGTGTTATCATATAGATTACTGGGCAGGTTGGGTGATTATGGCAGGAAGTGGGGCACTTATTTGGCCTTCCTGGGGGGTTGAGGGGGAGGAGTAGTGGAGAGGGACAATTGGGTAATTTCTGTAATTAATATGTGGAATCTTTTTTCTTTTATTTTTTGGTTGGTTAATTTCTTTATGTCTTTTTATGTCATAGAGTATTTTCTTTGAACTGCATGTTTATATGTGTGTCTGTTGCTATTTAATGTCTGACCACTGGGATATATGATGGGTGATGGGGGGGGGCATATATGGATAAAAGTTGATTCTGTGTTTTCATGTGTTGTCTGTGTTCATTTTAATTTTGGAATCAATAAAAATTGATAAATGGCAACAATAAATAAATGTTAATCGAAAAAGAGAGATCTAAACACTTTAATTTCTGTTAGTTCCAGGCATCCAGGGAGCATCCAGCCACCAGACAACACAGTCCTCATTTTAGTGAGTATTTTAGATTCGGTAATATTTCAACTTGGAAAAAGAAAATGTCAACTACATTTAATTAATTGTCTGAAAACTCCACAACATTAGGCATATTAAACTTTCACCAAATCATATTTTCCCACCTCAGGCATCAAAGCACTTATTTCCTATTTAGTTCTGATTTATATAACTTTTTTCTCAACCCTGTCATGGACATAATGGAAGTGGTTTAAAAATGACTCTACACAATACTTGTTATAAAATATACCTACTGCTCGTGTTTCCCTCATACAAAATTAATGACTACAAATATAACATTTATAACAGTTTTCTTATTTTTATGTGATAAAGCTTAAGTCAAATTGTTTGTCTGTGGCCTCAATTTGTTTGTTAAACATTTATTAAATTCAGATATTTACTAAAACCCCAACTTTTTGGAGCTAGTCCTTAACATGTCAGACTGTGCTGAGCAAAAAAAATATCGATTTTTATCTGTGTTCCCATTTTAATTATCAAATATTATCACTCTCGTCAACCCCATCACAACTCTCCAACCACTAGGCAACTTGCACCCACATATTTTTAACACCATGTTTCATTAAATATATAGAATTTGTAATATATAATACATTGACCATTCCATTTTATTTTATTTTTTTTACAATATTCATAAATGTACTGAATAACTCAACCCCGTAACAGGTTTACAGTGAAGAAATGTGTCAGGGTTGAGTGTGACAGAGTTGTGGATTTTTGCTCATAATAGCCACTGTTCCCAATGTGGTGTTGGACAAAAGACCACATAGCATGCATGATATTACTAAATTCTATATATATTTATGGATTAAAATATAATTTTTAAAAGTACTGATATAATATCATGTGACGGGGTTGAGTTGTTGAGCTTACCCATTTTAATATAGTACACTTCAAAATATGAAGAGAGATTATATTTTTTACCCGTTTCTGCACCATGCTGTTGAAGACAGCTGAATGATGTCACATATGGGTGAACCAAAATTTTTTATGGGCTGAAAACAGTTGGTGTGACGGGGTTGAGTTCAGACTGGTAGCCTGGTTTTTATAAAAAATAAATAATTTTTGGTCATATCTCTTTTAGCAAAGGAACAAAAAATCTTTACATTAATGTAACAATTATAGATGGTGCACTTTCTATAAAAAATTGTCTAGGTGCAAATTCAGTGAAGTGCCTCAGGGACATAAATTACTTGTTTTAAGATAGAAAAACACTTTATCAAAGATTTTAGTGCAAAATGTATTTTAATTCATTATAAATGGACATATCAACATCTTGTAAAAAGCTTTCAACATTTCATTTTTGTGAACCACCAATTTATTAGGTCTGGGGGACTGAAATAATCACAGAATCCCAGGAATGACCCAATTATATTTTATGAAAATAGTGTTAAAGTCACTATGAATGAAGCACGTCCAGCTGTTGTTTTGAATGTGTTTGACAACTAGCCGAAAATGTTCAAGGGACAAAGACGTCACTTATTCCAGTTAACTTTAGCCTAAAAAACAAAGCCTAAACCTTTCAAACTGTAGTTAAAAATTACATTAATGGGAGTTTACCAATTCTTCATAAATTTAGATGAGTAGTTTTGTTTTACAATTTACAAAAGTATGGGAGGGAGTCAAATTACATTAAAAGGTGTTATAAATAAAACAGTTTGTCAATTTCCACGATGTCATTATCAGGTGTCAAAATCAGAAAACGTTAAATATCCATTCTGCATATCTATTCAGACATATAAACATAAATCGGCCAATCTCCAGTGACAAGCACATTTTCACACTCCCAAGACATTCACAAAAATATCCAAACTTTTAAAAGAATTCCAAGGTAAATGTTAGGAAATACTTCAAATAGTATTTCTGAATATTAGCAAGCAGGGACTAAAAACGGTTCAAGGAACGAAAACGAACAAAATTTAGCAGAACATAACCGAATACTGGAACAAAATGATTCTCAATTGTTCCGGAGTGAGAACATTATTTTTAAACGCTGGTAACGGTTTATAACTGGTTAATCTTGTTCCAACAATTTTTTGTGAAACTTAAGGCCAAAGTGATGGCGCCGCAGATGGCTGCCTCGGTGTGGAGTGCTTCTATTGTTTTGTTGTTTTTGTTTGTTTGTCCTGCGTTTAGTAATATTTTTCCTGTCAGTTTTACCAGAGATTAACTACTGAACATTCGACAGCATATACCAGTCAATCTTTTCTCGGATTTTGAATATTCGGACATTTTGACATTTTAGTCGGAGGCGCGGCTGTTTTGTTTAAACGTGCTATGAGACGCAGGCGAGGGAGACGTGCAGGCACGCTGGTCAAGCTCTGTCTGCGGGGCTTTCGAACAATGCTGCTGAGCATTCATCCTGCAAATCTCCGCTCTCTTCCTAACAAACGGACGAACTACATCTCCTCACCTGCACAAACAAGGACTTTTCAACCTCTGCTGCCTTGTGCGTCACAGAAACCTGGCTGAGTGAAGCCATTCCGGACAGCGCGTTACATCTGCCAGGCTTTCAGTTGTTTAGAGTGGATTGCATTGCAGAGTTAACGGAGAAAACTAGAAGCGGTGGAACGTGCTTTTACATCAATGAAAGTTGGTGTACAAATGTAACAACATTAAAGAGGATGTGCTGTCCTAATTTGGAAGCACTCTATTAACTGTAAGCCTTTCTACTCGCCGCGGGAGTTTTCTTCGTTTATTCTGGTGTTTACGTCGCGCCAAACGCATGTTTGAATGCCGCACTGCAACAGCTGGCTGATCAAATCACAGACACGGAACAACGATACCCGGACTCAGTTATTATTATTCTTGGGGATTTTAACAAAGCAAACCTCACACGTGAACTGCCCAAATACAAACAGCACATTACATGCCCAACCAGAGACAGAAATATACTGGATCACTGCTACACAACAATAAAGGATGCATATCGCTTTGTTCCTAGAGCAGCTAGGAATCTGATCACTGTCTGGTTCATCTTCTTCCAACCCACAGACAGAAATTAAAATCTGCTAAGCCTGTAGTAAGGACTGTAAAGAGATGGACCAACGAAGCAGAGCTGGAACTACAAGTCTGCTTTGACTGCACTGATTGGAGTGTTTTTGAGGCTGCAGCCACAGATCTGGATGAGCTCACAGATACTGTTACATCATATATCAGTTTCTGTGAGGATATGTGCATTCCTACTAGGACTGATTTAACAATGACAAACCATGGTTTACAGCGGAACTCTGGCAGCTTCATCAGGCCAAAGAGGATGCTTGCAGAGTTGGGGATAAAGTCTTGTACAATCAGGCCAGGAACACACTGAATAAAGGGAATCTGAGTGGCTAAAAGAAGATACTCAGAAGCTGAAAAACAAGTTTTCAGTTTACGACCCTGCATCAGTGTGGAGTGGCATGAAACAACATGAATTACAGAACTCCTACCCCCAACCCTGTGGTGGACTAACAACTGGCTGACGACCTGAATGTGTTCTACTGTAGATTTGAAAGACCCAATCTCACACCCCACACCCACTCTGACCTTCACTTCACACAAACACCAACACCTCCTGCAACCCCCCTCCTGCTACTCAACCTGCACTTAAGATCTGTGAAGATGATGTGAGATGCGTCTTTCAAAAACAAAGGATAAGGAAAGCACAGGGCACAGTTGGCGTTTCACCTGCATGTCTTAGATCCTGTGCTAACCAGCTGGCCCCCCATCTTCACACAGATCTTCAATATATCACTGGAGCAGTGTGAAGTCCCATGCTGCTTCAAACATTCCACTATCATCCCCATCCCAAAGAAACCAAAAATCACAGGAATTAATGACTACAGACCTGTCGCCCTGACGTCTGTGGTCATGAAGTCATGTGAGAGTCTGGTGTTGGCCCACCGGAAGGACATCACTGGACCCTTTCTAGATCCCCTTCAATTTGCTTATAAAACAAACAGGTCTGTGGATGGTCAACATGGGATTGCACCATATCCTGCAACATCTGGACAGACCAGGGACATATGCAGGGATCCTTTTTGTGGACTTCAGTTCGGCTTTCAACACCATCATCCCAGCTATTCTCCGGACTAAATTACACCAGCTCTGTTCCCACGTCTATCTGTCAGTGGATTACCAGCTTTCTGACAGACAGGCAGCAGCTTGTAAGGCAGGGGAAATTCACTTCCAGCACCTGTACAATCAGCACTGGTGCCCCCCAGGGATGTGTCTTCTCCCTCTACACCAACGACTGCATCATCAAGGACTCCTCTGTCAAGCTCCTGAAGTTTGCAGATGACAGCACTGTCTGATGCAGTCAAAACAACCTTGAGCTGAACACACTCAAAATGGTGGGAATGATTGTGGACTTTAGAAGAAACCCCCCCAACACTGTCCCCCCTCACCATTCTAAACAGCACTGTGGCAGCAGTGGAGTCATTCAGGTTCCTGGGCACTACCATCTCACAGGACCTGAAGTGGGAGACCCACATTGACTCCATTGCGAAAAAGGCCTAGCAGAGGTTGTACTTCCTTCGCCAGTTGAGGAAGTTCAACCTGCCACAGGCGCTGCTGATACAGTTCTACTCAACGGTCATGGAGTTTGTCAGAAGAAATCAGAAGACTACAAAGGACAGTTCGGACTGCTGAGAGGATTGGTTAACCCCTACCCCCCCTTCAAGAACTATACACTTTCAGAGTGAGGAAAAAGGCTGGAAAAATCACTCTGGACCCCACTCACCCTGCCCACTACCTTTTTGAGCTGTTGCCTTCTGGCCGACACTTCAGAGCTCTGAGCACCAGAACCGTTAGGCACAGTAACAGTTTTTCCCCCCAGAATATCCATCTCACGAACAGTTAAAACTGCCCCTTTGAGCAATAATTAATGTGCAATACACAGCTTAGTCTTTTTATATTATCCAACACATCCTACCTCTTCTGCCATTACATTACCTTGCACTGTACATAACTGATTTGTATTTAGATTTGCACTAAATGTGTATATTCATATATGTGTGTATGAATATGCATGCATGTATGTATATATGTATATTGTCTTTGTCCTCCCATATACACACACTTTTCAATATTTATAAATGTATTCATTCAAATTTTATTTATTTTTTTAAAGTCTTGTTGCTGTTTTTGTATAGTGTACTGGAAGCTCCTGTCACCGACAAATTCATTGTAAGCATACTTGGCAATAAAGCTCATTCTGATTACAGTAAATTTGAGCTACACTTCATGCTGCCTGAAAAAATGAAACGTGCTTTGATCCTGAAGGAAACTGCTGCATCATACATTTCTTTGCCTAATTCCCCGTTGCAGATGTCACATTCTCTGAATGAAGGCCTTTTTAAAAACTAAGTATATTTACTACATACACAGCTAATCCAGATACAAGGAAAACATTAGAGGTAAAAAGCACATTTCTCAGTTGTTTCCAGGTCTTCAATGAATTGTTAGATATGCATTACAGATTTGATGCCGCCAGGTTTTGAATCAGCAGATCTGTAAATAAATGTATACTTGACTTAATTAACTGCTTATTAATCCACCACACAAAAATAAAAAAAAAAATTGCTTATTCACTTATTGTGGTGAGGCAAGTGACTTATTTTGGACTAGGTTTTCCAGAAACTGCAAAATCGGCTGCTTGTTTCTCTTGCCAGATCTGGCAACACTGCAACTGGTACTTCACCCACCCTTAGTGCAGAGTACTGTCATTTTAAAAAGTTATTAACAGTTTTTATTTTGTTCTAACCAGTAACCATTTGGAAAGGAGGCTGCGGAACTTCTGAACTGAAAAAAAAAAAGCCTTAAGTTCTTGCTCCGAACAAACCGAAATGAAAAATTCATTTTTAGTCCCTGTTAGCAAGAATGTTTTAATCTAAACTCTTTCTACTGCCATGCATAATCTCATCAGGCTTTTAACCTTGGGAATGAAGAGCCTTGTTTGTAAACAGCTCAATTAACCCACACTGCATTAACCAAAAATCTGAATTCATTGATATTGGTCTCCAGCATGTTGGGCCTCATGTATTCAGATAGAAGACAAAGGCAGGCCTAACAGTCATAAAAACATTCCTCAAGCCCCCTCCTTCTAAGTCGTAAATTTTACTGATAAAAATTGCACCAAAATCAAACAAAGGGAGTCCAAAATAGACTACAAATCCATGAAGCCTTGCTCACTAAAGGATCGAGCGCTCAACTCCTATTGGATGAGGCACACAACAGAACGTCCCTCAAACATGACATCATCAGGACTTCAAATAATTCTGAAATGCTTCCAAAGTTGCTTCCAGCAACTTAGTTCACCGAATACGGACGTAGCTTTTTGCTGCTCTCCGGTGCAACCTCGTGGCTTAAGGAAGTAATGTCCGACTTGAAACTGTAGCCATACAATCTCCATCTCGCTGGACGAGTTGAGATTACTCTGTGTTCAACCAAACACTCTAACGGATCCGAAGGAGACCGCCGAGCAATTCGCATCTTCACCCGTTGGCCTACAGAAGTGAAGAGATTAAAGATTTCTCTTCCATCTTCAATCAAGTCGACATTTGAGTTCTCCGCCAGCCCGCCAAGAATCAACAGCCGTACCGCCCGCCGACAGCGCGAGGAAACGGCCCCCGTCATCACCCGACCCTCAAGGAACCAGGTCAAAGTAAAAGGACGGAGGAAAACACATTCTACCTGTGTCCTCATGCGATTCAAGTAAGAGGTTTACGTTTGGGCAGAGATAGAATATTATAGTGTTATTCTTGTGTTTCAAGGTTTTTGCTTGTACAGTTTACGGACCACCATGTCCGCTCATTATTAATACTCAGGGTATTAATTATCACGAATTTGTTTTGCTGTATTGTGGTCCAACCAAATTGGACTGTTGTGCATTTTCGCCATCGTGGGTGAGACAGCAACCGAGTTCATCCATTAGAGTCAAATAACAAGGGACTTTTACGAGACCTGCTCGTAAAACCGCGTCTGAGTGATGAACACGGCTGCTTTATCTCCAGCTATCGCGAAATCAGCTTTCGGGCTGTCACTTAATCATCTCTCTCTCTCTCACTAACCACACTGACACACACACACACACACACACACCTTGTGTGTTATAGGATTATTTTATTTCCATATCTAATATCACTGTTTAGTTTGTAGTTGTAAGTCGGAAGTTTATTGACTGCATTGTATTAATTATTAATTGATATTACTGCATAAATAAACTTTGTTTATATTACAAAGAGAAGTGTTTTGGTTTGTTTTGCATACGCCTGTGTCATGCTGACGGGATGTCAGTGCTCGGATTCAAACCTTCATTCATTGTTTTTTTTTTCGAAAATCGATATTCTTCGGATGTCGATTTTCCTAAGAAAATCTAATATTGAGACCGTTTTAATATTCGGTTATTAGTCCCTGATTCCAGGGTGGTGCCCCGTCAATGTTAATCCTTATTAATATTCTATTGATTTTTGATAATTGATAATTATCTTTGATTGAATTTGAATGATCAATAAGCTAGTGTTAATTTTAATGTTTCATCGATGTTAACAATTAACTTTGATAAGTGTTGATTTAAATTATGCAGGAAATTGGAATATTGCAATAATAATTTGCGAATAAAGCAGCATTTTCATCCCATGTGTTTGAGAACAAAATCGAGGAAACTGGCACAGAAATGAAAATAGAAGTTAAAGCCACTGTGGCACTTGCACATGCAGATGCTTTCCGTTCAGGAGTGAAAGCATGTCAGTTCTGGGAGGTCATAGTAGACAAATCAAGCTTTGGCATTCAACAATAACCAGAGCAACATTTGATATGCTGTGTGATGAGCAAATTAAATGTTTTCACATGGCTTTTGATGCACATCTTCATTCCTTTATAAATTCTACTGGAATATTCAGTCAATGCATTTCTAGTTCTATCACAGTTTATGCATAAACCAGTCGATCATAGTTTGTAGACCTAATCGAGAGAAAATAAATTATCCACCTCAAGCACGTGTATACTTGTATGCACATTTTCGGAAACTTTATTTGCATCATGCACTTTCAATACAGCATTTATGCAGCATCCTATAATTTGCATTAAAATGTGGCTGGAAACCCAGCTAATTTTAACCAATCACAGTTGGGAATCTTAAATACAGACTCTCTACTGTATGACAATGAAGCACATGCTCGGTCTGTAAAAATAAAAGGGATGTTAAAGGGCATAACCTTGAGTTTGGCCACATCAGGCTCATGACGCAACATGTGGCGAGAGAGACTTTCCTGTGAACACACACAGACGTCAGTGGCACAATAGTAAACAGAAGGAATTGAACAAGGTGCAAAACCCTACAATTAACATAAGTGTTGTATGCTCTTAAAGAGCAAGTCAAACGCATAACAATCTGCCTCAATTACAGGTCCATTGTGCATATGGAGTGCCATCAACTGAAGTTGTAATGTCTTCAAAAGACATCACAAGAAAGTTCCCTCCATGTATGCACACCGAAAAACCATAATAGTTAACTTTCCTCAATTCAATTAAGGGAAGCCTTTATGCCAATTAATTGAGTAATTTCTTCAAAATGTATTAAATTATGTTAGCTTAACTTTGATCATCTAGAGTGAAATTTAAGTTAACTACATAAGTTTACTTGAGGAAAAAGGAATAGTTCTCCCAAATGTGGAAGTTCTCAATTTTCTCATCCTCATGCTAGGACTTTATTCTGTTGAACACAATGAAGACTTTTAGAAGAACATCTCAGCTCTGTAGGTCTATACAACGCAAGTGAACTGTGGCCAACACTTTAAAGCTAAAAAAAAAAAAAAAAAATCCATAATACTCCAATGGATTAATCAATGTCTTCAGAAGTAATAAGGTGTGGATGAGAAACGGATCAATACTCCAATCCCTTTTTACTATAAAGCTCCACTTTCACTTTTACAGTACAGTCTTTTGTTTTTGGCAATTTGCAATAAGCAAATCTCCACCTACAGGGCAGGGAAGAGAATTTATAGTTAAAAAAAAAAAAAAATCAATCTTGATCTGTTTCTCACCCAAAGCGATCATACAGTATCACTTCTGAAGATATGGATTAAACCACGGAGTCTTATGGATTACTTCGATGCTACCTTTACTCAAATTTAGTCACCATTCATTGCATGGACCTACAGAGCTGAGATATTCTTCTAAAAATCAGAATTTCTGAAAGTCATACACATCTGGGATGGCATAAGGGTGAGTAAATGAGAATTTTATTTTGGGTGAACTATTCCTTTAGTTTCAATTAAATTCAAATTTAGATCATAACACCACTTAATGATAACTGATTGTCAATCATTAAACTCAATTCTCCACAGAAATGCATAGACACATGTACTTCAGTTGCCTACAATATGCACAAGGAGAACTGAGAACTGTAGAATTAACTTGACCAAAGGGGACACAGACTAAAATTTTGTAGTAATGTGATTCTACGAGACTAGGTTGGGTATGGTCATATTTTGGGTGAGTATTATCAGTTGTGCAAGTACATGACTAATTGTACTTCAATACTAGGAGTACAATTGAGGCCTTTGTACTTTGTACTATTAAATTCAAAAGGCTAAATTAGACTTTTCACTCCTTGTAATTTCACCAAGTCAGCCTTACATTATTTTTCACAAATTATGCTGCTCCAATATTCAATAATTTTTGCCTTGATACATTGCCCATAAAAAAAAAAAAATAAAAAAAAAAAACAAATCCTTAAGGGGTGCCTTTAGCCCAGTTGTACCCTACAAATGCCCCTGAAACTCAAATCCATTGGAAAATATTGTTGTCCAGCAAATATTGCTTTTTACACTTTATGTACATTTTGCAGCACCAATACTGAACATTAGGCTATAGAGAATTATTTCACTTTTAACACCCCTGGAAAAATATGTTGATCAGATTCACACCTGCATGGATCCCTCATACTGCCAGTAAACGAGTATTTCGGACTGATGCTCCTCACCTGCGTGTCTCTTCTCGTGAGCTTTCCGAGCAACGTGAGACTCGAACCTCATCCCTCAACGGCCTCTTGAGCACCTGAGGAG
Source organism: Myxocyprinus asiaticus (assembly GCF_019703515.2). Taxonomy (NCBI): domain Eukaryota; kingdom Metazoa; phylum Chordata; class Actinopteri; order Cypriniformes; family Catostomidae; genus Myxocyprinus; species Myxocyprinus asiaticus. Next base: position 44,099,327 of record NC_059373.1, read on the forward strand.
GAAAATGGTCAGATTTTCATTGTATATTATACCATTAGCTGTTCAAGAGCTACTCAACGCCACAGCAGCATTTAGAGCAACACCTTGAGCTACAGACGCACCTGAAATTGGACGTGCCGTGCGTTGCCAGGTGCAGTTTAAACTCTCGCGGTTTCCTGAACGTCTGTGCGCACTGTGGCTCTTTACACTGAGACAGAAGGACACAGTTTGAACTCGCGATCTTCACTACAAACTTAAGACAGACGTATACGAGCCATTACATGCAGCGAGAGCTAATAAAATAGTGGGTATAAACGTGTCAAACCTTGAAATACTCTTGTTTCGCGCCGTGCGCGTAACGCACATGTCGCCGGAGTTTATCAGCAGAGAAGAAGCTTTAGGTGCAGACAGCGGCAGTGCACCTTATTAAACAGAGAGAAAAATGACAGACTTTAACCAGTAAAATTGGTAGTTACACTGAAATGGTGTGGACTTTAAATGTTGAAGTCAATATTGTGTTTATTTTTTGCAGTTCATTAGGCCTGCGGTTTGACCAATTTTAAAGAAGTCTACAAATCTCAATATGACTTCAATCTACATGCTCTTTAATAGGTTAAGGTAAACATTTCACAGTTTAGGACACTTGTGAAAAATACCCAAACAATTCATTCTTAAAGTTTTTTACTCCTTGTGCACTAAATCATGCCGACTCAGATGCGAGCTACGGGAGAAACTGCGTCCGCATCCCTCAACTGGACACTTGTGAGGTCGCTGAAGGGAACGGGAAGAAAAAGCCACTAATAAAACGGAAAGAAAAAGCAACTGGTGTGTTTATTTGAAATCAATATGCGCAACTCACCGCGCCCGTGCGCACGGTCTCGTGCTCCTGCAGACGCTGCAGACGCCACTGACGCGCGAATGTCGCGCCGCAATCAGCGTACGCGCAGTTTAATGAAAGCTGCAGCCGCTGCACCAAGTCTTCTTTCTCCACCATTTGTACGTTCATCGTGTTCTTCCTTTACCTCGTCTGTTCACACTACCGCATCATCGGCTTTAAAAGCTCGTGACGCTCGTGACACCTGCACGCAGTATCGCTAATTATGTTACGTAATATGATAATGATCTCTTGTTCAACTCATTCAAACACAAGAGCTACCTGACAGAACTTGGCGTCCTTGCATGATTCTGCCACACCTTAACAACAACAGTTATGCCAAATTTGAAAGTACAGTTGAAACAAAATCTCTATATCCAAAACTATAAGAACTAAAACATAAAACGGATCAATCACGATAAAACAATGAACAAGAGTAAATGAATGCAGACTGAAAGACAGAAAAACATTTGAAAATGGCAGTAAGACAAAATAATTAATTCAAGGAAATACAATTTTGACTGACAGCTAAATGTTTGCTAAAAATAACAGATTTTCCGAGATGATAATTTTCCACCCTGTCTCTGGCACTCTGTCTGAAACGCTGGGTGTAAATGTAAACTTCAATGCAAATGACCACTATTATGATTGGCTGACTTCACACAGCTTCAACCCGCTTCAACAAGCCAAAGCATACACTGTAAAATAAATAAATAACACACACACACACACACACACACACACACACACACACACACACACTAAAAAAGCGGTAATATTCCAGCAGCTGGGGCGCCAAAAAAATTCTGTGAAATAACGGAAAATAACTGACTTGTAAAAATACAGTAATTTTCCATAATTAAAATACAGTTTGTAGCTTTAATTTTACTTGAGATCTGTATTTTTTTTTTTTTTTTTTTTTTTTTTTTTTTTTTTTAGCTTTTTAATGTTTAATGAAGGATATTTACTTGTGTAAAAACAATGAAATTACCTATAAATATGGTCAAACACTGCTATAATACAAATAATCAGCCTTAAAAGTACAAAAGAGTGCTGTTATTATTTGGGTTTTATTATATAATTTTATGAAACAATCTTGTAAATTTCATCTAATTTTACTGTAATTAAATTATATAGCTAAACAAAAATGTTTAAAAAAAAACTGTTTTAAAACTGGTAATGGAGTTTATAATTACAATAATATACTGTTAATTTTAGATCATATCAAGTGTTTTGAGTTTTTGATTTAACTTTAAAAAAAAAAAATCCAAACACTAAAAAAATGATTATGATCATATTTACCATCATTTTGTGTTAAAATGGGTATTGACGTGTGAAAAAGCAGCAATACACTATCTTTCTTATATACCATTTGAAACTGTCACTTATTTAAAACTACAGAAAATGTTTGGCCTCCAATTCAACAATGTGGTTGAATGACAAATTATAAAATGTTGACATGTAGCTTTACAATACAGCTTTTAAACAATCAGCACACACTTCCTGTTCTTAACATTTATTTAATTCTGTTGTCCAACAAACCAGAACAGAAAACACTTGCACCTCTTGCAACATTCTTGCTTACAAAACTTGAAATTTCTAACAATTTGTTATACAAATGAATGAGCCAGAATAAATAATTACAAATTAAATAATAAAGAAAAAAATTAAACAGTCTGCCTGCCTACCTGAACACAAAAACTGACAGATAAATTAAAAAGTCATTAAAATAAAGCAGGAAAATGTTTTTTTTTTTTTTTTTTTTTTTTGTATGTTTTTTTTATTTTTTATTATTAAACCAAGAGTACCTAAACTTACAACCACACCGAACCAGCATGGACACTTAGTGCAGAAGACCTCCAACAATTGGTTGCTTGTGGGCAGATAAATTGTGCAGACACCTCAAAAAAGCTAGCAGCTTGCCAGACAGAAATGAACAGCATATACCAACAGTTGTGTCACCTCTGAGACCTGAGAAGGGCCCTGAGGTGTTTTTTAATGGCCACGTTTACTGCTGTTCAATTATGTCTGACAAGCTGCTGGCTCACTGCGATATCTCTGTACAAACTACCAGTGAGTAGTAACTTAAAGTAGTAACTTTTTCCAGTAGTGTGAACCTACTATATACTTCAAATATGATTAGAATTTTTGTAGATGCATCAGTGGTACTATCAGACAACACTTAACGCATACTCAAAATCAATTATACAGTGGGCAAGAGTGAGTCTTCTGGAAAAGTCTATGTGAGACTGACATGAGTTATTATGCATGTAAATGGAGGGAGATTGGACTCCAATGTTTTCTCTTCTGAATAATGTTTCTTTTTACTCCCTCCATTCGTAGTCTGCAATTTTTGATATCAGAGAAAGAACCTTTGGACTGACCGCCAGCTGCTTTCTGGAAGTGTTCTTCTCCACTTTCGATCCCTTGTCGGGATTTATCTTGAAAATGCATCTGTCGAATGAAATACAACAAAAAACTTCAGTGATGAAACGTGGACTCTACTGTAATATACTCTTTTAATATACTCTTTTTCTCATTTGAATTTTGAGAAGGTCCAGAATTGAATAAAGAAATAATTGCAGTCAATAACTTGGGTGTGGTCTCTGCAGGTTTGGGGTAGGAACAGGTTTTTAAAACTGGACCTGTGCAGGACTCGAGCACCCA